>NW_026705464.1:333900-667800 GCF_029867415.1 Vicia villosa
CAACGTCTCTAGATCAACATACCGAATCCATGGCTATCTGGGAAGCTTACCTCACCCCAAAGCTGTTATAACACCGACTTCGACCTTCCATGAGCCACTGTTGTCTTCTTTGTTACCAACCCAATCTAGTATCGAGACAATTTGGATTGGTTCAACTAAAACCAAAATGTATGTACGACAAAAGGAATCATATGTGTCTACACACTTTGCATCTAGCTGAAGATGAATACGAATCAAAAATCGCCAGATACATTGGCATCACCAACCTTTCTCCTGTTTCTTTCGAACCTGCCTTTTATTCTACCATAGATTTTCATCAATGGTAGACAGACTACTACACTATGCAAATCTTCGATGCTGAGAGCCTTACTCGAGAACTAACTGAACCTTTTGCTTATGTGCAGGAAAATTTCCACAAAGGTACTTGGACTCATATTAAAGAAATCCAAGCCTTTCAAAAATTCTTTGAAACTATTTACAGGCCTGATGATCTTAGTCGGACTGTTCGTGAGGCTGCAGTCATTTTACGTGAAAAGTTTTATGCTAAATTGGATAAGTTAAAATTGCCCACGTCTGTTCGACCTGAACTACGTTATGAAGTGGCTTTTAAACTTAATCCTCCAAAATTCCCCCCACTACCTAGTGCTGATTTTGGTGTGGCTTTAATTCCTCCTTTTCCAGACTGGTTTGTGTGTGGGAATGCCTTTAAAATCCTTCAAGAACAAACTAAAAAACGCGTTGAACGAGTGGTCCCGACTAAGCATACACTGGATACTTTCAAAGGACATCTCCATATTGGTCTTGAGCACGTTCGTGTGTTGACTCTAATACCTGAAGGTTGTGGTTTAGACAATCCTTCGACTAACTTTTCCTTCTTCACTGAAATATTGATTCCAATTTTGCTCATAGCTGTTACTCGAAGGAAAAATATCAAGGAGGTCCCTGCACAGAAGGGTTCTGGAGCTTCGAAGAGCACCAAAACAAGTGGGAGTGATTCTGTCACCACTGGCAAGAAACCCCCGGTACATACATACTTTACATTTTGACTTGTGTAATTTTATGAACATTTCTCACTTGGTTTCAACATGTATTTTTCAGAGCTCGAAACCTTCAGCATCTTCAAAGCGAAAAGTTCCTCAAACAGCTACTTCAGATGACGAATATAAATCTCCTCCTCGTACTAGACAAGCACTGAAAAAAAGGCAGAAGGCTGCCACCCCTTCAGCCAAAGGAAAGGGATCTGGGACTTCGAAGCTTAATTCATCAAGTGACAAGGTATCTTCTGAGGAATCACCCTTAAAAGCTGCTAGTACTGTCCCCATTATGGAGAGCCACAACTCAAGTCCAGACAACTTTCCAAACAAGGTATTTGGATCCCATAACATAATCATCTTTATAAATTTCAATCTTAAATGATTAAGTTCAACATCTTACCTTATGCTTGTAGGATGATGTGGGTACAGCTACTTCTGATTTCAAGACTTTTAGTCTCAACATTGATCTTGACAATCTTGAAGGTAAGCGTATGCTTTTCGAATGACAGATGAATTTCTTGTATCTTTCTCATTTTGATCAATTCTAATTGTTCAACACAGGTGTTTCTCGACACAAATCTCCTGTGCTTTCTCCGGTTGTCGAAGATGCTCAGCCCCTCGCAACCGTCATTCCAACTGTACCTGCTGAAGAAAGCCATTCAAATGATGACTCTCCACCTACTCATCAAGATGAAAACATGGGGGAAATTCCTCGATGTTCAGATAGCAATAACGCAGCTGGGCAACCAACTGGCAGCGAAGATACTATATCTGAACAAGATGCTGAGGAGGAAACTTCCAATTTGCCTACGCCTGGTCCTCATGAAACTTCGACCTTCGGGAATATAGTTACTCCTGTAACTACTTCGAAGTCAGCCGCAGCAATGCTTACTCCGTCAGAATTGGAGCAACTCAAGAAAACTGATCCCGTTAGCTTCCTCAAGACCATGATGAGTGTTGATAACGTTTTGCCCATCGGGCTAGAGAATTCTCCTAATGTCCAAGCAGAGTCTAGTGACAAGGATGATATTCTTAATCTCCTTCGTCAAATAAGGGAAAAGTTCTTCGAATCCAACCTCGTTGAATTTCTAAGCAAGGATTCCACCAAATGTCATAGCTTAAACAATCTTTTGAAGAAAGTGGATTTGCTTCTGGTCTCATAGGAGGTTTTGGAAGTGATCGTGTTACTGGGTTCTCTGATTGATCAACTTCAATCTAATATTCTTCGCAAACGAAATGTTGACGAACAACTTACAGCAAAGGTGGCTTCTCATGGTTCTTCATGGAAAGCTGCAAATGATGCGACAAAAAAGGCTGATGCCCTTAAGCTTGAACGTTCGAAGGACCAGAAAGAATATGATGAATGTGAAGTGAATATCAAATCTTGGAAACAAGAAATTGAACTCCTCGAAGAGAAGATAAAGAATGCCCAGTCTCGTCAGGCAGTAATCCAACAAACCAATCAGCAAGAATTGACTGAAGTGACGCAGTTAGGGATTCGACACTTCAAAATGGCACAGAAGCTAGTGCCAGAAATCGAAGAACTGAAAAGACAACAGGCATTGATCGAACGTCGTATGTCTTTATGGGAAGCTCAGTATTTGAAGATGAAAGATAATCTTCCTAGGGATTTTAATTAGTTACTTTGAACCTTGTACTGCCCTTTTGTAGTCCGTACTTAGTTTATTTGGTAATCAAACTTCCTCAAGAATATATATGCAATTTTATCTTTCAATCTTCCACACATCTAATTTTGCAGTTGTCATAAGTAGCGTTTTAGCAATTCCTAAAAAATTGACAAAATTATTTTATTATCATAATGATTTTAATAATGCACCCACGTGACATGATTACCCTTCGCAGCCTCTCAAGCCTAGACTTGACGTTTCCACTTCCCTTAGCCGTAACCATCATTAAATGATGACATCACCTTTTTCAAAACGTCTATTTGAGACGTGCGTGTATCAGTTTTCAACATGATTACACTTCAACTTCCAAAGCGGGAAATGGCGGAGGCCATAACTTCTCTTGGGGATACCAAATGCAGTCCAATCAACACTTAAAAATGAACCGTTCTTTTTATGGCCAACGTATTCTATATAAAGTGTTAGCATTCTACTCCTTTCTTCTTACTTTCCCCAAAACTCTTATCAAAATTTGCTCTCTTCTCCTTGCATCCTTTCAAATATAGAATTTAACAACATCTCTTGTATTCTCTCTCTCAAATGGCGCAACCCTTGACCTATAATACCATCAGAGCCTGTATCAAAAAGGTATTCAAACTTTCTGAGGAAGAGTTTGAAGAGAGTCACATCAGTATCAGCGCACTCTTTGCTAATCAACAACTCCAGTTTTATCACGAAATCCTGGAGGGGTCTGTTTATCCCAACATGTTAGCAGACTTTTGGATGTTTGCGTCCTTGCGCATAGATCCAGAAGGGAGAACCACCATCGTGTCTGAGGTTCGAAGGGCTCACATTACCATCACTCCCTCAACCATCTTTGACCTGCTGAGATGTAACAACTCTGAAGAATCGTTTGATGACAACACCATCAACATGACTACCAACCATATGTTGAGGACCCTCATGGAAAATGATCCCTTCAGCGCTAAAGTCATTAGGATTTGGCACCAGCTTTTAGTGGGCAACTTCCGCCCACGAAACCATGACCTAGACAGCATTATGATGGAGGATCTAGAGTTTATATTCTGTGCCCTCCGGGGAAAGAAAATTAACTTTCCACTACTGATCTTTAAAGGGCTTGTCGAAGCTGTTTCCATGGCTGCTTCTCGTCAAGGTGTGGTGACGTGCCTTCCTTATGGAAGATTTTTGTCCTACATGTTTCTCAAAAAGGGCATAGTGAGAAGAATGTGCAGGTCGGGATCTCTAGACATGTTCGAGGCAGAAAGCTTGCCCCTGCTATCCTTGGAGGGTTTAGAACAAAGGATTAACTAGAGGGTGCGTTGTCTGAGGCTTTTGATGGAGATGTTATAGGTTTTAGTTTTATTGTCTCCAATTTTTGGAAGCTCCTTTTGTTAGCCTCTAGTATGCTTTTATTTCTGTAGTTGGTGGAAACAACAATCCCCAAATGAATGTACTCTTCTTCTTTTAATGAAATATGTTTTGGCATTGCTTTGTCTTTTTACTTTATTTACCACATATCTTACTTGAACACGAAGCCATTTTGGTATTCATTCAACCATTTTGGCCTACGTAGCTGTCGCTACCCGCGAAAATTAACAGAGTCGCCACTAACATATTTATCCTGAAAAGGAAGGGAATGCCAACAAACCACAAAACAAAACAACGGTCTCACGACCAGAGAAAAAGGGTAAGGGAATCGGTTACGCGAGGGGAAGGTATTAGCACCCCTCGCGCCCATCGTACTCGATGGTATCCACGCTAGTGTCTAAATCTATGGGTGTGTAACAAATCTACGTTAATCTGGACTAAAATGAATGCAGAATGTAGGGAAAAGAAAGGATTGTGCTCGCACGGGCCCTACCCCGCTGCCTACGTATCTATTTTGCAGAATCAGAGCTACCGTAGCTCGGCTAACTAATTTCTGTCTTTTTTGTGTTTTTTAGGTGAACATGTTACATTCACACTCTGCTGCTCGACCTTTGGAGACTTATGCTTGGGAATGGAGCGGAAATACCAAGCTTTAAGAAAAGAAAATCAAAGAGTGTGGTTTGTGTTTTAAAGAATGCATGAGGAAAACCTAAGCTAAGGGGGAAAGCTTGCTACCTAATGTTATCATACAAAGGGTACAAGTCTAAACTAAACTAGCAACCTACGAGGAAAAAGCGAAAACAACACCCAAGAATATCACACAAACGAGCTCCGCTCAAAAAGCAAACAAGACCAACGGTACTGACCGAATGGTAGAAAAGCGGTCCCGCCATAACCAAGGGGAGCAACTCAACCCAAGTCAACCAAGCATTAGACATCGGGAAAATGATCGGGCCATAGACAAGAGGAGCGGATCCCTCTCAGCAACCAAGCTTTCACAGATCGTAAAGGAAAATGGTGCATGCGTACACCGAGCATCAACGTCTAGCAACGCGAGCTATAGGAAAGGCGGGGGTCCGGTTGCATGAACTCTTTTCCTGACATACTCGATAACAAGATCTTATGCAGGTTCGGAAGCGAGCAACGCGTAGCGTGCGCATACTGAACAGACTCGATGAGACTAGGCGGGGGTTGATTACTAACCCTTTCCGCGTGCCTTCCATGAGGACTTAATGGAGTGCCATATAGGACTTATTACACCGTGACTCCCTGCCGCAAAGCACAAATGTAAACACACCAACAAAAACAGAGCCTCTTTCGAGGGCTTGGCCAGATGCATGTCTAAGTCCTATTTCTCATGTTATTAGATGATGCGAGAAAGCGATAAAGTGCGAGAAAGGTAAAATGAAACGGGATCAATACCAAACGGCTGATGATCCGTAAACTAAGGCGAATAAAGCAAGGAAACTAAGGATCCCGCGAGCGAGCTAGCAAAGCAAAAGCAAATAGTCAGCACACTGATTAGCCATGAAAGCACACAAGAGTCGACATGCGCGTCGAGCACAATCACAATACACCTGCAACAGGAACAAACAAACCAAATAAGCCAGTATAAAGTAATAGGAACGTGTCTCCAAGATGAGAAAACGATGTGAGTGAATGGAATCGTGTTCCGCGAGTAAAGCGGAACAATCATAGAGTAACCATCGATCGGTAACCGTCCAAAAGACTTGCACACTAGCACACAAGTTAGAGATAACAATCGCAATCAGAATTGCGTTATTGCATTATAAGCTAGGAGAAAACGAACAATCAACGCACACATGAAATGGACAACAAATGTCAAGGGGAAAAAAACATGAATAAACTAAAATCAATCAATATCAATCACATCATGAGATAGCACATTTCACAAGCTTTCCAACGATATAAAGAACGTGCAAATCGGAGTTACGAGTCAAAAGATATGAAAGATTGAAGTTAGGAACTAAAACAAGCAAAAAACACAGCTATGCGTCGACCTGCTGACAGTATGCGTCGACCTGAACAGGGAATGCGTCGACCTACTGGGTCGGCGTGCGCATACCCGAGGTAGGCAAGAAGGCTATGCGTCGACCTGTAGAAAGCATGCGTCGACCTACAAGAAACTATGCGTCGACCTGAACAGTGCTTGCGTCGACCTATGGGGTCAGCGTGCGCATACCCGAGGGTCATACGAAGGCAATAGGTCGACTTACTAGGGCCTTAGGTCGACCTAATCAGACATAAACAGCAAAAAACACAAAATCTCGCACGAGCAATCAAAATACAAACCACCGCAAACGACCGTCATGTGAGCAATGATAAAACATGCAATTAAGGGCCAGAATCCTCCACTTTATGCAAGAAATGAAATTCAATTCAAACATGAAAATTAACATCGAATGATACACAAACAATTGACACGTCGGTGTCGCATCAAGAGCATGAATTAGCAAGTATGAGCATCGGAAGCAAGATCAAGCGTCCACGATTAACCAAGACTTCGCATATTAATGAGTGCACAATTTAAACACCTTGTTAACAAACATTTCATGCTTTGGAAAATGTAAACAATAGCAAAGAGTCGACATGCGACATGCTACAAGACATGAACAAGTATGGTGCAAGTGATAAAGAGAGATATCAACCAATTCCGGATTTGATCATTATCAACAAGTAATCAACAATTAAGGTTTAAAAACCACAAGGCTCCATGAATTCTCACTCAAAGATTTCAAATAAGCATTTCAACAAACACTTATCAAGAAAAAAACTCAAAATTAAGCACAAATGCTTCAAACACTCAAATGATCGAACACTTAGCATGTAAATTCTTGCATCATGAGCAACATGTATGTATCATCAACCACAACTCACCGGTAAATCTCGAATTCAATCAAATAATCAAGATCAACACAAATCATTCAATCAACAAGTAATTATCATCATCAATTATCATAGATCTATCATCCACAATAAAAAATCATCATGATCAATGTCAAATTAAGAAACAAAATCAATGATCTAGCAAGGTTTGTAGTGAATTTACCGGATCTAACAAAGAGAATGAGATCGGATAAACACGAACGCGAACACGACGCGAGCACGAACGAAATTTGAGAGATGTGAGGGAGAGAGTGGGGCGCAAGACACTAGGGAGAGAGAGAGTGATCCGAAAATTATGATCAACAAGGAAAGAGACTCTTGATTCTTGCTTTGATCTTCATTTGTTCTTGAGATTTGATCTTGAATTGATGAAGATTGATGAAGATTTTTGTGAGTTTTTGTGGTTTTGATCCAAGAAAATTGAGAGAAAGCGTTTTTGATCTTTTGGGTGAAATTGAAGTTATGAGAGTTCCTTTTTTCATTTGTGAAGAGCAAAAAGTTTATATATTGTCAACGCGAAATGTCTAAATTGCCCTCGGTGTGTCTTATTTTGGCTCGTTTTTAAAGAAACTCGGTTCGGCTCTGAATTCCGGAACGAAACCAACGCCCCTGTGAAGATGACCGAATTCGTAACTCGTCGCCGCGAGAATCGTCTCAATCCGATAAGCGATGAAGAAAATACGCCCGTTTGAATGACGAGAAATGTCGATTCATCTGGTGCGACTGTGCAGAATTTTGTGCGTACCGCTCAAAGAACTCGATAAAACTCTATCTTTGGCTCGAAATCTGAACAAGCATGTGGGACGAAGAATCGAAGCTAACGAAATTTCTGAGAAAATTCCGCCAGAATGGGCTTCATACAACAAAAATCGAAGGAGTTATGAATTTTCGAACTCGGCGCGACATACTCGAAAACACATTTTTTTACCGAAACAACGCGATGATCCTTAAAATTATGCGAGTTATCCGTGCATAATTGGCCTTCGGTCTGAACATATGAAATCTTGGTAATGAAGGTACGGAGCTCCAGTTAAATTTTCAAGCAAATCCGACTAGCGGATTAGGAGATATGAATTTTCCGAGATCCGAAACCCTACATTCAGCACTCTTTTTCACCGTGAAACCTCAAGTATTCTGCAAATCTGACAACCTTCCTCAAAGAACTGGCTTTCGAGCCGAACACGAAAGTTGTAGATATAGTCGAAACGGTTGGGACCCCGTGAGAATTCAGCTCATATCACTTTCAGAATAAGACTTGTGAATTTTCTCGTATTTCCACTGTTTGATCCATATTTCACACCGCACTTCTTTAGAACCACAAGAAACTCTTTATTATTTTTCTTCATTTTTGAACAATGAAATAAACGTCGTTAATAACTTATAGCTCAAATTAAGAGGGCAAATTTTGGGGTGCAACAGCTGCCCCTATTCAAACTTCTTAAACCTGACGAGTAAGAAACGAAAGTTTCCAACCGTTTAGGTGGAAGGAGATTGAATACCAGAATGAACTCGAAAATTTGCGCTCTTGATCAATAGTAGATTCCAACTTGCAATAAAAAGGAATGTACCACCCCGCAAGCAGGGAGAAAAAACTTCAATTGATCTGGATAATTAAATAAGCTCCAACTTGCGATAAGAAGGAACGGGCACCCACAGGCAGGGGAAACACTTCAAATGATCTGGGGATCAAGAGAAGGAACATCTCGACTAATCTGAGTATCAGACGTAGCAAATGTCTCCGAACTTGCATCGGGATAGATGTCTTAAGTCGATCTGGGAATCGAGGGAGATAAATCGATTGATTCAGACATCAACGGGTAATAGGTATCTCTGATCTGGGAATCATGATCTGGGAATCTGGGCAGACATCTCTTCTGATGTAATTAAATCATCAGGTAGATATTCCTACTAATCTGGGAATTAGCGGCTAGCTCCTTCGTAAGTGTGGTGTCGTTTTTTTTTACCTCCTCGTTTCACTTGGGAGGACGGCACGCTAGACCCTTCACGCAAAATTTGGAAGGAGAATGCGCCTGGGATGGGATGAATTTTGTTTCAGTTCTTCCTACGATATCACACAAACTTTCTTATTGTCCTACGAGTAGGAAAGGGGAAAAAAGATCTCAACTAAACCCTAGGAGTTTGCTAAGTGTGGGGATTCACCTAGACTAGAAATTCTGGAGTTCAGGGGGTCGGTTATACATAAGGAAGAGTTTAAGCACCCTACGTATCCGTAGTACTCTACGGGAACCTTCTATGTGTCATTGTGATTGTGTTTATTGCTAATGATTGCGAAAGTTTCTCCTTTGTGTTAGGAGAGAGAATTGAATTGATAAAAAAAAGACAGACAGACAGACAGACAAACTGACTATTTTTGGTATTTTATTAGCTCGCTGAGATTCCTTGTGAACCTCATGCCTACATATCCCTAATGGAAGTCAGAGCTTAATGTAGTTTGGGGAACTAATTAGGAAAATTAATTATTTTTGGTGCCTTGCTTGAAGCTCAAGATTGAAGCTTTAAATTAAATCTTTGTTTATAGTAAAGAGACATGAAGTCATATTTATAGAGAGGTATTCCTACTATTCCACCACAAACATTTTAAAGTGGCAGAAAAGCTGAATTCATTTCATTAAGATAAGGACCTTACTTGTATGTTTGCAAGTATGCCAGTCGCGTTCTCTTAAATGAAAGAAAGATTCTCATCCAAATTAAGGAAAGTGTACAAGTCTGGGTTTGTTTGCCTCAGAGAATGCCTTTCAGAGTCCTAAATGGGAGAATGTTTGAAATTGAAATAGAAATTGAAATGTTTGTTTGAATGTGGTGAGATAGGAGAAAGATCTCTTTATAGAGATAAGCTATGTCTATCTACTGTTTGAATGATTTGATTTTTTAGCTGGCTTATATGAGGCCCAAGCTTGAGGCTTTTTTATTATTTTATTTTTATTGACTCTAGGAGATAACTCCACTGGGGATTAACTACAGGGAATTTGTGTTCTGTACAAAGCCCAGAATTGAGGCTGACTTTTGATGGATTTTATTTGGTGTTCTGTACAAAGCCCAGAATTGTGGCTGACTCTTTTTAGGGAGACTCTATTTGTGTGTGCCTTGTACAAAGCCCAAGGTTGTGGCTAACTGCTGAGGATAACTGAGTTTTTTTAAGACTATGACTGACTCTATTTTGTGTGTCTTGTACAAAGCCCAAGGTTGTGGCTACTCTAGCTAGGGGAAAGATTATTTTCTGCCTTGTACAAAGCCCAAGGTTGTGGCGGACTCTTAAAGAAACTGATTATGGAAGACTCTATGGGGAAAAGATCCTTGAGATTAGGAATCTTTGACACAGGGAAATATGGTTTATCTGCCTTGTACAAAGCCCAAGGTTGTGGCTACTAAAAATGAAATACTCACTGGGGGAGTTTTATTTTGCTAGAGGTTTTAACAAACTAATTTATTTTTTATGTTTTTTTGGAAGCTAACCCTTTCCAGGGATTTTGACTCAGCTGGAGAAATAGTCTATTAAAAGACTGAACTTTTGGAGGCTAACCCTTTCCAAGGGTTTTGATTCTTTTGGGGAATTTTTATTTTAAAAGAGTGAATCTTTGGATTTGAAGGAGTGATTTTGGAGGCTGACCCTTTCCAGGGGTTTTTGTTAAAATGAAGGAATGTGTGTAGGCTAACCCTTTCCAGGGGTTTTTGTTAAAATGAAAGAATGAATGGCAGAAAGATTATCTAGCAGAGACTTCTTATTTTCAAGCCCAAGATTAAGGCTGACACTGACTGAGAATAAGCAAATAAAGATCCTAGACTCTGCTAAGGAAGATTGATAAAGATAAGGGTGACAGAGACTGTCCATGTCTCTCATTCCAAAAAGTGTACTCAATATGAGATTGAGACAATCTTAGCTTGTTTAAAGTCTGGTTTAAAGAATGGAAGAAACTCACCAGGATAGGCTAAAAGGTAACTAAAGACCTGTTCCTATGTTTATAAGAAACCTGATGGGTCCTTGTATACAAGCTCAAGAGGAAGCTGGAAATGCTTTTAAGAAGCCTGTGGGTCCTTGTACAAAGCCCAAGAGGAGGCTAATCGAGGGTCATCGAGGGTCTTTGTTATAGCACAAGTGGAAGCTATGTAGTTTTGAACTTATTTTGGCTCTAAGCAAATGGGTAAGAGGTTTCACCGGGAATAATTCCTCTTTGGGTGGATGTGTCCTATTTTGGGTTCTAAGGCTTTTTTCAAGATGTTTCACCGGGAATAATTCATCTTGAAGGTTTGACTAAAGATCTTTAATTAGGAAAGAGCCTTCACCGGGAAGACATTCTCAATCCTAGGCCATATTCCTATAATATATATATATATATATATATATATATATATATATATATATATAGTTTAACTGTCCTAAAGTTTCACTCAAACGTAGTTCTAATATATATATAAACAGTTCTATATTTGACAGTAATTTAAATAAAGACTGTAAATTAAAAGCTTGTAAAGCCTAACCTGGATGGAGTGGAGGCCTTTGAAGAAGTATGTACAAAGCCTCACCAGCAATTTTATTGATAACAGTTGAATATTTATTATAAACAGTTAAGGGTTTTTTTGAAAACAGAAGAAGTGAAGATGGACAAAGGTCACATAGGTATCTGAAGAGTTTCACCGGGACTAATGCCCTTCAAATACCAGAAGAATGTTTTGAAAACAGAAAGAAGATTTTGTAAATACTGTTTTTGAAAACAAACTAAGAAAAGAAAAAGGTGTTGGGACTTACACTCTATGGACCTCCAACTGCAACAGCTCCAAAGTGAAAGCAACAATGGTGTTCCTCCACCTACAGAAGTGATTTAGATGCTTGGATCACCTCAAATGAGCCCCCCTGAGATGTTAGAATGCTTACTTTCCAAAGAGAAGCTCTGGTTTGAAGAAAACGATTCTTCTTGCCAAAGAACTTTGAAAAACCATAAGCAAGAGAAGAGAAAGAGAAAGCAAGGAATAAAGTTGCTTTGGTGTGAATTGTATGAAGGATAGCACTTGTATTTATAGGAAAATGGTTCAGTATAGTTGCAGAGGAGTGTGGTTACTTAGTGAGGTTGATTTGGTTTCTTGGCTATGAAGGAATTCAAAAATATCCAAAATGTAATGATGGGAATTTTGATTCCATTTGATCAATCCCCTAGCCCTCGATTTTTCTTGATCTTAGGGGACAAATCTGAGACAGAAATCAGCTCCAATTAGTTGGGAAGAGATTCCTTTGGTGATTCATCATCTTGCCATAAATTCTCAAATGTAATCATTACATAATCACATGCCTTTGTTTTTGGGAATATTCTCTAATCCTTATGCAATGATGAAAATGCATGTATGGTGTGCTTGCAGATGTATTAGAGGTCGGGTAGCATCATTTAGAGAAGTCATTTGCACAAAATTGCAAAGTTCCAAATTGCACATGACCTATAATTTTCACTTCAAGTGCCTAACTTTGATCAATCATATCTCTTAGCTCAAAATGAATTTGGGGAAGGTTGACCATAATTTGGAAATCCCTTAATATGTACTTCAATTCATTAGTTTGGTGTTTGCCCAAATTCTTTAGGGAAATTAGTGAAAAAGTCCCATAAAGTTTGAAGAAAACTAGGGTTTTCTTGCATGTTTTGTGAAGGCAGTCACTTTGAAGCTCCATAACTCTTCAATGGTTGATTTTTAGCCAAAAAATAATATGTGTCAAAGTTGTTTATTGGATCAAAATCTACAACTTTCATGTTGGAAGTTTTTTTCAGTTTGTAGGTGAAATTTTGAGAAAATCCCTTCCACAGTTTGGCAAAAATCACTTGAAAACACTTAGAAAATTTTCTAAGTATGAAAAGTCAAACTTTTGACTTTTGATTCTTGATTGATTTTCTTGATTTTTCTTGATTAAATGACTTCAAATATCATATATTGATTATTTAAAACTTCAAAAGTCATGGTTGACCAAAATTTCCAAAAAGTCAAAGATGATCTTGTTCAGTTGACTTTTTCCAGATGAAGTGAATTCTTGGACTTTTGTGATGAATCAAACTTTCCTCCTCAAATAAGTGATGTGAATGGATTATATTGAGGTAATATAAGCTCTTGAGTCATGCTTTGAGTTTTGGATCCATGTCCTGATTAAAAGTCAACTATCTTGGTGAATTAGGTCAAAAACCCTAATTGTCGACCAGATGAAATTGATGACTATAGGCCTTGAATTGAAGTGTAATGCCATATGGATATTGTCATATGAACTATTTTAGAATGATTGAAGTCTTTGAGTGATACCTTTGAGCTTTCTAGGGTTTCCCAAATGTGACCCCTGATTTTAGTCCTTGATGGGGCTCAAAACCCTAGACTGGTGAGGTAAGCAATTCTTGGTCCAGGTGATGGGTATCTAATCAATCATAGGTGGATAGAATGAAGCTTTTGAGTCCTATGATTGTGTTAGAGACTAATTCTTCTATTGATTGATCCTTTGCCTGAGTTCTTTTACTTCTGACCATCCTCGACTAAATGCCAAATGAAGAAGTGACTGCTCTTGGGTATTTGTTTTGATCTGATGAAAAGCCTGAAGATATGACATCTCAGGGGGGTCAAAAATTAGGGTATGACAGTAAGACCACGGGGATCCGGAGGCGGTTCCTTCAACTGAACTGGTAATCAGGATAGGAACAATATCTCTTCCGAACTGTGTACGCCGGGGAAAGAATGCCTTTAAACTGATCTGGACATGACGCCAGAAAATAAGTAGGACAATCTTCATTTGAAAGACAAAGTCGATCAGGTAGACATCTCCATCTGATCTGATGATATCAGTGGCTTGCTCATTCGTAAGATCTTGGGAGATCCGGAGGCGGTTCCTTAAACCAATCTGAATTTGAATATTAGGATAGGAATAGATATCTCTTCTGAACTTTGTACGCCGGGTAAAGAAAGCGTCTTTAACTGATGGTTATGCATCAGGACTGGGCAGGCGAGTTTCTTCTTCTGAACGAACTAAATCGTCAGGGAGTAGATATTTCCAACTGATCTGATGTATCAGAGGGCTTGCTCCATTGGAAGATCTATAGAGATCCGGAGGCGGTTCCTTCAACTAATCTGAATATCAGGATAGGAACAAATATCTTTCACCGATCTGGGGGCATCGGGAATAGGAATGTCTTTGAACTGATCTGAGCTGCGCCAGAAAATAAGTAGAACAATCCTCTTCTGAATGACAAAGTCAACCAGGAAGACATCTCCATCTGATCTAGATATCAGTGGCTGGCTCCTTAGGAAGATCTTGGGAGATCCGGAGGCGGTCCCTTCAACTGATCGGAATATCAAGAATAAGGACAGATATCTCATCCGAACTGTGTGCGCCGGGAACGGGATGTCTTCAACGGATGAATTGACAATCCTCTTCTGATCTCAACACAGGATAACGCCTGTAATGATTAGGCGAGCTGCTCTCTGGGAGGCATTAGAATATCTTGATGACTTTCCTGTAGAAAGAAACAAATATGATATGATTTATGCATGATGCATGTATGAACGTGTATGGAATAACGTTCCCGAGAAGGAAGACGCTATACGCTTAGAGAATGCAATACGAATGATGCATGACTCGGACGCTGCTTAAGGAGACAGCGGAGGAGAACTGAATTGCTGAAGAAGTCCTGGAGAGAGTGTGGAACTGTGTGGGGAAGACAAGATGAGTGACCAGAAGTCACAAACTGCGAGCTGGCAAAGATGGATCCGTTGGAGACGATCAAATCTAAACGCGAGCTCTGGCTAGGGAATAAATCCTGCTTGGGGATGTGAACATTCCGATTAACTGCTTGGGAAATACCCTGGCAACTTCATTGGAGAAGCAAATTCTCGACATACTGGGGATATGGAGATGTGAGCAAGTCGTGAAGGCAACTCTGATGGGGAATGACCATCTTGCTGGTATAGAACGCATTCTGCTGGGGAAGTTCTAAACGAGAACATATCCTACTAAGGATGCAAATGAATCTTTGTTAGGGAAAGAACTCAGGGGGGAAGATGAATACTTCTACCTAGCGATCCACTGGGGAGATGAGAGATCCACTGGGGATAAGGAATTTAGCATAAGAACCTTTGTTAAGACCATCCCATTGGGAAATAAGGTGACTCTCTTGGGGAAACAAATCAATCTGTTGGAGAGAGCAACGCTCTACTGGGGAAAATGAGGCATTTGGGCAAGGAACCTCATTAAGAGCTTGCTGGGGAATCAGATACCAATCAATCATGACTCTACTGGGGAGAAGACATTCCGCCGGGGAATAAGACTTCAGAAGCATGGAGAATGCCTTGAGATGTGCTTTGATGAGGATATGAGAATCTTGGAACGAAGAAAATCTCATCTAGATATACTCAGCTGGGGAATGAGAATCTCTCACTTGGGGAGATCCGCCAACGCGCAAACATGGCATACTCGAAAGGATGTACCTGCGAAGTAAACACATGAAAATGCTCCAAGATACGACACGGCATCTTGGCCTGCCATCCTGGTTACACAAGACTTCGAAGTACATTCAAAAGTTTTATCATTTCTAATCATGTATTGTAAAAGCAATGCAGTTTTCATAGCAAAGTTTAACACAGACTCAGGACGTTTTATGCAAACAAAACAGTAAAAGAAAACAGCTGTTTAAGATAAAAAGATCTTTATTAATCGAAAACAGAATGCTCGTAAAAGAGCGAACACATTTCAGAAGTAGTTCCTAGTAAGAGGTAACCACACATATTTTAAATACAAGAGAAATGGCAGTGTTAAACGGATATCCATTGGTTTCGATCCCGCTATCACTTTTATAACCTTGAAGTTTTCATCTCCTTGCTTTGGAAGACCGTACTCATTAGGATTGATCACTGCCCGATTTAACGACTGATTGATGTAACATCACCGAACTTGTGGACCCGACGGGGTTTGTGAGTGCCTTTAGGGATTTGAGTTGCCCGATGCACAAACTCAAGAACACGGAGTCTTGCTTATCCCTCGGTCGGGAGCCCTAAACATGACGATTGGAAATTTGAGGATGCTTTAGGGATTTGAGCTGCCAGGTGCAAACTCAAGAACACGGAGTCTTGCTTATCCCTCAGTCGGGAGCCCTAAGCATATATGAAGAGTGATTGCCAAGGTGGCATGCGAGATGTAGTCATTCTCTTTTGACCCTTTTTTGCCTAAGCCGCCCTTTCGGGTTTTCAACTTAGCAGGTATATTTGTTTCTTTTTCATTCTTTTGCCTTATTCATTTTCCTTTTTTTTTCTTTTCTTTTTTTTATTCTTTTTTTTTCTTTTAGGTCTATGCGAAGTATTTTTTGACTACATTTGCGTTCACAGGGTGCGGAAAGTTCTCGCCATCCATTGTTGCAAGCATCATGGCACCGCCAGAGAATACTTTCTGCACAACAAAGGGGCCTTCATACGTCGGAGTCCACTTGCCTCGAGGATCACCTTGAGGAAGGATAATTCTTTTGAGTACCAGGTCGCCTGATTTATAACTTTGGTGTCGTACCCGCTTGTCAAAAGCTTTTCTCATCTTCTTTTGGTACACCTGCCCATGACCAATAGCCGTTAAGTGCTTCTCATCAATGAGGTTCAATTGATCCATCCGATTTTGTACCCATTTTGACTCGTCAATCTCTACGTCTTTCATAATCCTCAGGGAAGGAATCTCAACTTCAACTGGCAATACCGCTTCCATGCCATAAACAAGTGAGAAAGGAGTTGCCCCAGTCAATGTACGCACAGAGGTGCGATAACCATGCCAAGCAAAAGGTAGCATCTCGTGCCAATCCCGGTGAGTCACTAACATCTTCTGCACAATCTTCTTAATATTCTTATTAGCCGCTTCGACAACGCCATTCATCTTTGGACGATACGGAGAAGAACTGTGATGCATGATCTTGAAGGACTCACAAAGCTCCTTCGTCATCTTGTTATTGAGATTTGACCCATTATCATTAATGATCTTCTCAGGAATCCCATAACAACAGATTATGTTGTGCTTGATAAAGCGGGTAATCACTTGCTTGGTAACATTCGCATACGATGCGGCTTCAACCCACTTGGTGAAGTAATCGATGGCAACCAAAATGAAGCGATGTCCATTAGAAGCAGTAGGCTTAATCTCTCCAATCATGTCAATGCCCCACATTGCAAAAGGCCACGGAGAAGTTAAGACATTAAAAGGCACAGGCGGCACGTGCACTTTGTCGGCATAGATTTGGCACTTGTGACAAATTTAACATGGTTATGACAATCAGTTTCCATAGTGGACCAATAGTAACCAGCCCTCAATATTTTCTTAGCCATCATATGCCCACTAGAATGGGTACCAAACTCGACTCCGTGCATTTCCTCTATGATTTTCGAAGCCTCTTCTTTCACAACACATCGGAGCAACACACCATCATGATGCCTCTTGTACAAAACCCCACCGTTGAGGTAGAACTTAGCTGCAAACCTTCTCAGAAACTTCTTATCAGTCACCGACGCTTCGGGAGGATACTCTTGAGTTTCGAGGAACTTCTTGATATCGTGATACCACGGATTACCGTCCAATTCAACATCAGCCTCAAAGCAGAATGCTGGTTCATCTAACCTGTTGATGGTGATGTTAGGCGCTTCATTGGCCCATTTCACTTTGAACATGGAAGCCAAAGTAGCGGGAGCATCAGCAAGATTGTTCTCTTCTCTAGAAATATGCTAGAATGTGATCTCATCAAAGTATGGAATAAGTCTCATCACATGCTCCCTGTATGGAATCAGATTCTGATGGCGAGTTTCCCAATCTCCATTGATCTGGCTAATGACAAGATTGGAATCCCCATAAACTTTCAAGTACTTGATTCGCAAGTCAATCGCAGCTTCGATACCATAGATGCAGGCTTCATATTCAGCCATGTTATTAGTGCAATCAAAACAGATTCTAGCTGTAAACGAAATATGAAAAGCTGATGGAGAAGTAATTACAGCTCCAACACCATTCCCGAGTGCATTAGAGGCGTCATCGAACACGAGCGTCCATCGCGATCCTGGTTCGGGTCCTTCCTCTGGTCCGGGAATGTTACAATCTCTGATGTACAAGACATCCTCATCGGGGAATTCAAACTTCATCGGTTCATAATCTTCAACCGGCTGATGTGCAAGATAATCCGCCAACACACTACCTTTAATCGCTTTCAGGGTAGTATACTGGATATCATATTCAGTCAAGATCATTTGCCACCTGGCTATTCTTCCGGAAAGAGCAGGCTTCTCAAAGACATATTTGATAGGATCCATCTTGGAAATCAATAAGGTGGTGTGAACCAACATATAGTGCCTCAGCCGGCGAGCAGCCCACACCAAAGCACATCAAGTTTTCTCGAGCAGTGAGTATCGGGATTCACAGTCGGTAAACTTTTTTCTAAGGTAGTATATTGCATGCTCTTTTCGGCCAGACTCGTCATGTTGACCAAGCACACATCCCATTGAATTTTCAAGAACTGTGAGGTACATAATCAAAGGCCTTCCTGGAACAGGAGGCATTAGTATCGGAGGTTCTTGCAGATACTCTTTCACTTTTTCAAATGCTTTTTGACAATCATTATTCCACCTGGCCGTTTGATCTTTTCTTAGAAATTTGAATATTGGTTCACAAGTGGTCGTAAGATGAGAGATGAATCTAGCAATATAGTTCAATCTCCCTAGGAAACCACGAACCTCTTTTTCTGTTCTCGGCTCAGGCATCTCTTATATGGCTTTTATTTTGGCAGGATCGACCTCAATACCTCTTCCACTAACAACAAAGCCCAACAACTTTCCAAATCGCACTCCGAACGTGCATTTGTTTGGATTCAACCTCAGTCTGAATTCCCGAAGCCTTTCAAACAACTTCTGCAAGTGAACTGTAACACCCCATAATTTCAGTTTATTAATTTATTTGGATTTAAATTAAATAATTGGAATTTTAGTATTTTATTTGAATTTAATTGGAGAATGATGGAATAAGAGCTATTGGGCTTGTGGTGTGATGTTAGTAAAAGAGGGGTGTTAATTGGTTAGGCCTTTTACTAAGTTATATTCATTTTATTTTATTTTCATAAAATAAGAAAAAGAACCAATTGGGGAGAAAAACGAAGAACACGTGAAAGAGCAAGAGAAGAGAAGAGGAGCAAGGAGGAGGAAAACCCCAAAGCTCAAGGAGAATCAAGAACCTAATTCCAGGTAAGGGGTGATTACTCTAATTATATGGTATTATGATTTTGATGATGTTAGGATTGAATTAAGGGATTAGAATCTCTATTTGGGATGTTAGGTTTTGTGAAATACCAACACTAACATGTATGATTTGATGAATTGACTGCAATTGTTAAATGGTGTTTTGATATGTTGTTTGTGCATTAGAATCATGTATTTGGAGTATTTTGATGTTATTAGTGATCAATTTCGTAATGGTATGAGTTGGTATGTGTTTGGGATGCATAAAAGCCTTAAAAATCATGTTTTTCAGCTTTTGGGTTCGTGGGAACCGGTTCCCATATGGGAGGAACTGGGTTCCACTGTGTTAGAACGTTAAAAATGGCATTTTTGGGTCGAGGAACCGGTTCCCATGTGGGACAAACCGGGTTCCAGTACAAATTTCCAGCAGCACGTTTTGAAAACTATTCTAACTTCAAACAGCTCTAATTTTCAAACCGTAAGTCCGATTTAGATGCCGTTTTGAACGTTGTTCCTTAAATTGAATGCTTTACAATATGAAATAAAGAAAACAACAATAATTTGATTTTATTCTGAAAATCTTGGTTTATTTCGTTTATGGCGTGTTTTGTACATTGTGTGCATGATTTGGTTAATGTGACAATGTGGTGATGTTGTAATGATATAACTGTGATTTGACGTTATATGTGGTGGGAATTATTATATGATATAATTGTAGATGGTGCTGAAACCGAATATATCATTCGGTGTTGCTTTTGGTGAGTTATTGGTAATGACACTATTCATTTTGATCGTGTGGTGATTGTTGTGATCGTATAATGATAATTTGATTTGTTTTGAATGATGCATGATACATGTACATACTTTTTGGTGATAACTATGTTGAGTTATGTGAGACGATGTTGTTCATCATATCGGTGATGTTGTAAGTATGTCATATGTGTGCATTCATTCATATGCGTTTTGGTGATGGATCCCGGTCATGACAGTGGATCAAAATGGTGGGCATAATTCCCATTGTGAGGAATTTGTGCTGGTTGGACTGTATCTTGGTGATGAAAAAGATCAGTTGGATGGGTTTAGCCCATGTATGATACCACATGCATAAGAGTCTGCATGGTCTTTGTATGAATTGTAACATGTCAGGATGAAATCCGGTGTTATGATTGAGTGGTGTTATTGGTGCATAATTTTGACTTGTGTTTGTGATTGGTATGAATTGATAAATCTGATTATGCTAAGTAGGGTGCATAATTTCTTATGAGTTCTATATCGGACGATTTATAATGCTATTTAATTATGATGTAGTCTCACCCTTACTTTAATGATTTCAGATTGAAGTAGCGGCCTAAGCAATCGGTGAGGATGACTCGTAGAGTTTATCCGGTTATATTGGGTCGTGTCGGTCATGCTCTGATCTTGTAACACTGGGGGACGATAGTCTTAGAGTTTACTTGTGATACACTATTTTGCCATTATTGTATAATGTACCGTTGATTTTATCGGAAATGTTTTATAACATTGTTGAATGAGTTTCCGCTGTGTTGAACATGTATTTTGATATTTTTGGATTATTCCTAATAAAGCATGATAAACGACTTGGTATTCTATTTCTTTTATTAATTGTAGCATCCTTGCTGTGTATTTACTCTGACTTTTATTATATTTCTGCGGGGGTTTAGAAGGGTGTTACATGAACCAAGTGCTCTTCTTCAGTATGAGACTTTGCAATCATGTCATCAACATATACCTCAATCTCTCTGTGAATCATGTCGTGAAAAAGAGTCACCATGGCGCGCTGATACGTTGCCCCGGCATTTTTCAACCCAAAAGGCATCACTTTGTAGCAGAAAGTTCCCCACGGTGTAATAAACGTTGTTTTCTCCATGTCTTCTGGTGCCATCTTGATCTGATTGTACCCAAAGAAGCCATCCATGAAGGAGAACACTTTGAAAGGAGAAGTATTATCCACCAACACATCAATGTGGGCAAGAGGAAAATCATCTTTTGGACTCGCCCTATTCAGATCTCTGTAGTCCACACACATCCTGACCTTTCCGTCCTTCTTAGGTACAGGAACAATATTCGCGACCCACGTTGGGTAATTCACAACTTGCAGAAAACCAGCATCAAATTGTTTCTCAACCTCTTTCTTAATCTTCTCAGAAATATCTGGGCGAGTCCTTCGAAGCTTCTGCTTGACAGGAGGACTATCTTCCTTGAGAGGTAGACGGTGTACCACAATATCTGTATCAAGACCTGGCATATCCTCATAGGACCAAGCAAAGATATACGCATACTCTTTCAACATAGCAATAAGCCTCTGCTTCACACTATTCTCAAGCGCAACCCCTATCTTGACTTCTCGGACTTGCTCTTGAGTGCCAACATTTACCATCTCGATTGCCTCCTGATGCGGCTGAATCGCTTTATTTTCTTCCTGTTTCAACAATCTGGCCAACTCGTCGGGGAGATCACAATCTTCATAAGCTTCCTCCTCGGCTTGGTAGATCGGATTGTCAAAATCATAATAAGCAATAGCGGAACTGTTACCAATGGAATCCGTGGTAGTGGAACATCTGCATGATTGATGTTTTTATTTTAGTTTTATTTTTAAGCCATGTGCAAGTGTGTGCAAAAACATTGCCATTTAGAGGAAAAAGTTAAAAAGAAAGACAAAGAGCAAAACATTTGAATGCAAAAACGACCTTTTATTTCATGATTAACTTTGAAAATGCGAACGGCATAGCCCTACAAATGATTCACTACGCCTTGGGCAGAGCGTCTGAATTATGGGATGATAAGAAAAGTAAAAACAAGGAATTTACTCCTAAGCCTGTGTGACTTGAACGACATCTTCGATTGTCCAGTTGCGAGGCACCTCTCCGGGAATACTTGGACGAATCCAGCTATCAAAATCACAGTCACTATCCACCTCTTCACCATTGACAATGGCATTAACCTGACCGTCTTAAATGACACCCCCACTCACAAACTTGATCGAGCTAAGGATATTAGGCTTTGGCGATGCAATATGCTTTCCAGGAGTGAAACCAAGACCATTCTTGTAAAATTTGGGACGCACATCAATCACTTGCCCCCAACCTTCCATCTTTCCAGTCTCAACGGCAACCTGAGCATCTTTCAAAGAAGACATAACCGTTTCTGGCTTCGTTATTGTCGCACGCTCGCAAAATGTGAACAGAGTCGCCACTAATATATTTATCCCAAAGAGGGAAAGGAATATCAGAAAACCTGGAATAAAGAAAGGATAAGAAAAGGTCTTTCGACCAGAGATCAAGGTACGGGATTCGGTTACGTGAGGGGAAGGTATTAGCACCCCTCACGTCTGTGGTACTCCACAGGATCCACTTATGTTTGTTCTATTCTAAGGGTGTATAAATCTAAAGCTTAATTACTAAGGGAATGCATGCAAATGAAAGAAAAGAAACACGGGGAAAATAAGGTTTATAAATAATTGTGCTCGCTTAGGCCCCGCGACCTAATGCCTACGTATCCTTTTCAGGAATCAGAGCGCCGTAGTTCGGCTCAATATTTTTGTTTGTTTTTGTGTTTTTTAGTTGAACAGTTACATTCGCACTCCGCTGCTCGACCTCTGGAGTCTTAAGCTGGGAATGGAGCGGAAATAACGTGTCCGATTAGGAGAAAGAATGCCCTGAAGGCAAGAGAGAGTAGAGATGATTGGTTTGTGTTTTTTAGGTGTAATTGCATGATGAACAAAATCCAATACAAGGTTTCGCACCACTTCATTACTTTGTTTTAGGTCTGAGCCTTTATTAGATGTTTTTGATGTTTTTGATTGGTGAAACTTGGATATGGAATAGCAAATGTTGTTTGAATGATGAATGTGTCTTAAAAATGTAATAAAAATTTGAATTTCTTTTCTTGCGAACGGTGATGGAATGATATAGAATTGATGCTTGATTTGCTTTTGCACCAGGGACTTTGAGCAATTCAATACCTTAAGTCAACAAAACTTGTACTTTGAGAACTCATAGTTATGAGCGGAAACTTGACTTGAATAAAGCAAACCCTTTTGATCATGAGGAACCTTTAATTAATATTTTACACTAATCCCTTGAACCCAAGATGACTCAAATGAATGCATGATATGTTGAGGACCTAATAGAGTGCAAATGAGATGAGAAACATAACCCAGATGGATGTAAAAATTGGGTGGGCAAATATTGGGGTGCAACAGCTGCCCCTATTTAATCGTCTTAAACCTGAAAGTGAGATTGGCGTTAGCCTTTCGAGCATTCGAGGTAGAAGAAGATTAAATACCAAGTGAACTTGAAAATTTGCCTGATAAGAGATAGGATCCACTGGGGGAAAAGATGGTGTCAACTCCATTGAGGAAGAATGTATCAATTCTGGATTGATCAAATTAACTCTGGGTTAGAAATGAAATACGCATCAACTCGGGGTTGAAAAAGAAAAGTAGGTCAACTCTGGGTCGAAGAATAAAAGGAAGGTCAACTCTGGGTTGGATAAGGGGTAAAAGTCAACTCTGGGTTGAGAACGGAAAGGGAAATCAGTATTAGCGGGACAAGATAAAGACATAAACTCTGGGTTGAGAAAGAAAGCAAGGAAATCAACTCTGGGTTGAAAACAAGAGATGGACATCAACTCTGGGTTGAGAGGAGGTAATTCAACTCTGGGTTGAAAAGGGAAAGATGAACAATTAAGAATAGCCGTCAACTCTGGGTTGAGTGGGTAAAGACAAAAGATGATCGTCAACTCTGGGTTGAGTGGGAAAGAAAGATAACCGTCAACTCTGGGTTGAGTGGGAAAGGAGAAGGATCAACTCTGGGTTGAAGAATAAAGGTAAGTCAACTCTGGGTTGGATAAGAGGTAAACATCAACTCTGGGTTGAGAGAGGAATTGAATAACAACTCTGGGTTGGAAAAGGATAACCATCAACTCTGGGTTGAAAGGGCAAGGACAAAATATGACCGTCAACTCTGGGTTGAGTGGGGAAAGATAAAAGATGACCGTCAACTCTAGGTTGAGTGGGAAAGAAGAAAAGATAACCGTCAACTCTGGGTTGAGTGGGAAAGAAAGACAAGGATCAACTCTGGGTTGAATAAAAGATAACCGTCAACTCTGGGTTGAGTGGGAAAGAAAGACAAGGATCAACTCTGGGTTGAATAAAAGATAACCGTCAACTCTGGGTTGAGTGGGAAGAGATAATTAACTCAGGGTTAAAAGATGAAAGGAAAGTCAACTCTAGGTTGAACACAAAAACATCAACTCTGGGTTGGAGAAAGATGAACATGATTGACTTTGAAAGATGACACCACAATGGTAACTCTGAGTGAACCAGTGGAATATCAATTGAATGCTTGTAGAGAACCTCATTTGGTGAATATATATCTGGCTTATGCTTCACATGCAATGTTGGATTTATTTTATGCACTTTTGGAGATGCAATGCTATGATTTCTATATGCAGTGTATTGATTGATCAGGGTTTCTGCTTTGTGTGGGATAGATTAGGTGGAGTTCTGACACTCTGCTTGATTCAAGATAGGGTGGATGCCCCTGCTTTACTGATGATTGGATTATTAAGGGAGAAATGTCAATGAAAATGCAATGATATGCATGATGCATGTATGATTATGAATGAAATGATTGTTTTCGGGATACAAGAAGTGAATGGAGTGTTCCCTTGCGGAAAAGTCATTGCTTGTGAAATTGTTGGTGAAGGTGAGGTGTTTGGCTTGACTCCTCGACACCTATTTCGATATCTGAAACTTGATTGAAGATGAAGAAATGACTTGCTACTAGCTTGCCCCAGCTTGTATGATCTCTTGAGATAGAACTTTGATAGTGCTTGAATCATGGAGATTTGCAATGGTCTGCCCCAGTGTTGATCATGGAATGAATGCCCCAGATTGAAAGGAATTTTTCCACCTAATGGATTGCTTCAGATATTTGCTCAGTGGATGACCAACCTTTGCCTTTGTAAGATTACTCGATGGAATTTCACTGTTGAACTTTCCTTGGTATCAAGTTCTTAATTTCAAGTTTAGAGACAATTCTGTTTTGGAAAGATAATGAGAATGCAATGCACATGTTAATCTCAAAGAAAAGTTTTACTTGTCAAAATGTTGTACTGATACTAAAACAAATGACACAGCAACATTAGGAGTCAGTTTGACATGATTTTACAGTTTGTATGCTTTCGGAACGAACCCTACTTCAATTAGGACTTTCTAGGTTGTAACGTGGTCGGGTTCACGGTTTAAGAAACAAAGGATAAAGGCTCAAGTTCTACTTAGCCCACCCCTCTTCGTGATGTTCTCCAATCCTACGTTCAGTTAGTTTGACACGAGTGTTCACCTTTCAGGAAGGATTGTGATGGATGAGGATCCTTTATGACTTTGATGGAGGTGGCAGCCACCCTTTGGTGTTTTCTTTGATGATTACAACAACTTATCCCTTGGAGGATTTTTTTTTTTTTGCTTTCCCTAACTTTTGCCTGGACAAAAAGTTTCTTTTGATTTTGGTTTTTGTTGTCCAGCGGGATATGCCCTAATTTTTGCCTAAGTCATTTGCTTCAAAGCTTTTCTTTTTTTCTTTTGACGTAGCGGGCTATTGTTTCTTTTTTGATTCATAATTTTCTTTCATTTCTTTTTGTCTCGTTCGGGAACAAGTTGTATGACTTTTGTGATTGACTTGATGAAAAGGTTGTGACTGCCTTCTTCTTAGTGAATGAGAGACATCCACTTGTGGATAGTGCTCTTCTTCTTTTGTTGTGAGATCTGAGATATGATTGATCCTCTGATGGAACACCTGAAAGTTGAGCACTCGGTCGCACTAACTGAAGACTACCCTGCCCCTGGTTAAGATGAAGGGTTTCATTGTATTTTTTTTTTTTGAAAAGAAACTACTACTCCTTAGGCTCAAAGGGGTTTACGAAGGTTTCACTCCCTTATAACTCCGGTGTTTAGGAATTGAAACAATGCCTGTACATCGTCAGCAGGATCTTTGTTCCAAAAGCATACAGTTAGTAATTCATGTGTTTTTGATTTTTCATCATTCTCCTTTTTTAGTTGCTTAAGAGAAATGAGTTGAATATCAATGAACATAATGACAAAGATGAAATAATTTGAAAAAAACATGTATATTGCATTATTTTTATTTATTCAAACAGAATTAGTTTCTTACAATGAGAAGTACTTGATAACAACAAAAATGGTACAATTGAAAATGCTTGAGAAGTCTAAACAATGGCAAGATTGGCCTTATTCTGATGCAAATGAAATGTTCTCTAGCAAACACAAAGTCTTTAGGATCCTTTGGTGGAAGGTACCCTCATGAGGAGGCATGGGGTTCTTTGATAGTAGCTTGATCTTGTTTGTAATTCGCCATGATTCTTTGTCTGTTGTCTTGTCAAATATCGGTTTGGAGATTGTCTTGACCGATCTGATGGAGAGGAAGAAGGTAAGAGTCTTGGTAACCATGGATGTATATGCATGAATGCAAAAATGTTAATGATGATGCAAATGTATCATAAATCAGGATCAAGGATCAAGGCTTCTTAGATAACATCTTCTCATGGTCAATAAGATATGGTCGAACCCTCCAGATTCAGAGGTTCGACGTTGCTTTCTGGATAAATAGGCGGTGCATAAGTCAAAGATGGTCGAACCCTCCAGATTCAGAGGTTCGACGTTGATTCTGATAGATAACTGATATAGAACTTCTGTATAAGTCAATGATGGTCGAACCCTCCAGATTCAGAGGTTCGACGTTGCTTTCTGATAGATAATCAACGTAGAGCTTCTGTATAAGTCAAATGTCCCAGGATCAAAGGTTCGACGCCTTTTTAAATACCAGGAGAACCAATAGTCACCAACAGAACATGAATAGTCACCAACGGTACCTGTCATGTATATCCCACCCCACTCACAGGTGAATCTAGGTCAAGGTAGGTCAATGGCTTCCAGCGTTATCAGTTCTCCTGAAACACCATCATTGTCGCAAATACATGCCAACAACGGTATCTCATTTGAACCTCGGCTGGTCGTGGGTCTCATGATCGCAATAAAAAGAACCTGACATTCTGTTGGCGTCATGACTATCCACTCTATCCTAGGTGTCCTATGTGTCAACTCTGGCCTGGGTATTGGGCCTTTTACCTCATAGAAACATCCCATCCAACCAGACAGCAGAATAATAATCATAGTATATGAAAATAAAATGCGATGCATAAAGAAATAAAGCAATAAAGCAATAAAGTAATAAAGCAATAAAGCAATAAATAAACACCCAAAGAAAAGAAAACAAACACAAGCTAGGATCGACTCGCTAAGAATGGACCAGCACAGGTCTATCACCTCCCCAGCAGAGTCGCCAGCTGTCGCACGCTCGCGAAATGTGAACAGAGTCGCCACTAATATATTTATCCCAAAGAGGGAAAGGAATATCAGAAAACCTGGAATAAAGAAAGGATAAGAAAAGGTCTTTCGACCAGAGATCAAGGTACGGGAGTCGGTTACGTGAGGGGAAGGTATTAGCACCCCTCACGTCTGTGGTACTCCAAAGGATCCACTTATGTTTGTTCTATTCTAAGGGTGTATAAATCTAAAGCTTAATTACTAAGGGAATGCATGCAAATGAAAGAAAAGAAACACGGGGAAAATAAGGTTTATAAATAATTGTGCTCGCTTAGGCCCCGCGACCTAATGCCTACGTATCCTTTTCAGGAATCAGAGCGCCGTAGTTCGGCTCAATATTTTTGTTTGTTTTTGTGTTTTTTAGTTGAACAGTTACATTCGCACTCCGCTGCTCGACCTCTGGAGTCTTAAGCTGGGAATAGAGCGGAAATAACGTGTCCGATTAGGAGAAAGAATGCCCTGAAGGCAAGAGAGAGTAGAGATGATTGGTTTGTGTTTTTTAGGTGTAATTACATGATGAACAAAATCCAATACAAGGTTTCGCACCACTTCATTACTTTGTTTTAGGTCTAAGCCTTTATTAGATGTTTTTGATGTTTTTGATTGGTGAAACTTGGATATGGAATAGCAAATGTTGTTTGAATGATGAATGTGTCTTAAAAATGTAATAAAAATTTGAATTTCTTTTCTTGCGAACGGTGATGGAATGATATAGAATTGATGCTTGATTTGCTTTTGCACCAGGGACTTTGAGCAATTCAATACCTTAAGTCAACAAAACTTGTACTTTGAGAACTCATAGTTATGAGCGGAAACTTGACTTGAATAAAGCAAACCCTTTTGATCATGAGGAACCTTTAATTAATATTTTACACTAATCCCTTGAACCCAAGATGACTCAAATGAATGCATGATATGTTGAGGACCTAATAGAATGCAAATGAGATGAGAAACATAACCCAGATGGATGTAAAAATTGGGTGGGAAAATTTTGGGGTGCAACAGTTATCTCATAAAGAGGAGTTCTCACAGCATTTACGGCCTCAAATGCTTGAAACGGCGTCTCATGTATCTCACCTTCGATCTCTACATATCGGAAAGAGGACAAGTGACTCACGATATAATCTTCCTCACCACAAACCATCACCACTTTACCATCAACCGGATACTTCAACTTCTGATGAAGAGTTGATGTCACAGCACCAGCCTTGTGAATCCACGGTCGTCCCAACAGACAGCAGTAAGCGGGTTGAATATCCATCACATAAAAGGTTGTGGTAAAGATCTAAGGACCCACTTGGATTGGTAGATCTACCTCTCCGAACACAGACCTCCTTGAACCGTCAAAGGCACGCACCACCAACTCACTAGGCCTCAACTCAACACCAGCATAGTCAATTCGCATGAGGGCCGACTTGGGAAGTACATTCAAAGAAGACCCAGTATCAACCAAAACACGGGACAGAGTCGTTCCCTTACATTCAATCGAAATATACAAAGCCTTGTTATGGTTTCTCCCTTCTAGAGGAAGATCACGATCAGTAAACCCCAAGCCATTTCCAGCCGAAATGTTATTAGCCACCGCCTCTAACTGATTTACAGATATTTCACGCGGGACGTAAGCACCATTCAGAATTCTCAAGAGAGCATCTCTATGAACCTCCGAACACATCAACAATTGCAGGATAGAAATCTTTGACTAGGTGTGACCCAACTGCTCAACAACTTTGTAATCAGACTTCTTGATGATTCTTAACAACTCTTTCACATCCTTGGAAGGCACAACACTATCAGGTGGCCCATTATGAATCGGAGAATTCTGGACATCAGTCACCACTTGTTTGCCTTTGGCCTTAGCCAAAGCATCTGCATTGCTTTGAACAAGCTGAGGGGGGAACACCCTACCACTGCGAGTGATTCTACCAGTACCGGCAAAATTATCAGTGTTTGCAACTGCGGCTTCCACAAAATTCTCTTTAGATGGCTCGCCCTCCTCCTTCGTGCCATAGTAATATACATCTGAAACATAATGCCAAGGGATGGCCTTCTCACTCTCATATGGAATTGGCCCTGGCACAGTAATCATCAACGCCGCAGGTTGTTCTTCATACGGAATACTGACAGGTATCTGAATTGGCACTTGGATACTTATTGGAGCATCTGGCTCATAAGGAATTGAGATCACAGACACTTCACCATCCTCATTCTTCGCGCCTCTCAACCTTCGGTAAAATTGAAGAGGACCCTCATCCATCAGTTTTTGCACCATACCTTTCAAATCAGCACAACCCTCGGGTTGACTCTTGCAATTCTCACAATTCGCACCACAGCCCGGGAAGATACCGCTATTAACCAGATGTTGCTTCACAGACACAAGAGGAAAAGTCAAACAGCTCACATCAGATACAACACTTATCTCTTCACTCTCAATGGCATTCACACCTGAACCTCTGTGAGTAGGCATCAGATTATTGACAATATTGGGTGTAGGAGTGAACTGGATTATTTTTTGATCCAACAAGTCTTGGACTTTGTTCTTCAATGCAATACACCTCTTTGTATCATGCCTAGCAGCACCTGAGTGGAAAGCACATCGTGCGTTCGCATTGTAATTCGGAGATTGTGTGTCCGGAGCATTCGGAGCATCTCTCAAAGTAATCTTCTCAATCTTGAGCAAATGTTGCAACACCTGAGCATAGGTCATAGGAATCAGATCAATCTTTCTGTGAGGCCTATTCCTGGGAGGGTAGCGATCATTGTCAGAACGTTGTCCCTGATGATGCTGTTGTTGTTGCGGCACTGGAATCATGACAGCATTAACCTGTGAATTGTTTCTTCTTGAACCCATTCTTCCATATATGGCATCCGCATTTCCTTCCTTCCTTCTGGCGTAACCCTCAACTTGTTTCTTACTGCCAGCAGAATTAGAAGAAGCTCCCAACTGAATTTTCCCCATCTTTAGACCCATCTCGACATGTTGGCCATATCTCACCATTTCAGAAAAGTTGGTTGAAGCACTGCAAGCCAAATAATAGTGTCCAGACAAAGTACTGGTGAACATGTCAATCATCTCACGCTCAGTCATCGGTAGCTGAACCCTCGCAGCTAACTCGCGCCATTTCTGAGCGTACTCCTTGAAAGATTCTTTAGACCCCTGAACCAAACTCTGCAACTGAGTCCTATTGGGTGCCATGTCAACATTGTACTGATAGTGCTTAATAAAAGCCTCCACAAGATATCTCCAAGAATGGATATGAGTGCGCTCAAGTGGAATGTACCACTCCAAGGAAGCCCCAGCAAGACTATCCTGGAAGAAATGCATTAGAAAACCCTCATCCTCGGAATATACAGACATCTTCCGATAAAATGCTTTAACATGAGTCATGGGACAAGTCCCCCCATTGTATTTGTCAAAAGATGGAACTTTAAATTTCGGTGGGATCCTCACACCAGGAACCAACCCCAAGTCATTGATATCCATGCCTAACACCCCTTTGCCTTCAACAGCCCTGAGACGTTCCTCAATCAGACGATACCTTTCAACTTCATCATGCGCACCCTCAACGCTATGCCTTGATACCTGATCAAAGTTCTCAACATTGAAATCCAAATTACCACGCTTCTGATTGTCTCTCCTTCCCAACAGACTAGACAGAGGTGGAGGTGGAAACCCGTGATGCTGATTGAAAGGATTATAGTGTCCTCCCACATGATCAAACTCATTCGGATCACGATGATCGTCAATCCTGCCAGACACATCGTCAAACAGCCCTCGATGTCCTCCATTCTCATTCCTTCTGGAGTTCTCGATGAGAACTCGCAAGTCGTCCTGCCCCTTGGTCACATTAGTCAATGCCTCCATGAACTGTGCCATCTGCGCATTCATCTGCTCCGTCAATTGAGCTCTCATCTCTGCCATCTGTTCCGGAATCTGTTCCATCTGCCTTCTCTGATTGCTCCTAGTCGGATACGGGTGATTAGCCGTCTTAGAACTCCTTCTGATAACAAAACAACGAGACATAAGATATAAGACCTGCAAAACCTGCAAATATATGACATGTATGATATATGAATGATATGCATGAAATGTTTGTCAATTTTCAGGTATCCAAGAGTTCATCCCACTTTCAGATAGGACATAGCAACCCTGATACCGAATATATTTGAATAATAATCCACACACGAGAATACTTCACCAAACTGAGCATATTTCATTCAAATATAACTGAGAATTTGAGTTCATACAAACAAAACACATAATCGTGTCACAAAGTGCTCATACAAAAGAAATCCAGAATATCAAAATACGACCCCATCCAACAATCCTGGATATGGGCGTCAAACATCAAGAATAAATAGCAAATCAACCCCATAGACCAAACAAATCCACTCCACAGCAGCACTAGGATCGTCTGATAACAGAATGAGCTCCTCCATCTCCTCTCCACTGGGCTCGGAGTCTTGTTAATTCTTCCTCGAGTCGAGCAGACTTAGCCTTCTCTTCCGCTAGCTGTTTATCTAAATCCCGCTTCTGCCTCTTGAGACTGCTCTCTGATCTTTGTAACTGTAGACACTCTTGCTGCTTGCGATGCAAATCTTCCTCTAGCCACTCGTAAGGACGCCTCCGGGTACTGGCTTGACTTGAACTTGCACCTTCGACTTGCTTGAGCTGGTGCATTATCCTCATCTTTGCATCTCTCTCTTCAAAGAATTTCAAATTGATCTCTTGTTCTCTTTCATGCAACCTGTAGTTGGTAGCCAAAGCATTCTTGTAAAGTTCTGTTGGCACAAATTCAGATAGAATCAAAGGAGGTTGCTTTTGAAGTGGTGCCACTCTATCATATGGCAACAACAAATTTCCAACCCGCTTTACAATCCACTTGACATACGGTGTCAGAGCAAGTGATTCTTTCTTCCCTAAATGGGCTCCATAATGCTTGTCTTTCAAGGTATACCCCAATTGACGCAAGGATACCACGGGATTGTAATTGATGCAACCTCTAGTACCAACAAAAGGAACATTATCAAACTCACTGCATCCAATTATCACCTCAGAAACGTTGATTCGGTATCTTTGCCACTGAATATCATATGAAGTAAGTGACATAATCCTGTGGATCCACTTGAGTGTCTCCCTTGTCTTCACAAAAGGTCCCTTGCTTGGCAACAAAGAGAGGAACCAGATGAACAACAACTGAAGGCAATAAGTAATAGCACCGCCACTTTTCTCATATCGGGAATGAACAGCATAATAGGTATCAGCCAACAATGTAGGAATAGGGTTCTTTCCCATGAAGATATGTACCGCGGCCGAGTCTACAAAATTGGGAACATTCAGGAACATCACAATCCCGTAAATAGCCACAACAAGCAATGCATTGTACGCGTTCCAATTCTTTTTCTCAAATTCTTCTCTAGCTTTTCTCACCAAGAACTTCAAAGAGAACCCCGAGACACCTCCATTCGACTTCCATTCATCAGATACTTCTTTTATGCTCAAATAAAGAGCCGTAGCGATCAACATGAAATTCACTTCTTTAGGAATGTCGATGAATGGCACTTCGTCTTTTATCTTGAGATTAAGAATGATAGAGTACTCTTCCAATGTCGGAGCCAACTGGTAATCCTGGAACGTGAAACACCTCATTTCAGGATCATAGAATTGCATCAAAGTTTGCAAAGCAGGAGTATCAACCACGGTTTCCAACAAAGTCAAAATATTCCCATAATTTTCTGTGAAATTCTTCAAGCAGAAAGCGGTCATTAACGAACTCAAACCCTCTAATGCGGTCAACGGCTCTCGGAAGAAGCTGTAGGTGTTCATATGTCTCTTTGCTTCCTTGACAGTATCAATAGGAGTGTCCATCTTTAACTCGAGTGAACTCCTGAATGTCCCTGAAAAACATGACATGCAAATGCTTGTTATACATTTTTTTTTTTTGCGTTTCTTCTGGAAATAAATATGCTATGATGCAAAGTGGTGGGACTTAGTGCCGCTCACCGGACATTCTGGACTGTCGGTAACACACATAATACAAATCCAAAGGTTCGGCCCCAAATGGTATACCACACGGAACACGAAATATCAGTCCATAGAACCAAAGCCCATAGCCAATAACACACTAGAATAGAACACAAATTACCACTCGAACAAGAACCATAGTACCCCACGAACAGGAACCAATAGTACACTCGAAAGAGAACAACGGTAACCCATGAACGAGAACAGCGGTAACCCACGAACGAGAACAGCAGTAACCCACGAACGAGAACATCAGTCACCAATAATGTACCTGTTATATGATCATTGATTCCCGCCCCACTCACGGGTAAAATCTAGGCCAAGGTAAGGTCATGAAACGCAGTATACGGTCCGCCCGAAGGTAAGCATCAACACAGCGCGGATGCGGGTAACGATAATACCTCCGTTTGAAACCACTACTCTGCTCGTGGTCACATAATCCATCCCAAGACGTACACCTCGAGACAAACCATGCTCCCACTCTATCCTAGGGTTCATATGGTTCACACATAGCCTGGGTATTGGGCCTTTTACCTCTTGTAACACCCACCCAACAAACAGAGATCCAGACAGTCCAGAATAAGATGGAGAAAAGTAAAAGCGCACATAGAATGCAATGCAAACAGGTAAATATGCAAAGCAGTAAAAACACCCAATGATAAACACACAAGCGCTAGGATCGACTTGCTAAGTCCGAACCCGCAATAGGTCGAGACGTCCCCAGCAGAGTCGCCAACTGTCGCTACCGCGAAAATTAACAGAGTCGCCACTAACATATTTATCCTGAAAAGGAAGGGAATGCTAGCAAACCATAAAACAAAACAACAGTCTCACGACCAGAGAAAAAGGGTAAGGGAGTCGGTTACATGAGGGGGAGGTATTAGCACCCCTCGCGCCCATCGTACTCGATAGTATCCACGCTAGTGTCTAAATCTATGGGTGTGTAACAAATCTATGCTAATCTGGACTAAAATGAATGCAGAATGTAGCGAAAAAAAAGGATTGTGCTCGCACGGGCCCTACCCCGCTACCTACGTATCTGTTTTGCAGAATCAGAGCTACCGTAGCTCGGCTAACTAATTTGTGTTTGTTTTGTGTTTTTTAGGTGAACGTGTTACATTCACACTCCGCTGCTCGACCTTTGGAGACTTATGTTTGGGAATGGAGCAGAAATAACAAGCTCTTAAGAAAAGAAAATCAAAGAGTGTGGTTTGTGTTTTAAAGAATGCTTGAGAAAAACATAAGCTAAGGGGGAAAGCTTGCTACCTAATGTTATCATACAAAGGGTACAAGTCTAAACTAAACTAGCAACCTACGAGGGAAAAGCGAAAACAACACACAAGAATATCACACAAACGAGCTCCGCTCGTAAAGCAAACAAGACCAACGGTACTGACCGAATGGTAGAAAAGGGGTCCCGCCATAGCCAAGGGGAGAAACTCAACCCAAGTCAACCAAGCATTAGACCTCGCGAAAATGATCGGGCCATAGACAAGAGGAGCGGATCCCTCTCAGCAACCAAGCCGTCACGGATCGTAAAGGAAAACGGTGCAAGCATACACCGAGCATCAACTTCGAGCAACGCAAGCTATAGGAAAGGCGGGGGTCCGGTTGCATGAACCCTTTTCCTGACATACTCGATAACAAGATCTTATGCAGGTTTGGAAGCGAGCAACGCGTAGCGTGCGCATACTGAACAGACTCGATGAGACTAGGCGGGGGTTGATTACTAACCCTTTCCGCATGCCTTCCATGAGGACTTAACGGAGTGCCATATAAGACTTATTACACCGTGACTCCCTGCCGCAAAGCACAAATGTAAACACACCAACAAAAACAGAGCGTCTTTCGAGGGTTTGGCCAGATGCATGTCTAAGTCCTATTTCTCATGTTATTAGATGATGCGAGAAAGCGATAAAGTGCGAGAAAGGTAAAATGAGACGGGATCAATACCAAACGGATGATGATCCGTAAACTAAGGCGAAGAAAGCAAGGAAACTATGGATCCCGCGAGTGAGCTAGCAAAGCAAAAGCAAATAGTCAGCACACCGATTAGCCATGAAAGCACACAAGAGTGACATGCGCGTCGAGCACAATCACAATACACCTGCAAGAGGAACAAACAAACCAAACAAGCAAGTATAAAGTAATAGGAACGTGTCTCCAAGATGAGAACACGATGCGAGTGAATGGAATCGTGTTCCGCGAGTAAAGCGTAACAATCATAGAGTAAGCATCGATCGATAACCGTCCAAAAGCCTTGCACACTAGGACACAAGTTAGAGATAACAATCGCAATCGGAATTGCGTTATTGCATTATAAGCTAGGAGAAAACGAACAATCAAAGCACACATGAAATGGACAAAAAATGTCAAGGGGAGAACAAACATGAATAAAATAAAATCAATCAATATTAATCACATCATGAGATAGCACATTTCACAAGCTTTCCAACGATATAAAGAACGTGCAAATCGGAGTTACGAGTCAAAAGATATGAAAGATTGAAGTTAGGAAGTAAAACAAGCAAAAAACACAACTATGCGTCGACCTGCTGACAGCATGCGTCGACCTGAACAGGGAATGCGTCGACCTACTGGGTCGGCGTGCGCATACCCGAGATAGGGAAGAAGGCTATGCGTCGACTTGCAGAATGCATGCGTCGACCTGAACATTGCTTGCGTCGGCCTATGGGGTCAGCGTGCGCATACCCGAGGGTCATACGAAGGCAATAGGTCAACCTACTAGGGCCTTAGGTCGACCTACTCAGACAAAAACAGCAAAAACACAAAATCTCACACGAGCAATCGAAATATAAACCACCGCAAATGACCGTCATGTGAGCAATGATAAAACATGCAATTAAGGGCCAGAATCCTCCACTTTATGCAACAAATGAAATTCAATTCAAACATAAAAATTAACATATAATGATACACAAACAATCGACGCGTCGGTGTCGCACCAAGAGCATGAATTAGCAAGTATGAGCATCGGAAGCAAGATCAAGCGTCCACGATTAACCAAGACTTTGCATATTAATGAGTGCACAATTTAAACACCTTGTTAACAAACATTTCATGCTTAGGCAAATGTAAACAGTAGCAAAGAGTCAACATGCGACATGCTACAAGACATGAAAAAGTATGGTGCAAGTGATAAAGAGAGATTTCAACCAATTCCGGATTTGATCATTATCAACAAGTAATCAACAATTAAGGTTCAAAAACCACAAGGCTCCATGAATTCTCACTCAAAGATTTCAAATAAGCATTTCAACAAACACTTATCAAGCAAAAAACTCAAAATTAAGCACAAATGCTTCAAACACTCAAATGATCGAACACTTAGCATGCAATTTCTTGCATCATAAGCAAAATATATGTATCATCAACCACAATTCACCGGTAAATCTCGAATTCAATCAAATAATCAAGATCAACACAAATCATTCAATCAACAAGCAATTATCATCATTAATTATCATAAATCTATCATCCACAATAAAAAATCAGCATGATCAATGTCGAATTAAGCAACAAAATCAATGATCTAGCAAGGTTTGTAGTGAATTTACCGGATCTAACGAAGAGAATGAGATCGGATGAACACGAACGCGAACACGACGCGAACACGAACGAAATCCGAGAGATGTGAGGGAGAGAGTGGGGCGCAATACACTAGGGAGAGAGAGAGAGAGAGATCCGAAAATTATGATCAACAAGGAAAGAGACTCTTGATTCTTGCTTTGATCTTCATTTGTTCTTGAGATTTGATCTTGAATTGATGAAGATTGATGAAGATTTTTGTGAGTTTTTGTGGTTTTGATCCAAGAAAATTGAGAGATAATTGAGAGAAAGTGTTTTTGATCTTTTGGGTGAAATTGAAGTTATGAGAGTTCCTTTTTTCATTTGTGAAGAGCAAAAAGTTTATATATTGTCAACACGAAATGTCTAAATTGCCCTCGGTGCGTCTTATTTTGGCTCGTTTTTAAGGAAACTCGGTTCGGCTCTGAATTCCGGAACGAAACCAACGCCACTGTGAAGATGACCGAATTCATAACTCGTCACCGCGAGAATCGTCTCAATCCGATAAGCGATGAAGAAAATACGCCCGTTTGAATGACGAGAAACGCCGATTCATCTGGTGCGACTGTGCAGAATTTTGTGCGTACCGCTCAAAGAACTCGATAAAACTCTATCTTTGGCTCGAAATCTGAACAAGCATGTGTGACTAAGAATCGAAGCTAACGAAATTTCTGAGAAAATTCCGCCAGATTGGGCTTCATACGACAAAAATCGAAGGAGTTATGAATTTTCGAACTCGGCGCGACATACTCGAAAACACACTTTTTTACCGAAAATACGCGATGATCCTTAAAATTATGGGATTTTTCCGTGCATAATTGGACTTCGGTCTGAACATACAAAATCTTGGTAATGATGGTACGGAGCTCCAGTTAAATTTTCAAGTAAATCCGACTAGCGGATTAGGAGATATGAATTTTCTGAGATCCGAAACCCTACATTCAGCACTCTTTTTCACCGTGAAACCTCAAGTATTCTGCAAATCTGACAACCTTCCTCAAAGAACTGGCTTCCGAGCCGAACACGAAAGTTGTAGATATCGTCGAAACGGTCGGGACCACGCGAGAATTCAGCTCATATCACTTTCAGAATAAGACTTGTGAATTTTCTCGTATTTCCACTATTTGATCCATATTTCACACCGCACTTCTTTAGAATCACAAGAAACTCTTTATTATTTTTCTTCATTTTTGAACAACGAAATAAACGTCGTTAATAACTTATAGCTCAAATTAAGAGGGAAAATTTTGGGGTGCAACAGTAGCATACTTTGAATGTCTACGTTTTTGCAATCTTTACTTCGTGCATGTTTGGTTTGTATCTCTTCATATACTTCCCATTTACTCTTAAGATCCTGCGATCTTCTGCCAATTTTTCTATCTCCTAAGCATTATTCGAGAATACTTTTAATATTCGAAAGGGTCCTTCCCAGTGTGGGGACCATTTACCAAGTGCCTGATTCTTTCGATCTATAGGTAAAATAACTTTCCAAACTAAGTCATTATTAATAAATGTTTTACCTTTCACCTTTTTATTGTATGCTCTGGACACTCTTTCTTTTTGTCTTTTTATCATCTCCAGCGCTCGAAGTTTGTCTTCGTCCAAATCTACCAATTCGTTCATCATCAATTCCCAATATGTATTTGGAGGAATTTCTGCCTGTCTTTGAATCCGGGCCGACTGCAAGTATATCTCAACTGGGAGCACTGCATCGTGTCCGAACGTCAATTGGAAAGGTGTAGTGTTTGTAGCTTCTTTTGGCGACGTTCGACAGGCCCAAAGCGCTTGGTCTAGAGTTTTATGCCAACTCTTGGGTTTTTTTCCCTACGTGTTTCTTTATGAGACCAATTATTATCTTATTTGCTGCTTCAACTTGTCCATTTGCCTGAGTGTAGTAAGGTGTAGAAGTAAACAACTTGAACCCCATTTCTTTGGCAAAATCTTGCATCTTTTGCCCAGTAAACACTGATCCTTGATATGTGGTTATACTCTCTGGGATTCCGAATCTGTATATAATGTGCCTTTGAATAAACTCAATCACAGCCTCCTGATCCACATTTGCCAGTGGTATCGCTTCGACCCATTTTGTGAAATAGTCTATTCCCACTAGGATATATCTTTGACCTTTAGAAGACTTGGGGTGAATTTCCCCAATTAGGTCTAGTGCCCAACCTCTTAAAGGTCATGGTTTTATTATTGAACTTAATTCATTTGCTGGAGCATGTTGAATACCTGCATGTTCTTGACATCCTTTTGCAAATTCTATGCAATCTTTTAACATGGAAGGCCAATACATTCTGTATCGAAACAAACGCCATTTCATTTTGTGCCCCGCTTGGTGTGCACCACATACCCCACTATGTACATTTGAGAGAGCCAAATATGCTTCCGCTTCACCCAAACATTTCAGCAAGACTCCTTCAGGGGTTTTCTTAAACAATTCATTTCCCATCAAGAAGTATGATAAGGCTCGATACTTTACCTTTCTATCCGTGTCTGTCAAAGGATCTTTTAAATAGTTCACAATTGGGCTCCTCCAATCTGTGTCTGCTAAAGAGTCTATATTTAACACTTCTAACTCCTCTTTGTTAGCGAAACCTAATTGTGAGTTCTCCAGATCACTTGGGGAAAGCTTGGTGGCCATTGCTTTGCCTCTCACTTCGATCAGTTCCTCTAGTTTTTCTTTTGATACCCTGTATCCTGAGGCTAACTGTGCCAAATCATTTTCTTCTTGATTATTCATTCTTGAAACGTGATTTAAATCCACGTACTCGTATTTTTTAAGCAGCCTATTTGCTATGACAAAATACATGATCAAATTTTCTTTGATACATTTGTATTCCTTCGTCAGTTGCTTAATCACTAGTTCGGAGTCTCCTTTAATTTCGACTCAGGTTGCCCCCAATTCTAACAAAGCTTCAAGTCCAGCGATCAGTGCTTCATATTCAGTTTCGTTGTTCGAGCATAGGGGACCTTCGATTTTGTACTTGAGCTTTGTTGGAATTCCATCAAGAAAAATTATCAGTATTCCAGCGCCGGATCCTTCTTTATGAGTCAAACCATCGAAGTATAACTTCCAAGGCTTCAATTCTACATATTGTTGAGGGTTTTCAACCACTGCATGGTCAACAATGAAATCTGATATGATCTGACCTTTCATTGCCTTAAGGGGTTGAAATGTCAAAGAGTACTCAGTATGGGCTAAAGCCCATTTTCCAATTCGACTATGCAATATTGGTTTTGATATCATATGTTTAATGACATCACAATGAGACGAAACATAAACATCAACTGGCTTTATATAATACTTGAGTTTGATACAAGAGAAATACAAACAGAGGCAGAGTTTTTCTATTGCGCTATACCTAGTCTCTGCATCATTGAGTACTCTACTTAAGTAATAAATAGCTCTTTCGATGCCTTTGTTGTCTTCCTGGGCTAACATGCTACCTATTGTATTATCTGAAGCCGAAATATACAGGCGCATGTGCTTCTTCCCATTTGGGGGAGACAATATTGGTGGATGCATCAAGTATTGCTTGATTTTTTCAAAGGCTTCTTGATGTTCAGCACGCCATTCGAACTTTCCTTGCTTGATTCGAAGTAAGGGGGAAAAAGCTTGCGTGCGTCCACTCAAGTTTGAAATAAATCTTCTCAAGAAGTTTATCTTTCCCAGTAAAGATTGTAATTCTTTCTTCGTGGATGGAGGCTTTGTTTCCATAATAGCCTTTGTTTTATTTTGATTAATTTCTATTCCCTTTTTATGGACTACGAAGCCCAGGAAATCTCCAGCCTGCACAAAGAAAGCACATTTAAGGGGGTTCATCTTTAAGCCATGTTTTCTCATTCTTTCGAATGATTGGCTCAGATGGTCAAGATGACTATAATCTGAAATAGATTTTACAACAATGTCATCTATGTATACTTGCATGAAAGTTTCTATAAAATCATGGAATATAGAATTCATCGCTCTTTGATAAGTTGCCCCAGCATTTTTTAGGCCAAAAGGCATTACAACCCACTCGTAGGTGCCCATTGCCCATGGGCAACAAAAAGCTATTTTGGACCATCTTCTTCTGCAATGAAGATCTGGTTATACCCAGAATATCCATCCAACATACTTATATATTCGAAGCCTGCGGCTGAATCTACCAGCATTTCTGCCACAGGCATGGGATATTCATCTTTAGGCGTTGCTGCATTTAGATCACGAAAATCTATGCACACTCTTAATGAACCATTATTTTTAATAAATGGCACAATATTAGCAATACATTCAACATACCTTGTAGTTCTGATGAACTTGCATCGTAGAAGTCTCTCGACCTCTGCTTTGATCTTCGAATGAATTTCTGGTGCGAACCTCCTACGAGTCTGCTTGACGGGCTTTTTCCCTTCTTTTATTGGTAACTTTAGTTCGACCAAGTCTCTTCCTAAACCAGGCATCTCGTCATAGTCCCAAGCGAAATAGTCTTTGTTTTCTTTGAGTAACGCTATGACCTTTGATTTCAAAGTTGATTCTAGTTTTGCACTGATGTATGTTACCCTTCTCTGATTTTCGTCTCCAAGATTTACTTCTTCAAGTGGGTCTTGGGCTAACATTTTTATATTTGACCCCATTGGGTGCTTCTCGAATCCCAAAGCTTCTTCATCGTAAATTGTGTCCAGCCTTTGACTCAACTCTTCTCCAGAGATCTTTTCGGCTTGGACTGTGTCTTCAAGGTATTGAGGGATCGAATGTGCCTCAGAATCCGTAGTTGGGATTGCATCAACAACCATGTTTGATAATTCGGCTTCGAGAGCCGTTTTTCTTTTGTTTTCGGCTATGTAAGCCAAAATCTTTTCGAAAAAGGATGATTCAGACATCATCAGGGTCGTTGTCCCAGCCTGTTGGCCGTATTGTTGGAAAATGCTCTATTGGTGCGGTATCTTCTGGACCGTCCATTATTTCTCTATTCCATTCAAATCCATTTGGGTGAAAAGACAAATAGTATAAAGCGTTCTTATTTGGGGTGTATATGTCTTCTGCAGCATGGCAAGGCCCTATGTTTGCCAAATTCTTGTCGAAGTTGATTTTATTGACTTGATTAACTTCAGCCATGTAGTAACTCTGATCCCCTTCAATGTTCTCTACTATACCATCTTCCCTCCAAATGATTAATCTTTGATGCATTATCGAAGGCACTGCAGCAACTCCATGGATCCACTTTCTTCCTAGCAAAAGATTGTAGTTTGCCTTCGCTGGTATCACCATGAACATCGTTGGTCTTGTGACCGAACCCACAGTTAAATTTACTTGAATAACTCCGAGAGTTTTCCCTATTTTGCCTTCGTAGTTAGACAACACCATAGTATGTGGCCTTATATCAGTATCGAACATACCAATTCTCTTCAACATGTATTGGGGCATTAGGTTCACTGCTGCCCCTCCATCCACTAGGACTTTGTTAATGCCAACATTTTCAATCTTAGCCCTTCTGCAGAGTGGTTTTAGATGCTTTCTCATACCTTCATCCGGCCTCTCGAAGAACGCATTCTGCTCTTTGACTGCCCCATTATTTAGCACGTAATAACACACAGGTCAGTGTCTTGCCATCTCTTCCACATCAGCTTCCTTACAATCTTCAGCTTCTGTTTCTTGATTAAATTCATGAGGGAGTACTGACACAACATTGCAATTGAGGTTTATAGACGATACTCCATCTGAGTCGAAATCATTTGTCATTCTATCATCTTCTTTCCAAGGGCTGGAATGTATCTTTTCTTCTTCCTTCTCATTTTCAGAGTCGAACAACTTGCGTTCCACTGGAGGTTTACTTGTCCTTGCCCCCTGCGTTGGGAATTGGTTGCTACTAGACTCTCCGATCTCCCTTGGTTTGTATTCCCTTTGGGCCTTCTTCATCCTCTGGTCCCTTCTCCATTGGGACCTAGACATAGGATTTTTTCCTTTGTAATTCTCCAACCTGTACATCTCTCGATTTGAGGTTTGGAATTGCTTCCTATATGCCATTGCAGTTCTTCCCCCTTGGTCCCAACTTCCCCATTTGTTGGTTCTCGCACCAGCTTGCATCCATCTATCTCTGGGTATGTCTACAGGGACTTTGAATGTGACCCTTCGAGCTATAGGGTGTGGGCTGTCAGGCCTCTTAGATAGGGTCCATATATCGAACCCATACAGGTTGGGACGAAGCCCCTGGGTTTCTCGACCCATGTAAAAATATACCCTTTCGAACGATCGTGCCAGCATTTCGTCATAGACTGCTCCACATCTGGGACACAATGCAACCTCAGTGTTTTCCTTATGACACTTGACCAAGAAACCCACCAAGCTTTCTTCCATCTTTGGGTACACCTTCAGCAATGGGTTTCCTCCTCTCCAGGGTTGTTCCAATCTTTCTCGTAGTGCCCTTTCGAAATTAGCCTGAACTCTTCGATTCAGCATGATTGAACACCTTGGGCACATCAGCATCTTTCCGCCATTCTTCTCATGGCAATTCCAGAGATAATCTTTCAAGCTTTCCCCTCTTTGATGGATTTCAATGTTTCCCTTCTCCCTTATCAGCCATTTTTCTAGTTCTTCTATTTCAGACAAAGGTCGCCTAACATTGACCATGTTAACAACTGCCGGAGGAGCTTCAGAAATCTATATCTGCTGAAGTTTTGCCCTGAGGTCTTCAGTGGCCTCACTGGTTTTTCCTTTCAAATCTTCAGTCATTTCTGAATCGAAGGATTCTTCAACATCAGTATTGAAGACTTTGTCATTTAGGCTTTCAGTAGCCTGCTTTCAAGTTGAAATTATCTCTGATTCAGCAACATCTACTTCAGATACTTCCACCATGTTGATGTCGAGTGGTTCATACAGGTTAGTGGCAGCAATATTCAAAGGGTCTGTGTCAACCTTCATATGACTCTTGGTTTTGTCAGCAAATTTCAGACGTCCGTCCTTGATAGCATTCTGGATTAGATCCCTGAAAAGAAAACATTGTGAGGTTTTATGGCCTAAAAAACCATGATATTTGCAAAAGCCTCGCTTCTTCCATTGTTCTAACGGAGTAAAATTTGGAGTTAGGAGGCACTATCATCTGGCCATCTTTTACTAGCAAATCAAATATTTCGTCACATTTAGTGACATCAAATGTATAAGTTTTCTTAGGAAATCTATCGCTTTTATCATTTTCTACTGGATTTTTTCCGTTAGCAGGGGTGAGCAATTTGCAAGAATAAGGCGGTGCTTCTTTTAATTCAGCTAGATCTATTTCGACCTCTTCCACGCTGTATGAATCCTTAAAGGATTCGCCGTCGACGTCTTCAGCCTCGACGTATGCTACCCTTTCTTTCTTGTAACTCTTATTTGCTCTAGCCTTTACTTCTTTTAGTCGTTTGACTTGCCGAACCCTGTCTGCCAACTGGGCCATGTCTCTTAGGTATTGAGTATCCAATTTCTTTCTAATTGAAAAATCTAAGCCGCCTGCGGCCATTTCGACTAATTCATGCTCTGGGACAACCGTGAAGCATCTTGATTTCAATAAACGGAACCTGTTTAAGTAATCATCTATGGGCTCCATAAACTTCCTCTTGATGCTAGCCAATTCTTTCAGACTTATCTTGGTTTGACCCATGTAGAATTGTTCATGGAATAATCTCTCCAAATGTGCCCATGCGTCTGTCGAATTTGGGGGCAAGGTAGTGAACCAAACAAAAGCATTTTTTGTTAGCGAACTAGGGAAGTATTTTTTTCCTAAATCTTCGTTCCCTGCTAAATCTCCTGCTTCCGTCAAATATCTGGCTATGTGTTCCACTGTTGATTCACTAGTATCCCCTGAAAACTTCGTGAATTTGGGTATCTTAGTACCCCTTGGTAGTTCTATTTGCATAATATATTCGGGTATGGGGGACGTGTAATTTGAACGTCGAAGTCCAGTATTAAGGCCATTATTAGCCATTATTCTCTCTATCATGGCAGTGAGATTATTTTCTGTTGCCAAGTTGTCTCTCCTAACCCTATGTATGACTTTGTAAGGATGTTCGTCTCTTCCCACTACGACCACTCTAGGCTGTTGGTGAGGAATTTCTTGTCGACCAACGTTAGCAGTTTGATTTTGAGTTTCCAAATCTATCACCTGATTTCGTTCGACTGGCGTTGGCCTAGGTGGCGGAACTGTGTTTCGAACTTGTTCTAAAACCGGGTCCCCTTCTTGATAGGTTGATTGGTTGTTCCTTCGCCTATTTTGTGGGATTCCTAAGAAATCCGCCATTCGATTTATTTGAGATGACATTTTTTGGAAAGTTTCCACATTTTCCTGGTTAGTCCTGGCAATGTTTGTTGCTAATGGATTCAAGATCGACCCCAATTCTTTAGCAAGGATTCCTAACATATCATGGTTACTTGCATCCATCTCATGTCGAAACGCTGCTTGACTATTTGTGGTAAAAGGGGGTATTTTGGCAGAGAAGCCAGTATTTTGTGCGCTTCGACCTATCGAACTGACATTCGGCGAAAACGCTGTCGGGTTAGTTGTAATGTATGTAGGCCCTGATCCTCATAATCCTGTCATATATGAATATGGCATTCCATATGGATTGTTGGGTCTCCAACCTTCGAAAGTGGATGATGGTCCTGGGGTAAATAATTGGCTTGCAGCGTTTGTCGAGAAAGGTGGTATCTCGCTTGCGCTGATGAATGGAGGCGCGGTGGTCGAACTCGAAACTGGCACAGTCCCTGTCGTCCCTGTAGTATTTTCGGGTATAGCCTGGGGACTACCTATGGGTCCAGATCCTGTCGAAACCGTTATATCCTGCGCTCCTTGAGTAGAAGTCGAAACATGCGTAGAATTTGCCGCCGCAGTTCCTGACCCCTGTGGGGGATCTTGATCTCCCCCTCCACTGGCCGCATTGACCATTTTCTTGTTGTACCTTCGTTTGGGAATCGGTTGTGCACTGTTGGTTAATTTACCGTTCCTAAGGTTCATACAAGGTCTTGATATTTTCTAGACAAAACAAAACAATCCATTAATAACAATCCGTTTGACACTGTCCCACTGGGCGTGCTGTCCCACTGGGCGTGCCAATTTGTTTACGGTGATTTCCGGTAAACAACCGCTAGTCCTCCAAACTATAAAATATACTTTGGTTACTCGCAGGATCGACTAGATTGATCCTAGGACATAGTCAAACAATTGTCTTTCGATATGATTTGATTCATACTTGTTTGTTCTGGCTTCGAGAAAACTTGTGAAATTCTGGTAAGACAGACTCAGAATGTCATACACAATGTCACGACATCTTTTCTGTCATCAGCTTAGCTGAGGCAGTACATACAGATCCCCCAATTTTTATTACTTCTAACATCCAGAAGTCTGGAAGTGTTGGGATCACATATCAGTTCAGTTAACATAAACAAATCTGCTTTGCAGAGATTCTGTGTTAGCACAGTCATTAAATCACACACTGATGTCATGCACGATGTTATGACATCCAAACTGAACTTACGAGTAAACAATGCAGAAACATAAACAACACAACAGAATTGTTCACCCAGTTCGGTTCAATCAACCTACTCTGGGGGCATAACAAGCCAGGGATGAAGTCCACTATTAGCAGTATCAATTCAGAGCTAAACTCCTAGTTTACAACTCCTCACTTAATCACTACCCAATGACCCCTTCTACCTAGGTTCTCCCTAGATATGGAATATCTCCATTCCACTCCCAATCATAGCAATGATGTCTAGCAGTCAGCAACTCAGCCACTGCATCGACGGCTTAATCACCAACAATTTAAATATACATAATGGAGTAGTTCCAAGAATACAATCTTCACTCATTGCTTCACAGCTTCTGAGTGAATAAAGTAAACCTCTTACCTACAGGCTTCGAGGCACAAAACAGTGACCATCCCACAACCTGGGTGGTTCACTTAAACAACAAACCCTAATGACTACATTATAATCGTTAGGTTTACAAGGCTACAAAGATTCCTATATATAACCTGATCCTAGTTGGACTTGGGCTTAAAAACGCAGCACTCCATGCTGTTACAAATCAGCAGATTTCTTCTGCTACAAACAAGGCCTTTTGATCATAAGTTACCTAATTTATCTCCTAAATTAGTAACTGCTGAAACTTCAATCTTAGATTTTGATTCTTCAATATTCTGACTTGATTCTTTGACCTTTAAGACTGCGCCACATAGGATTACATAATATCCACATAGAATATTCTGTATCTTTTAAAACCAAACTGAATCTTCCTTCCTCAGTTCTGCAGGCGCGATGTCATGGTTAATGTCATGACATTCCATGTAACATCTTGTTTTAGTACCTGTTTTTGTTCTTTTAAAATTCACAAGAGTACACTATATTACATTCAGCTGCTATTATGTTTTAGCCAAGCATGGATGCCAATAAGACAATAATACAGAACAGAGCACACTAACAATCTCCCCCTTTGGCTTATTTTGGCTAAAACTAAACATAAATAATAAATACACATTAACTCCAAGAGCAGCTGCTTCAACTTTCAGGATACCTAGGCTGAACCACATCATAACATCTTCAGTCTTCTTCTACTTCTGTCTTCAAATCTTCCTTTGTTTCTTTTGACAGTAGCAAAATCAGCATCAGCCTCTCTCCCCCTTTTTAGCCATAATATGACAAAGATGTATACAATGTCATAATATGCAATGGAAGAACCTGTAACTCCCCCTGCACATGAGGAAGAAGATACGAAAACCAATTCTTGCCACTGTAGTTCTCCAAGAACTAGCCCTTGTAACTCAGAACACAAATCACAATTGTGTTCATAACTCAGATCACAAATCAAAACTAAAACGTCTCCCTTCTCGAAGACTGAACAAGAAGATGCATGCTCATTGTTATTGCTGTAACACCATTGGTAGAGATTCATGATTTCCCCACCCTGTGTTATTCTGAGCAGATTTTGGTAGAGGAACCCATCGTAATACCAAATCTGGACGCACCCAACACAAACACACATGAAACACATCTTTGAGAGATTTGATATCTGAAGCCTGCTGCGAAGATGCTAATTTATAGCCATTGGAGAATCATAGGAAGTAACGATAGTCTTTGGTCTTGTTCAACGGTCAAACTATTAATTAGGAAACAGTTCTAAAAGCAATTACCCTTTCCAAAGCAGTTTTTCCTTGTTTGACTCTGCAGAAACAATGTTTTTAACTATGTCATGACATCTTGTCAGACATTGTCCCTCTTTCACCCCTCAAGCACATAGCTTAAGATTCTTTAAGAGACTTTGACAAAGCATCCGATGAACCACGTAATAGACCTCCTACCCCTTTACTGACTCACTAGTCATAGACTTCTGTTGTTCTGATCACCTTGAGACTGTATACTGCAACTGTGAAGAGCCTTCCAACACTTGTTGACATGCAGCCACTAGAACAGTTCAAGATTTTTGGATACCAGACGCACATGGTTAGATTCAACCATTCCCATAAAAACTGACTGTAATGATACATCTTGTTAAATAAACCTTTTCATAAGAAACTTCCTCTAACTAAGTTGAAAAAGCTCCTGCTGACTTTGGACCACCTTCATTATGATGATAGAGTATAACAGACCAAGATAATTTTCTAGAATTATATCTTGAACTAAGAAGACACTCCCCCTATCTGAGATAATTTGTGCTTCATACAGGAAAACTTGTAATGATGAATGGAAAATATAAGACGCATCTTCATATCTTCAAGAGCGCACCCTCTGCCCAACTAACTAGCTGACACACTTCACTATTACAAAGTAACTCCTTTACAAAAGATACTCACATCAGAATTTAGATGTTATAACATCTTGTATAACATTAATATACAGTTGAACAGTTCAGTACATTCAACTAACTCCACTTCTCTTTCTTCAACAGATTCAAGTCTACCTCCTTATCTCCACCTGAAATAATCAACAATTAACCCTTTGACACTTGATGCTTCCATAGAAAGGTTGCCACAAACTCAACATAAAGAACTGCCACTTCTTCCACTTGTTGATCATAACCCTACCAAGTTGCACTCTGATCATGGTCTGCCAAGATAATTTGAAATCCTCCTTGATATGATGTTTCTCATAATGATTAACATACTCTCCAATTAGAATTAGAAGAATCCTTTTTATCCACAACTATGTTGATCATCTCACCAAACTTCTGTCTTCATAGTCATACTCACTACTGAAGTCTTCATCATGAAAGTAAACACGAATTGCCAGAACATGTTACCATCACCAAGATCAGAATCTGCTCATTCTAATCCACATTAAGTTAGAACGGTCACTTCAGACTTAATGTTGCTTCTTCATCCTTCACATGCTAGATTCTAGATAATTTTCCAAACCAACAAGATATAGTGATGTTGTGACATCACGCAAGAAATTAGTTTATCAGACTTGAAATCTCATCAATATCTCTGAGTGTTCCACCACCTACACTGATTGATGTCTTGTCATACTTCATACTCCCCCTGAGAATTACAACAAGGATGTTTTGAATAATTGTCCTTAACCTGAAGCATTCTTCATTTGGAACTGCCACACTTTCCAAATTTGGAATCCTTAGTTTGCTTGCTACACAAGATCCATACTGCCACTTCATGTACCTTGAAATAGAAGAAACTTCTAAATAGCTCTTGAACATCTCTTCAACAGATAGGTCTGAACCTAATCTTTACTGGTGCCTTCAAGTGTTGTGAACAAAGCATCACATACATCTTCTTCTTCTTGAATCAACTCACCAGTCAGCCATTGCCTTTCTTAATGCTTAATTGAAGATAACACAGAACTATAATTGATGCATAGATCAAATCAGACCATGGACACTTCATACACATACTTAGCTCCCGACAGAGTATATGAATCTGTATTCAGGCTGTACATCCAATAAGTACTAAGTCTCCCATCAGAGCACCTATTAGTCACTCAGATAGAATTTGCTGCTCACACCAGGTCCTTCTAAATGATCTCTTCTTCATACTTGAAAGCATTCTTCTTGAAAATGGTGTTACAACATCTGTTATGACATCATTCATTTAGACTCTTTGGATTTCTCATTCAACATCTCCTGTATGACACTTGGAGAAAGACAAAGAAAGCACGACCAACATCATCAACTCAGCTACACATCAGTCATGATTAAGGGATAATATACGCCATATCTCAATAAACTTTTCTTCAGACTTCTCTTCTGACTTTGAGATAATGGATGCCACAATCTGTACCCCATGAAGAGATTCCCTCAACAAGGTTTCTGGAACAGATTCACTTATGACATAACTCCTGAAAATACCTCAGATTCCACACAGTAATCTGACTCCCTTGAATCATCACACAATATTCAAAACCATATTTCACTATGCACGATGCACAGTATTCAGTTTTCACCACTAACTGTTCTATGATTAAGAAAACAATTCACACATCTGGTTCCTTTGATCAACAGGACATACCAGATACAAGCTCATCTTTGGATTTTCATAGAGGTCTTGAAAAGAAAACCTGAATGAATCCTTTCCCTTACACTGAGCTCTTCTTCCAACTCCCATAAGCTTATGCCTGAAATAAACTCACATTTGGGATGGAAGGTTCAATTGATTGTATTCTGACCAATCAACACAAAAAGCAGATGTCTCCTCTTCCAGATCAGGAGTAGGTTCCAAACAAATGTACTCACACTACATAAGTTCAGCACCAGAACATCTGTTCTTCAACTGGTAGCTGCAAACCAGTATGCCATCAGTTCCTTCTTCTTGGAACACACAATTCTTGACAATCTTGAAGATCATCAAACACCTTTGCAGATGAATATGAGGAACACTGATCATTTGAACCTCTTCAACCTCAATAACCATGCCTTTATGAGTGGACTTGAGAAAAGATCTCAAGTATCTTTGACACTTGTACTAAAGTTGAAAACAATCTGCTACAAAATCTGTTGAAAACCATATAACCCTAGAGATCTTCTTTCAAAGATAGGATTATGCATCAGATGCTATGCAGCAGAAAATAGCCATATATCAACAGAGATTACACAATGCTTACTCCCAGAACCAGTTGTAAGCATGACATCCAAGAATTGCAGCTGAGCAATTCATCAATATGCTTGCTTCTTCTTCAAGCAACACAACAAGACCTAACCAATATCCTGACCAGAAAGAAACAGATAAGCACAAAGAATACCTTATCATTAACTTCACTCCCGCATGAAGGTTTTGACAATCTTCTTCTCTGTACCCTGCTATATGCTGAATAAAACGCCCCAAATTCTTCACTCCCGCATGAATCATTGGGATATCAGTAACACCATCTTCCCTTGCCAAGAGAATACACCTGTTATGGTCAGTTTGGTCCAGTCTTCCACACATAGGTTCATCCTCCACTTCTAGGGACCATTCAATATGAACATGAATATTCAAACAATCAACTACCTCCAACAACCAGAAAGTATCTCCCATGGATCTCATCCAGAAACAGACATGATGCCTGCTCTGATACCAATTGAAATTCTGGTAAGACAGACTCAGAATGTCATACACAATGTCACGACATCTTTTCTGTCATCAGCTTAGCTGAGGCAGTACATACAGATCCCCCAATTTTTATTACTTCTAACATCCAGAAGTCTGGAAGTGTTGGGATCACATATCAGTTCAGTTAACATAAACAAATCTGCTTTGCAGAGATTCTGTGTTAGCACAGTCATTAAATCACACACTGATGTCATGCACGATGTTATGACATCCAAACTGAACTTACGAGTAAACAATGCAGAAACATAAACAACACAACAGAATTGTTCACCCAGTTCGGTTCAATCAACCTACTCTGGGGGCATACCAAGCCAGGGATGAAGTCCACTATTAGCAGTATCAATTCAGAGCTAAACTCCCAGTTTACAACTCCTCACTTAATCACTACCCAATGACCCCTTCTACCTAGGTTCTCCCTAGATATGGAATATCTCCATTCCACTCCCAATCATAGCAATGATGTCTAGCAGTCAGCAACTCAGCCACTGCATCGACGGCTTAATCACCAACAATTTAAATATACATAATGGAGTAGTTCCAAGAATACAATCTTCACTCATTGCTTCACAGCTTCTGAGTGAATAAAGTAAACCTCTTACCTACAGGCTTCGAGGCACAAAACAGTGACCATCCCACAACCTAGGTGGTTCACTTAAACAACAAACCCTAATGACTACATTATAATTGTTAGGTTTACAAGGCTACAAAGATTCCTATATATAACCTGATCCTAGTTGGACTTGGGCTTAAAAACGCAGCACTCCATGCTGTTACAAATCAGCAGATTTCTTCTGCTACAAACAAGGCCTTTTGATCATAAGTTACCTAATTTATCTCCTAAATTAGTAACTGCTGAAACTTCAATCTTAGATTTTGATTCTTCAATATTCTGACTTGATTCTTTGACCTTTAAGACTGCGCCACATAGGATTACATAATATCCACATAGAATATTCTGTATCTTTTAAAACCAAACTGAGTCTTCCTTCCTCAGTTCTGCAGGCGCGATGTCATGGTTAATGTCATGACATTCCATGTAACATCTTGTTTTAGTACCTGTTTTTGTTCTTTTAAAATTCACAAGAGTACACTATATTACATTCAGCTGCTATTATGTTTTAGCCAAGCATGGATGCCAATAAGACAATAATACAGAACAGAGCACACTAACAACTTGTTTGTGATTTGATCGTGTGAATGTTTACTTAAAAACAACACTTGTTATATATGTGAGTATGACTTTCAACAAAGAAATATAAATTAAAGCGTGTAAACTGCAGAAATGTAAAATGCAAGGATGTAATGTGCGAGAATGTTAAATGCAGGAATGTAAAATGCTTCAAAATAAAAGTTAGACGGAATAAAAGAAGTGCAGGAATGTAAATAACAGAAAGTAAACGAAAGCAGTAATAATGAAAAGACCCTTGAATAAAGAAAGATACAAATGTATTAAACTGGTGTTGGTGTCATACGTACAGTTCTCAGCGAACTCGTTCTCTAAACACTTGATACTTGAGTGATTTGTGAGTGATTTGTACAAAATGAACATCCGAATCCTAACAATAAGACCCTTATTTATACTAATTTCGACCCTAATGGTCCTACACTAATTTGATGCCACGTTACCCACAAGAATCCCTGGGATGCCATCTGTCCTTGTGCGGTTACACAGACTACTTCGAAATTCAAATCCTCCCGCCTGAATCCTCCTTCGACGCGTGGCAACGCGATCATAATCGAGAATGCCACGAAAACACGTTAAGCTTCAGTACCTTACGTATTTCGCAAAAACGTTTATGTCTCAAAGATGATTCTCTTCGAACTAGCTCTGATTCTAACTATCTTCATTTCAACTTAAACAATCATTCTCGAAACATGGCCATCAGTAGCCATTTTTAACCTCAAAAAATGGTCATCAGTAACCATCTTCCTTTGAGTTCTAACTCTTCAGAGAATATTCTTCCTAAACGAAATCTCCAGCCAACACTTTCACGTTAGCATAACGCACAAAACCATACCTCCTGCCATATTTATCCTTTTTAGGGGGGATCACAAACTCCACAATATCTCCAAACTCTTTGAACTCGTAGAACAAGTCATTAGCTCTCCATCTAATACCGAACTCAGTCACAAAGAAGAATATAAAGGAATCTCCCTCCCTCACCTCCATCTTCCCCTTTCCTCCATTTGTAATATCCCATCTAGAGGACAACTTCCTGCTATGATTCACCTTCCTCCAAGCACCTGCACCATCATTTCCTTTTGGAGCCATTCAAGAAAACTCCACGAAGAGGAAACTCCGAAATCGAAAAAAAGAAACGAAAAAGCTAAAGAGAAGGTAGAGAACAAAGCACTTTCTCTCTCATCCTTTTTTAAGTATATAGCAGAATCATATGACACACTTTTTTAACGCCGTTAAAATACTGCAGTGGCATGAAAGAATTTCAGATTTAGAGAATTACATATGCTTCGGGCTTCAACAAACACATTTTCCATTCAAATACCTAGGAATGCTAATCAACTCAGAGAGAATATCAGCAAAGGATTGCCAAGTCCTACTGGATAAGATAACTGCACGTATTAGAACCTGCAGCTCCAGAACATTGTCTTTTGCAGGGAGTCAGATAATCATAGTTCCCAAAAGGGTGATCAAGGACATCACGACTATCTGTAAGGCTTTTCTGTTGACAAGTAAACCTACAACTTGCATCCAGGTAATGTGGCTTGGGAGAGTCTGTGTAAACCAAAGCAAGTAGGGGGCTGGATTTAAAAATAACCTTAATTGGAATTGCTGATTGGTAGTATTAAAGTTTTCTTAGGCTTTGTAACAGCGCAATTAGGTATTCAAGTCATTGTACCTTAGGAACCTTTACATTTCTGATATGGCAAAGAGGCCTAACGTGACATTATAGATAAATTACTCTTACTATTTCTTTAGCAAAGTGAGAATTTCTTTCTATTTCTTTAGCAAAGTGAGAATTTTTTTAAAATCAACCACTTTCACTTGAATGAGTAGAACTAGTAGTGGATAAAGAAATAACTTGTACTAATTGTTTATTTATTTATTTATTTTGGTATTCGGCCCTTCGAGGACTAAACCAAGGGGACCAATCTCATTTTTCACTTGTAAAGGCCTCGTTAAAATCCATTGCAAAACTCTGTATGGATGAACAAAAACATAAATTATTTGCAACTAACGGGATTCGAACTTGAAACGGTGTGAAAAGAAAAATAGTCTGTGTTAATTTTTCAATTTTGAAACCTGGGAATGAAAAACTTAGCACAAGCTAAATTACCAAAAACATTAAACTGCCCACCAAATAGAAATGCGTGCTTTTCCAAACTGGAAATCTTGTGAGAGGTGAAATTTTTCCAAATCCAAAATGATTGAAAATGAAGGTGAACAAACAAAGGTCACGTAATTAAATAGTAAAAAGGATAAAGTTGAATTTTTTAGGTTTTGCTAGGATTGAAGTACAATTGTAATTGCGAGAGGTAACTTGTTTTTTTAAATAAGGGTTTGCGAAGAGACGATGGTAGTCCCAACTCAAATACCTGATCCCTTTGTCCACTTAACCATCACAAACCACTAGTCAACTGTTTAATTTGTGTTTATGGCCGAACAGGAACGACGTCATTTTTAACAATTCTGATTTCAATTTTTTTGAAAGCAAGACATCAATTGTTTCAAGGTCTTGGTATTGGATATCATCCTAATGTAATATTTCGTTTGACTATAATTTTTCTTATTGGAACACTTATCCCCTCCTTTGCTACAGAGGGTGATTAGTTTGTTTTTAGGAGGAGCATCCCTTATACTCCCTTTTATTGGATTACCTATTAAAAAAAATCACTGTCACACCATTTAACAATTCTATCATCCAAATATAATGTAATAAAACAATTCACTTTCTTATTAATCTTTTATTCTCAATATTAAATTATTATTTTTTGGATGTATTAATATTTTTACTATCGGGCCAAAGAGACACAATAACCCATTGATATAAATAAAAACCCATTACCTAATTCCAAACCCTAGTTTTAAATTCAACCGTGCGTACCTTCTACCATTTCACTATAGCCGTATCTCCCACTGTTAACACAAACTCATCCTGAATCAAATGATAGCACCATGAGTTTGATTTGAATACTGGTATGCATTTGTACAATTTTTTTAGATCTAAATTATGCAATCATCATCTACTATATTTCATTTAATATCATTGATATATGACATTTTGATCTCTACTAAATCTTGTTCTAAAATATGCAGCTTCAGCCTATCAGTTGAAGATGAAGTTTATTCATTCTGCGGAAATATCTACCATGCGACTGCAATTTGACTTGTCTGTTGTGAGAAATATTTTTTTTTAACAACCGTAATTTCCTTGGTTAAATGAGGTGAGTCATATTTTTTATTTTTGGCACTTTTTTTCATTAAGATTTTAAAGTTTATGTTATCTGTATCTGCTTTCATTCAATAATTAAATCTTATTTTTAATTGCATAGATTTTCAATTATTTATGTTCGTTTTGTCACATTACTAATGACTTTTTTATTTATGTAAAACATCTGGAGGTTTCTCATTCGAAAACTATTTGGATGTTTTTCAATTAATATCTTTTATGTTAATTTCCTGTTTTTTAAATAATGTTATACTATTTTGCTTGTGCATTTTTACTGTCATCCTTTTTTCTTAATTTAATGATGACATTTTATGTTTTTCTAGGTTATTCAGTATCTTCCTCCTCTTGAAGATATTGCAACAGCAAAAATCAACTCCAATGAAAGTACTATTGAGGTTGATACTTTTGCAAACATTCAAGATTCTAAACAAATTCGGATTCTAGAAACAACTCTAATTAATGGTCCCCGTTGATTGTGAAGCAAATGATGAATGACTTTTCAAACATGAAATAAATAAGGGTGAAATGAAATAAATAAAAAACATATTCAGTTACAATTTTTTTTTCTATTTCAAGACTCTTGACATGTGTTATGTTAGCCATTGCATGTGAAACAAATGATGAATAGATTTTCAAACAGGAAATAAATAAGAGTAGAATGAAAAAAATGAAAAAAATTCTTATTTTATGTAAGTAGTGTGTTTTCTCCTCGTATTTCCTTACACTTTTGTGCTATTTCAACACTCTTGCTATTTCAACACTCTAGACATGTGTTAAGTTAGACAACTTTATAGATTTTGTGTTTTTTTTAATAGGCTAAGAATCGATTTAAGGGAGTATAAATGATACTCCACCTAACTCTCATTCTTAAAAATGATTGCATTACGTTTCAACGAAAACTCTAAGCTGTAGCCAACCAAATTACTGCTACAATGCTCCTTTTGGTTAAACTTGTAATTTTATTACAATAGACAAAGAATCCTTGAAATTTCTCCAAAGTTAACTTCTCTATAGGACCAATCCACTAATAGATTGCTTCCGTCAAAATTCCAGTCTTCATCAATTGGTCCTTGTTGTTATTCTATTTAGAATAACTCTCCAACCCAATAAATGCAACTTAAGAGGAACACGCACCTTATGCAAATGATTAATAGTGGTCACCTTATCCACAACTAGAGGAGGGCCGAATAACTTCTCCTTAATCATGTCAAAACATATTGTCACCTTCCTGCAGATTAACGACCTGCACTACATTAATAAATTCCACTTATAAACCAGTAGGAATACTGTTATGGTTTTCCACCAGAACCGAAAGGTTCCAACTCTAGACCGCTCTCTGCCATGTTCCAGCTTCAATGATGCTTGAAGTAAGGTCTGCATCATGCGAATAGAAGGAAGGCATATTACGGAAAGCACACGTCATTACTGACACGACACTTCACCGCGGTTGCAAAGTGATCATCCTGCAACTTAACCTGATTATCGAATAATAAGATCCCTCCGCCGAATAGAATCCCTCTTGTTCACGACACTCTTGTCACCTATGAGGATTTTCAACTTCGGATTCCCGTATCTACTATTTAGGATTCTACTCAAAACCGCATCCTTCTCATTCAAAATCTACCATTTTCCATTTATTCAATAACGCCACATTCAAAATCTCCTCATTTTTTACTCCAAAACCACCTTTATCACACAGTTTGCACATGACGTCCCAAGACACCCAATGAATCGTTCGTTTATTCTCGCAACCATTCCAAAGAAAGTTGCTTTGAATACTACTAATCTCTGTAAAACTCAAGAAGGTGCCTTATAGAAATAAAAGGAGTAAATTGGAATGGAATTAAGAAGTGATTTGATTAACACAACACGACCTACTATGCTGAGATGTTTTCCTTTCCACATGGACAACTGTCTCTTCGAAGTATGAAACTCTTTTAATGGATTCCTAGATAGCAATAGTGCCAGGGCCCTTATTTCTCAACATATAAGCATAAGAGCAACTCGAATCATTGATCAGAGGATTGGCTTTCAGAGGAACTTGCTTCTGCCTACCTTGCTCTTATGTATGCTCACTCACCCTGTATACCGCAGACCCCCTCAACATGGTCAGACCAAACCGGCTGCCTTCTTTGAAACCTTGGAAGATTGACATAAAGTTTCTTGCTACTTTATGTCAATATGAAAAATTCAAAAACCGTTAGGAGAAAGATGAGAGAGGTCCTAAATTTGGGTTCAAAGGTGGAGCATTATGGCTACCCAGTGGAAAATCGCCTTCTCCTTTACCAGGAACCGACTCTGCCAATCTCAGGTACTAAGACTTTATATGCTAAATATAATTACTTATCCGTTGGTTTACCCGTCTCTTGCGACTCTCTGTCTAGCTTCGATGTTAGAAACTGCAAATTCAGAATTGTTAAAGGGACGATGGGAAAGGTCTCAGAGGGGCTGTGGAACTCTATGAACAGGTTAGGGATCACAAATGTTTCAGAGGATTTTAATCCCATCTTGAAGTTACAGGAGTCAGAAAGGAGGGAATCAAAAGGAGAAAAAAGGGAAAAGGTGATCAAGGTCTTTCCATGATTATCTTCTCACTTAATATAAGAGGTGGATGCAACAAAGCAAAAAGGAGGAGAATTGGCAAACATATCCTCAAGAGGGAAGCTGATGTTGTGTTTTTACAGGAAACAAAATTAACAGAATGGATGAGGGTGTAATTAAGGATCCGTGGGGTAGCAACAATGTTGAATGGTCATCTTCGGACTTTGTGGGCGCGTCGGGTGGAGTTGTTACCATGTGGAGAAAGGACTTGTTCTTACTCTTATCCAGTTTAAGAGAAGATGGGTTTTTAGGATTGTGTGTTGAGAAAGAGGGGAGACTATTTTACTTTGTGAATGTTTATGCATCCTGTGACTTCTAAATCAGAAAGAGATTTTGGAAGAAATTGATCGAATTTAAACACAACATTTTACCGGGATCTTGGTGTGTGGGGGAGACTTTAACACTATATCCAACAAATAGGAAATAATAGGTTTGTTTAAAAAGAGTTATAGAAAGGAAATTGGGTGCTTCAAGAACTTTATAGAAGAGATGGATCTTGTGGACCCTCCTACTTTGGGAGGAAAATTCACGTGGTTTAACAATAATGGCAAGGCCATGAGCAGGATTGACAGATTTATGCTTACAGGTTGCATCATGGAGAAATGGAAAATAGAGGGGAAATATATAGGAGAGAGGGATGTATCCGATCACGCGCCGATTTGGATCAATGAAAATCGTAAGGATTGGGGACCCAAAGCCTTCAAGTTCAATAACTTTTGGCTTAAACACAAAGATTTCAATAATTTTTTGGAAAAAGAATGGGGCAAGAATAATGTTATAGGAAGGGGGGATGTTGCTTTGAATGAGAAGTTGAAAGCTCTAAAAGGGAGACTCTCATGGTGGAACAAAGTGGTTTATGGCTGGGTAGATCCCAACATTGACAAGGCTTGCGAGGAGATGCAGTCTTTAGATAACGAGTTTGTTCATTTTTCAGGTAATGCTTCGGAGGAGGTGGTTCGTAAGAGAGCCAAAGCGGTGGAATATTTTTGGCTTAATCTTAACAAAAAGGAAGGATTGCTCCGCTTAAAATCGAGGCAACTTTGGCTTTCCGAAGGAGACCGCAACTCCCGTTTTTTGAACAATTCCTTGGTAGTTAGAAAGCGAAGGAACTTATTGTGCTCTCTCAAATCTAGTGTGGGAATTCTAGAGGAGGTCAAGGATATCAAAGATCTCATCTTCAACCATTTTAGCGGATTCTTTAAGGAAATAGAAGCTAACAGACCGGAACCTATGAATCTTGGTCTTTCTTCTCTGTCCCAGGCGAATAGGGAGGAGATGGAGAGGCCGTTTTCGGAAAAGGAAGTTAAGGAGGCAATTTGGTCTTGCGATGGTTACAAGAGCCCGGGCCTAAACGGTTTCTCGACTGAGTTCTTCAAAAGCTTTTGGTCTCTCCTCAAAGAGGATATTATGAGATTTTGCTCCGACTTTCAGTCTAAAGGTACGCTCGTGAAATCCATTACATCGTCTTTAATCACTCTTATCCCAAAGTCTATGAATCCTCAAGATTTAGCCGAATACCGTCCTATATGTTTGGTGCGTAGTCTCTACAAAATCTTGGCTAAGTTGTTGGCGATTAGGATTAAAAAGGTGATTAGGAATTTGATTTCTTCTAATCAAACCGCTTTTGTTCCGGGTAGAAACATGCTTGATATGATTTTGTTGGTAAATAAGATTCTTGATTGGTCTAAAAAGAGAAAAAAGGATTTCTTCTTGCTTAAGGTTGAATTCGAAAAGGCTTTCGACTCGGTTTCTTGCAAGTATCTTAAGCTAATCTTGAATAATATGGGGTTCGGAGGTACTTGGGGTAAGTGGATGGAAGCTTGTGTCTTTAATAGCCACATGTTCGTGTTGGTGAACGGGAGCGCTACGAAGGATTTCAAGGTTCAAAAGGGTTTGCGTCAAGGTGACCCTTTGTCCCCGTTTCTTTTTGTCTTAGCGATGGAAGGCTTAGCCGCCTTGGTTAGGAAAGCGGTAGAGTTGGGCGAGTTCAAACCGTTTAAGTATGGGATGGCGGATCATGTGGACATTTTACAATTTGAGGACGATACTTTAATTCTTGGTGAAGCATCTACTCATAACCTTTGGACTTTAAAAGTTTTTGTTGAGAGGTTTTGAACTTGTGTCGGGCTTGAGAATTAATTTTTCTAAAAGTAATGTTTACGGTGTGAATGTTGCTGATGGCTTTTTGAACACGGCAACTTCTTTTCTCGGTTGCAACAAAGGAGATATTTCGTTCTTGTTTCTAGGAATAATAGTGGGGGCGAATCCTAGAAGTAGGAAGATGTGGTCGAGAGTTATTAACAACATGATCGCGACTTTACGTGTCTATAAATCTGATAACTGCAAGTGCACAGTCGTGTCGTGTAGTTTTAAAAGATATCGAATCCACAGGGACTATGAATCGATCTACCGTTATCTAAGGTTACTATGTAAAGCTAGGAGTACTAAAATTTCGATTGTTCCTAAGGGAAAGTGATTGTGAGAGAATAAAGAATAATAATAAGAGACAGGTATCAGTATGTATTTCGTTTAACTACAGGAAATCCGAAGGTCCATTGGCTTTTGCATAATCAAATTAAAAATCTTTACTAATTCAATTGATTAAAAATCCTCGTCTCAAACTTTCGCTCTGTTGAGTCAGACTACTATCCTAATCCTAATGTACGCTTTCGCCATCCCATTAGATTTTAGAAGAGCTTTTTGGAAACAATGTAATTAATAAAATGCCTATTTTATGAGGTTGTTATCTATTTAAATCTCCTAATCTCAAACTTTCGCTCTGTTGACTCGGAGCAAGCTAATATCCCTAACGTACGCTTTCGCCATCCCGCTCGAGTGTAAAAACAATTTTTGGAAATAAATAAGTCCCAATTAGTTTTAATACGCTTTCGCCATCCTTAAAACTAATGTCCTATGTCTACTATCCAGTTAAAGACCTCAAACTTTCGCTCTATTGGTTTTAACCTTTGACCGTCTTAAGCCCTCAAACTTTCGCTCTATTGGTTTTAAGACTTACTAATTAAACTAGACATATAAACCAAAAATAAGTGATAATTAATAAAACATAATTTAAGCCAATTTATTTCGGATCCCTACGGTTAACTTACTTTACATACCGACACCTTTAGTAATTTAGCCAGACATATTAATATGGTTAAACATGCATAAATAAATTTGGTTCATATTAATAGGCATATTAATTGGCATATAATATATCATGCAATAATAATATAAATAAAGGCGGTAAATAATAAACCTGAATTAAAATAAATCTGAATTAAATTGAATCTTGAAGTACTCGAACTCCCACCACAGCTTGGCTGGATCGTTCTTCGGAATTTAAATGGCAGAAAATAAAAACAAGGAATTAAAACGACAAATCTAACGTAAGGCTAGATCTACGAAAAGTTCACAACAATTTCCAGTGTAGAAATCATTGTGAGAAAATAAACGGTTGAATGAAAACAGAATAATGAAAAGCGGTTCGCGGTACAATTTCGGCAGCACTTCGTTGGCAGGAAATCGGACAGATTGAAGTGAGATAGCTGGTCCTATTTATAGGAGGGGATTTGCAGTTGGAATCCGTGAATTGAGGGACCTTTTTCTGACTGGGACTTGGAGACGTGCGTCTCCGATTCTTCAGGGAGGCAGCTGACTGACTTGAGACGTGCGTCTCAAGTGGAGATTCTTTAGGGAGGTGGAGACGTGCGTCTCCCCTTTGCTGAGGTGGCAGAGACGTGCGTCTCTGCTTACTAGTGTGGCCTGGGTTGCTTTCCTTCGTGGGCTGGATTGCTCTTTTGGGCCTTTTGGGTCCTAATTGCACTCCCTTTTTACTTCAGCACCCAATTTACGTCTTTTAAGCATAAATATTGGTCATTTAAGCTCGATTTTCTTTCCTTTTCGCAAATAGACGTAATTGAAGTGTAAAACCTAAAACAAAACAAATACACGCGTAATATCATAATAAATTAACATAATAAACGGAAAATGCTATAAATATCTATGGATTTTAGGCTAAATATACGATATAAAATCGTGTTATCAAATTCCCCCAGACTTGAACCTTTGCTTGTCCTCAAGCAAAATAATAAGATAAAGATAAATAAAATACACTTCCTCCACGTCGCTCGGTCATACTCAGCCACATAGTGTTCTTATTTGAAAATAATGATAATGATCCTAGCAATAGGCTTATAGTAGCGACACTAGACAGCTCCCAGTATGCATACCAATCCGAATCATGTCATTATAGCTCGACCTTTTGACTCGTCATCATGTTTCACCCTTTTCATTCGTGTGCAATCACATTAAGCCCATTATCTCGACACGCACATAGCAGAGTAGTCGGTTAGTGACTATGATCCTTCTCATGGAGTTCTGGCACAATAAGTGGTATACTCCTTAGCGCTCATTTGAGGATTGCGGGGAATAGGACAATAGTCCTTCCTACCAAGTTCAGTACCAGATGACTTCTGAACCAATCAACAATGAGTTTTTAAATTCTTTGTATTTGAGAATTGCGACCGTTAGGTTAAATGATCTTGGGAGGACCACCTTACTTAGTAGGCACATTTCTTGTTATGGTTAAGCACATAATTTTAGTATGAGGATCATACACTTATATTCATCGACTCTCTGCGTAGTTGGTGTCTAAGACGGTGCCGACTGCTAGAATAAACTACTAAAGGTTACTTCAAAAATTAAAGTCGGTGGTTTTGGTATAAAGGGTATTCAAATCGGTTACGCATACTCGGGGGTTTTAAAGTGTAGGGACTATAAGGATATTAACTTGAATCAATTTTAGTGCGTTGAGTGTTTGAGTAGCTTTGTATTTCTCGAACGTGTGGGGTTTGCGTTTATCGTTTAGGAGCAAAATTTTTGTTATGGCTCAAGAAAGTGGAAGAAATTGAAATAACTACGGAATTATACATATAAGACTTAAATTCCATAAATATTCTTTTATTGAATTAGAAAAACATTACAAGGAAGGGAAATAACTGAAGGGAAAAATAAAACGGAAATAGAAATAATATGACTCCCCCAGACTGAAATGATGCAATGTCCTCAGTGCATAAGAACTACTCCTCATTGTTGCGGTTGCGAGAACTGCTCGCGCCTCTTGTACGAACACGGCGACGTCTATCAGGAGAGTCATTCACACGAATGTCAAGATCATGCAAATATGTAGCAATTTCAGCGTATTGACTTTCGTTCCTAATAGCATAGTCACGGTGCTCCTGTTGCATCTCTCGGATGAGCCTAATTGTTTCAGTTTGGTTTGTCTGCATAGCTTGAACGAGTTGATCTTGGCGTTGAATAGCAGCATACATGGCTTCAAGAGTGATAGGCGGAGGGTTGTTTGGAGGAGGTTGGTTGACATCAGCTTGCCCCTGGTTGAGTTCTTCTTCATTGGCATCCATAGGTTCATTTAGATGTTCTTGTTGGTCATCTTGAGGGTTGTCTTCAATAAGCCTCCAACGTTGAACATAACGGATGTTGATTCTCTCAGGACATGGAAGGATGACATAAGGAATAGGAACTTTGTTGACGACCAAAGTGTATCGGCCATCATGGCGGGGGGAAACCAAGTGGGAGTCACGGCAGTAGGTGAGATCGAGTGACTGAGCAGGTTTCATGAGATGTGAGAGTGAGAGGAGCTCGTCACCAAGACCTAAAGCACAGGCCAAGGTAGTAATAATGCCGCCAAGCAAGAATGGGTTCGTAGCGGGGGCGTTGACTAAGCCTTGGATGTGTTGGAATATAAACGGTGCGGCATTGAAACGGATATTGTTAAGCGCACAGTAAAGGAAAAATAATTCATTTTGGTTTACCTTGTGGTTGTTAGATCTCGCAAAAATAATATGCCCCAAAACACGTTGAAAATAACGTATAGCGGGGTTTTGAATGTGAGAAGCATGGAGAGCTCTCCAACCGGTAGGGTTTTCTCTAGTGAGATGGAACCAAAATTCAAAAGCGAGATCCTCCCAGGATCGACCATTGAGTTCTTGAAAGATTGAGCGGTGAGCAATTGGTGCATGATTAAAATGCAAAGATGAAGCTACGACATCTTGATCTAGAGCATATTCACGGTTTGACATCTCCTGTTGTAGGCAGGTGGGTCACGCATGCAAGTGACCAGACAGTGCTGACAGATACCATTAATATTGTCCATCAGTTCATAACAGTGTCGGATTTTAATACTATTAACAGCAAAAAAATTATAGGGAAGTATATATATAGCAGTCAATAGCAGTGTAACATAACACAGTAACAGTAATCAAAAGAAATTTGCATTGAATATTAAACCAGTACTGAGTGTTAACATAAGCAGAATGTAAAAGTGCAGAAAAATGAAAATCTAAACTAGGAAAAGAAATTGCTAAAACTAGAAATAAAATCTAATAGTCTAATACGGTAACATCTAGCCACGTCTATTGTTGTTCTGATTAGACTGAATGTGTTTGAAAACTTCGTCAAACTGAGCATTTACGGTGTCGATAAAATCGAAGAAATGCATTTGCAAAGTGTGTAGCTCGTTGCGCACATGTTGTACATCTTGTTGTAGCGCAGTGATGGCTTGCTCGTGCGTATTCAGATTAGGCATTCTTTGATTCACCGATGCGGTAGATGTAGCGGGTTGTTGTTGCTCGACCTCGACATCAGTCATATCAACAGTGTAGTCATCAACAGAATTTTCAGAACGAGTTTCAGGCTCATACTCAGATATAGGTTCATCAATAGGAAGAGGTTCGTAATCAGGAATGGATTCATCAACAGGAAGAGGTTCATAATAACCAGGAGGTGTTTCAGGTTCAGATTCAGATGCAGGCATTTCCTCATCAAAATGTTCATAAGCTTGAGGAGTTTCAGGTGATGGCTCTCTCTCAGGAATCTGACCATAGTAAAGCCAGTTGGTAGGGTTGTGCACACTCGTCCTAGGATTCGGTAAGGTGAACTGATACCAAACTTTGTTGTCAATGAGCAATTCAAAACGATCAGGTCCAAGGTTACCGATGATACCTCGATTAAAGCAGAAATTGATGTCCATAGAGGTATGGGTACCAAAAGGTGTCAATCTAAGCAAAGGCACTCTCATTCCTATGGCAATAGCAATCATAGTGACGAATCCGCCGATCCTAATGGGTGAAACTTCGTCTTGCGTGATGCGTTCGAAGTTTGTTAGCATGAATGCGATGGCATTGACCGGGCGATTCTGAGATGTACAAAACATGATGAACAGCTCTTCTCTAGTAACTTCAGTGACATTATCAGGCTTGCCAAAAATATAGTGAGCGAGGATCTTGTGAAAGTAGCGGAAAGCAGGATTGTGGATGTTCTCAGATTGAAATTCATTCTCTTTAGGGTTGTCGTTTCCAGTGATCTTGCCCCAGTATTTTTCCAACTCCCAGTATGGAAGATTTTCTTTAGCTACTTGGGCGTATGCATCAGGTCCATGAGGTAGTTCTAACATTTCAGCAAAGTCTCGGATGCAGAAATTAAACTCCATACCAAAGAGTCTAAAAAGAATAACTCCTTTTTTCAGCCCTTGTCCACAGTTTGGAAGATAGGTCAGGGAGCTCAAGAATTCCAGGGTGAGCTTCCGATAAGTGCTAAACTTGCGGAACAAGTGAGAACCAGTCCAACCGATTTGGTTAAGCAGGTGTAGGATGCTTTCTTCGATACCAAGCTTCACCATAGTTGGTTGGTGAGGATAGCAAGTAAATTCCATGTGTCTTTCAGACAGCTTGTTAAATCTTGCTTCTTGTCCTCTACCACGGAACACAACTTCCATATTGTCAACTTCTTGCATCGTAGTTAGTAGTTAAATGAAAAACCTAGAAGTTGAAAATATTGAGATTAAGTTAGAACTAGGCTAGTGTTAATTTTAAAAATAAAATTAAATAAAACAAGTTATAATAATAATTATAATTATAAAAAGGAAGTATTTTCTCGAATGAAGAAAGCGGCTATAATTATAATAGTTATTATAAGATGTATGAAAAATAATAAGAAAATTAAAATCTAGAATGATTAAAAATAGAATAGTTAAATGAAAATTAAAAATTAAAATTTTAAAATTAAAATAAAATAAAAATAAAAAGAATAAATAAATGTGGGTTGTCTCCCACCAAGCGCTTTGTTTAATGTCGTAAGCTCGACGATTTTAAAATAGAAAACTATTTTTTCGAAAGAGCGGGCAGTTCGTCAAGTTTAAAAATTTCGATGTTTTCATCGTATTCGAGATGATGGTAATACTTAAGACGTTGCCCATTTACGACAAAAGGTTTGACGGTTTCTCCTTTGATTTCTATTGCTCCACTCGGAAATATGTTGGTTATTTCGAAAGGGCCAGACCATCTAGATCGTAACTTGCCAGGAAATAATTTTAGTCTAGAATTAAATAAAAGCACTTTATCGCCTATGCTAAAATTTTTCCTAGATATACGCTTGTCGTGCCATTTTTTCGTTCTCTCTTTATAGATTTTGGCGTTTTCGTAAGCGTCTTATCTAAGTTCTTCTAATTCGTTTATGTCTAGAAGTCGTTTCTCGCCAGCGGCAGTGTAGTTTAGGTTTAAGTTCTTAATAGCCCAGTAGGCTTTATGTTCTAACTCTACCGGTAGGTGGCATGATTTTCCATAAACGAGTTTGAATGGGGTAGTTCCTATTGGAGTTTTGAAAGCTGTCCTATAAGCCCATAAAGCTTCTTTTAGCTTGGTTGACCAATCTTTCCTCGATATAGCAACAGTTTTCTCCAATATTTGTTTTATTTCGCGGTTAGATACTTCTACTTGACCGCTTGTTTGTGGATGGTATGGTGTGGCTATTCGATGATTTACTCCATATTTTCGAAGGAGTTTCTCAAGTATTCTTGAAATGAAATGGGAACCACCATCACTAATTACCAATCTTGGTACACCGAACCTAGGAAAGATGACGTTTTTAAAGAGTTTAGTGACGACTCGTGTATCGTTTGTAGGAGAGGCGATAACTTCCATCCATTTTGAAACATAGTCGACGGCTACGAGTATATATTGATTTCCAAACGACGATGGAAATGGACCCATAAAGTCTATCCCCCAGACGTCAAATATTTCTACTTCAAGAATGCCTTTTTGAAGCATTTCATCACGTCTCGAAATTTTTCCGGTTCAATGGCATCTATCACAGTTTATTACAGCAAAGTAAACGTCTTTCCACAGGTTAGGCCAGAAAAGTCCAGATTGAAGGATTTTGGCGCAGGTTCTAGATGTGCTATGGTGTCCTCCACACGGTGCAGAATGGCAGTGTGTGATTATGCTTCCTATTTCTTCTTCGGGTACACAACGTCTAAAGATTCCATCGGGGCCTCTTTTGAACAAGAGTGGGTCGTCCCAATAGTAATGTTTTAGGTCATGGAAGAATTTCTTCTTCTGTTGATAACTTAAATCAGGAGGCAGCACACCAGCAGCTAGGTAGTTTACGAAATCTGCATACCAAGGTGTGTTAGATCGGGCTACAGCTATTTCAGCTAATATGTTGGTTTCGGTGTTTGGATGGTATGGTTCAAATTCATTTGCTTCAAATTGAGTGATGAGTCTTTCATGAGGGAAATCGTCGTCAATTGGTACTTCTTCGGGTTTTAGATTTTCCAATCGAGAGAGATGATCTGCTACGACGTTTTCAGTGCCCTTTTTATCTTTAATTTCCAGGTCGAACTCTTGTAGTAACAAGATCCATCTCAAAAGTCTTGGTTTGGCGTCCTTTTTGGTTAGGAGGTACCTAATGGCGGCGTGATCAGTGTATATGATTATTTTGGCTCCTACCAGGTAAGAACGGAACTTGTCTAATGCGAATACGACAGCTAATAATTCTTTTTCTGTCGTGGCATAATTCATTTGAGCTTCGTCTAGGGTTCTACTTGCATAATATATGACATGTAGTTTCTTATCCTTCCTTTGTCCTAGAACAGCTCCTACAGCATAATCACTTGCGTCACACATTATTTCGAAAGGCTCACTCCAGTCGGGAGGTTGCATAATTGGCGCAGAGATTAATGCTCGTTTAAGCGTTTGAAATGCTTCAGTGCATTTATCGGTGAAAATAAATTCGGCGTCTTTCATGAGTAATTCAGTTAAGGGTTTGGTTATTTTAGAGAAATCCTTAATGAAACGTCGGTAAAAACCAGCGTGTCCTAGAAAACTTTTTATTTCTCTAACGGTTTTGGGAGGTTGAAGGTTTTCGATAATTTCGATTTTTGCTTTATCAACTTCGATTCCTCTATCGGATACGATGTGTCCAAGTACAATTCCTTGTCGAACCATGAAATGGCATTTTTCCCAATTAAGGACTAGGTTTACGCTTACGCATCGTTTAAGTACCAGCTCAAGGTTCGCTAAACATGTTTCAAAACTTCCTCCACAGACAGAGAAGTCGTCCATAAAGACCTCCATTATTCCATCTAGGAAATCGGCAAATATTGCCATCATGCATCTTTGGAAGGTCGCGGGTGCATTGCAGAGTCCAAAAGGCATTCGTCTATAGGCGAATGTACCATAAGGACAGGTAAATGTGGTCTTCTCTTGGTCGTCAGGGTGGATAGGAATTTGGAAAAATCCGGAGTATCCATCCAGATAGCAAAAATGTGAGTGTTTAGCTAGGCGTTCAAGCATTTGATCTATGAAAGGTAAAGGGAAATGGTCTTTTCGGGTAGCTTTGTTTAACTTCCTATAGTCAATGCACATTCTCCATCCAGTTTGGGTACGTTGTGCTACAGATTCTCCTTTTGCATTAGTGATTACAGTGACTCCTCCTTTCTTTGGTACGACGTGAACAGGACTAACCCATTTACTATCGGATATAGGATATATTATTCCGGCTTCTAGCAGTTTTTGGATTTCCTTTTTAACCACATCGCTCATAATAGGATTTATTCGCCTTTGATGTTCCCTAGAGGTTTTACTATCGTCTTCGAGCATAATGCGGTGCATACACAGAGAAGGGCTTATACCTTTCAGATCTGATATGTTGTTTCCTAAAGCGGTAGGGTATTTTCTTAGGACATTATGTAATTTTTCAGTCTCGCTTCGTCCTAAGTTGGCGTTCACTATAACTGGTCGGTTTAGTTCTTCGTCTAGAAACTCATATCTAAGATCGGTAGGAAGCGTCTTCAGCTCTATAGCACGTTTCTTAGGTCCAGGTATAGGATCAGGAGTAAGTGCTAAGCATTCACTCAGGTGGTTATCTTGATATTCCTCACGCCAGTTGTCATCTTCAAAAATTGGCGGCATAGGAATTCTTAGGATGTCGGTTTCCGTATTTGGTTCGGATTTTATTTCATGAACACACTCGTCGATTATGTCAGCAGAACAGCATGTGTCAATTATAGAAGGTGCTTTTAGGAATTGGGAAAGTATAAATTCTATTTTCTCTTCTCCTACTTCAAAAGTAAGCTTTCCTCGTTTTACGTCTATAATTGCACCAGCGGTTGCTAAGAATGGTCTTCCTAATATGATTGGGATGTTAGAATCTTCTTGGATATCCATAATGATGAAATCAGTCGGGATGTAGAATTGACCTACACGAACAGGGATATTCTCTAACATTCCTACAGGGTACTTTACTGAACGGTCTGCTAGTTGAAGAGACATTCTCGTTGCCTTAAGCTCGCCTAGATTTAGTTTCTTACAGGTTGAGAGAGGCATCAAACTAACACTAGCTCCTAAATCGCACAAGGCTTTCTCTATAATGGTTTTACCTATTACGCAGGGTATAGAGAAACTACCAGGGTCTTTCAGTTTTGGAGGCATATTGTTTTGGATGATAGCGCTACATTCAGCGGTAAGCGTTATAGTTTCGTTATCCTCGAGTTTCTTTTTGTTTGATAAGATTTCTTTTAAGAACTTAGCGTACGAAGGCATTTCAGTTATGGCTTCTGTGAATGGTATGGTTATGTTTAATTGCTTCAGAAGTTCTACAAATCTTTTAAATTGCGCTTCGGTTTTTGATTTAGCTAATCTCTGAGGGTAAGGAATTGGTGGCTTGTAAGGTGGTGGTGGAACATAAGGTTTCTCCTTTTCGGGTTCCACTTCGTTATTGTTCTCATCAGTCTTAGTAGTTTGTTCGTCAGTTGTTTTCTTTTGGGTTTCCTTTGGCTCTTGTTGTGACATGGGTACGTTTTGGGTTCTAGGATCTATGGGTCCATCGTAATTCGTTCCACTTCGTAGTGTTATCGCGTTCGCAAGTCCTTTAGGATTAGGTTGTGGTTGAGCAGGAAACGTGCCAGCAGGGGCAGCAGTAGGTGCTTGTTGTTGAGCCACTTGTGAGATTTGAGTTTCTAACATTTTGTTATGTGTAGCTAAAGCATCTACTTTGTTCGATAGTTGTTTTAGTTGCTCGCTATTGTGGATGTTTTGATTCAGGAAGTCTTTATTGGTTTGTTGTTGGGAAGCTATGAAGTTCTCCATCATGATTTCTAGGTTCGACTTCCTAGGGGTGTTTTGAGCAGCTACAGGCGCTTTTTGGTAGCCAGGTGGTACAGCAGGTGCTTGTCCAGGTGCGTACAACGCATTGTTGTTCTTATAAGAAAAGTTCGGGTGGTTTTTCCATCCAGGGTTGTACGTGTTAGAATAAGGGTTTCCTTGAGCGTAATTTACTTGATCAGATGGGACTCCAGTCAAGAGTTGGCATTCAGCAACTACATGCCCAGTCAATCCACAAATCTCGCAGTAAGGTGCTACAGCGGCAGCGGTGGCTGAAGGAGTGATGGTTAAATTCTCGATCTTTTGAGTTAAAGCGTCTACTTTAGCGTTAACGCGGTCTATACCACTTATTTCGTACATTCCTCCTTTGGTTTGTGCTTTCTCTAGAGCAGCTCGTTCTCCACCCCATTGGTAATGGTTTTGTGCCATGTTCTCTATGAGTTTGTATGCTTCATCATGGGGTTTGTCCATTAATGCTCCGCCAGCAGCGGCATCTATAGTCATTTTAGTGTTATATAGGAGACCACCATAGAAAGTATGGATGATCAGCCATGGTTCGAGTCCATGATGAGGGCATATTCTAAGCATGTCCTTGTAACGTTCCCAAGCTTCGAAGAGTGATTCGTTATCTTTCTGGGTAAATCCGTTGATTTGACCTCTAAGCATAGCAGTTTTGCTAGGCGGAAAATATCTCGCTAAGAATACTCTCTTCAATTCGTCCCACGTAGTTATGGAATTGGAAGGCAGGGATTGAAGCCACGCTCTAGCTCTATGTCTCAAGGAGAAAGGAAAAAGGCGTAATCGAATAGCTTCGGAACTAACGTTGTTGGCTTTGATAGTGTCGGCGTGTTGCACGAACACGGATAAATGGAGATTGGGGTCGTCTACAGGGCTTCCAGAGAATTGATTCTGTTGAACAGCTTGGACCAGCGAAGGTTTTAGTTCGAAATTGTTTGCCTCAATCGCAGGTGGTGCGATACTTGAATGCGGTTCAGCGCGCGAAGGAGCGGCATAGTCTCTAAGAGGACGAATAGCAGCCATCTCTAACTTCGGGATAATTTGATTGATTTGATCAGTAAGAGTCAATTCCTGATTAATCGGAATTTCTGCTACTTCGGGAAGATTGCGAGCTCGACGTTTGACGTTAATGAAACGTTCGATCTCGTTAATTCGTTGTATTAAGTCTCCTCCTTCTGAACGAGTATTTGGCATACAATCGTTCAAAAAGAAAGGGAAGAATTGTCCTAGTCTCTACGGTGTAACAGTGAGTTACGATATCGACTTAAATAGTCCCCGGCAACGGCGCCAAAAACTTGATCGCGACTTTACGTGTCTATAAATCTGATAACTGCAAGTGCACAGTCGTGTCGTGTAGTTTTAAAAGATATCGAATCCACAGGGACTATGAATCGATCTACCGTTATCTAAGGTTACTATGTAAAGCTAGGAGTACTAAAATTTCGATTGTTCCTAAGGGAAAGTGATTGTGAGAGAATAAAGAATAATAATAAGAGACAGGTATCAGTATGTATTTCGTTTAACTACAGGAAATCCGAAGGTCCATTGGCTTTTGCATAATCAAATTAAAAATCTTTACTAATTCAATTGATTAAAAATCCTCGTCTCAAACTTTCGCTCTGTTGAGTCAGACTACTATCCTAATCCTAATGTACGCTTTCGCCATCCCATTAGATTTTAGAAGAGCTTTTTGGAAACAATGTAATTAATAAAATGCCTATTTTATGAGGTTGTTATCTATTTAAATCTCCTAATCTCAAACTTTCGCTCTGTTGACTCGGAGCAAGCTAATATCCCTAACGTACGCTTTCGCCATCCTGCTCGAGTGTAAAAACAATTTTTGGAAATAAATAAGTCCCAATTAGTTTTAATACGCTTTCGCCATCCTTAAAACTAATGTCCTATGTCTACTATCCAGTTAAAGACCTCAAACTTTCGCTCTATTGGTTTTAACCTTTGACCGTCTTAAGCCCTCAAACTTTCGCTCTATTGGTTTTAAGACTTACTAATTAAACTAGACATATAAACCAAAAATAAGTGATAATTAATAAAACATAATTTAAGCCAATTTATTTCGGAAGTGCTAATTATATGATGAAATGTGACAATATAAGATGTTGTTTTGAAAAACATTATGATGTGATGATTTGTTGAGAATTATATGATGATGATTGATTGTTGTGGAATGATGTGGATACATGTGTGTTCTTCTTATTGATGACGATGATTGATGTGGACACATGTATGTTCTTTAATGATGATGATGATTATTGATTGTATTTGAATGATGCTAATTGTAGCGGGGAAAATCTGATATCGAAGCCATAGGATTGACTTGAATCAATATTTCGTTTGAAATCGCCACCGCGCTTTATTTTTTCAAAGGAAAAGGGAAAAGAACGAAAAACCCAAAGTTTTGTTTTTAAAACAAGAAAGAGAACTCAGGTTCGGGTGTTGATTATATGAGGGGAAGGTTTAAAGCACACCTCATATCTGTGGTACTTTACAGGAACCTTTTTGAAAATCTGTGTCGTGTGTGCTAAAAAAGGGTTTGTTTTATTTGTAAAATAAGCTCGGCAAAGCGTTAAGCTTTGTGCCTACATACCTCCTCGGTGCAATGGAGAAGTCAGACCTAATGTAGTTCCGCTTAAAGGGAAACAAGTTTTAAAAACGAATAAACACTTTATCGTCGTCGGAGAGAAATACTCAGCCATTGATCTTGAGCATGAGAACAAATGAGTTCTTTGCATCGCAAATGAAAGAAGGGCTCCAACTCGGATAAAATCAACGAAAAGAAGATCTCATTATATCAATCAATTTCAAAATCATGGGGTATAACCACTCGTTTCGACAATTACGGTGTCTAAACCTTTTGAAGAAAATGCCACTAAGCGCAAAAGATATTTTTTTAAGAAAAAAGGTTTTGAAAAGATTTGCAAACAAAAGAAGGTTTTTGAAAAAGGGAGAAGATTTTGAAAATTTAAGAATGGGAGGAGATGAAGAGGCTATCCTATTGCGTAAAATAAAAGCTAAGGAAAAGAACGGTCTAACCGAAGAAGAAGCCAACACTTGACATTATAGGTCAAGGTAGATTTCTCATCCTTTGGAATATCAATACTAAACCAACGTTATCACTTGGGGATCCAGATGAACTTATTGTCTTAGCACCACTTTGCATTAAGCACATTAAAATTATGACAAAAAACGGGTAGAGTAACGGCTGTTTTCGGGTAAAATCCTTATATCAATGCCTTGGAATTAACCATCAAGGGCTTTCAAGGAAATACCTGCACACATAAACAGACAACAATCCAATGCCAGACAGGCAGAACAATCACAGAGTAATAACAGAATGAGGGTCCAGAGGTCCTAAGTCCATAAGTCCGAGTCTCCAGAATGCTAGGGATAGCAACAAATAGTCCAAAAGAGAGCCTTAGGTGTTTTTTTAGATTTTTGTTATTTTATTAGTGTTTTAGCATAAAAGTAAAGTATGGTCCAAGTGGACAAAAGAGAAAATGGCGGAAACATAAACATATGTCCAAATGGACAAAGAGAAAATAGCGGAATATAAACGTCCAAATGGACAAAGGAAAAATAGCGGAATGTAAATATGATGAAATGATAAAATAAAGCGATAAAGCGAGAAATATAAAGAGCGGTATAATAAAGGTGCGGAAATTTAAATTAGTTGTTAGATGTTAAAGATAACCATCTTGAAACTTGTCAAGTATGTTATCAAAGTTAGTAATGAAGATCGATGGTGAGTGAAGGATGTTCTCGGATTTAAAGTCAATGGAAATTTATCAGAAGCATGATAAAATCATAGCGACGACACGATAAATTTCCATAAGTCTTAAATCAACCGCATACAATTCTCTTCCATATTTGATCTTTTTTGTTCGGGACACGAAATATTGCGCTATGTTAAGCAGATCGCCAAGTGATTTATGTAGAAATCACCCTACAACGAGGCCGGTCAAAACTTTATGTGCTAATGCATGCGAGAGAAATGATATGTAGATCATTCTCCGAAAGCAATACCGCACGAAAAGAAAATAGGTAACGATCTAGTCTTTACTAAGAATCCATAAGAATTCTCAAAGTGTTAAGACTTTCATCGATCAAAAGAAAAAAAGGAGAAGAAGAAGATAAAATGCATAAAGTAAAGTCAACTCACACTATCATTAATATCATTCATCTAATATTATGGATTTGGTCCTTTCAAACCTATCAACATCATAGATCCAATGATATTAATGAAATGGAGGAAGAAGAATAAAATTCACAAAAGATAATCAACTCACACTATCACTAATATCATTCATCTAATATTATGGATTAGGTCATTTCAAACCTATCAACATCCTAGATCCAATGATATTAATGAAATGGAGGAAGAAGGAAGCCAAAACAAGCATAAAAAAGGCAAAAAACCACATTCTGCCAGTAGGAAATCGATTTCATGCAGGGGGAAATCGATTTCCATAGTGTAGTTTTCAAAAAAACAAGTTACGTTCAGCAGGAAATCGATTTCAGCCTTAAGGAAATCGATTTCATCAGTGTAAATTTCAGCAAAAACATCATTTAAAGGCATGAAACTTGATTTGAACAAATATACAAACACCTTATGATCACACATCAACTTGAGCACAAAATTTCCATCACAAAACCAGCAAATATCATCAATATAGCATCAAAGATGCATTGAACACAAGCAATAAAGATCTACATCATGGATCTAGCAAATTACCACTTCTTGAACAAAAGTCTTGGAGTAGCTTCAAGAGCAAGCACAAAGTGTATAGATCCTTCAAATTTGGAGATGAACAACCAAAGAAAAGAGAGAAATGTAGGAGGTTTAGTTCAAAATTAGCAAGATTCAATGTGAATCTCACTAATCTTATGAAAGTGAACTTTGGGTGAGGGTTTTGGAAAGGGTGAGAAATGAATTTGCAAGCAATTTTTTGGCTCTCCAAGCTTGAGAAATGAGAGAGTAGTCGCCTCTATTTATAGGATGAGAGCAAGAGTAGTGGCAATTTGGTCATTTGCTCTTGGTTAATTAACTTGTGTTTAATTGGTGATTAAAGTGGCATTTAAATGGTAAAAAATGGTAAAATGAGGTTAAAATGGAATTAATGAAGGGAATTATTTTGGTGAGGTGGAAAATTGGTAAAATGACAAAAATGGTCAAAGAAAATAGGTGCCAAAATCAAATCAAGCTTCCCTCTCTATTTTTTTGAATTTCGCCTTAAGGAAATCGATTTCCCCCAGGAGTGAAATCGATTTCACTCTGTTCCAGAAGAGAATTTGGCGCAAAATACACTAGGGAAATCGATTTGCCCAGGAGGGAAATCGATTTCATGCTGTCCAGAATGTGATTTTGTTGAAAATTGCTGTAGGGAAATCGATTTACCCAAGAGGGAAATCGATTTCATCAGTCCAAAATGTGGAAAATGCCTTGTTTATTGCATGTCTTGGCTTGGTACCTACAAAACAAAAGCCTACAAAGAAACAAAGCAATATTTTTGGTATTTAGATTAGTATAATATGCATACAAGATAAACAATCATTGGTGCTTGACGGTCCCTCTTATTGATGAGGTGAGTGCAACACCACAAACAAAACTTCCAAGTGAAGCTCTTGATTAATGATTGGGATATGAATGATATATGATCTTATGGTCAAAAATTGGGGTATGACAGATGCCCCTATTTAAGTTTCTTCGATCCGGAGGTACGATGATTGCAAATCTTCGTTTTGACGAGATTGAAGAGACTTAAATATATAAAACACACAATTTTTGATCCTAAGATGCAATGCAAAGGTGTAATGAATGCATATGATGATGATGAAACATAGCAACACTGGGGATGCAAAGGAAATCCACTAGGAACACAAAATGTCTTTGTGGGAAGAATTCCACTGGGGAAGATAAGAATCTGTTGGGGAGACGAAACTTTGCTGGGAAAAGAAACTTCACTGGGGAAAACATTTCGCGCCAGAGAGGTTAAAGCATCACCTATCACTAGGGTGAGAAAAGGGGACATCCTCTTTCATTGGGGATGAGAAATATGCATCCTCTTTCACTGGGGAATCAGAATACCTATCCTTCGTTAACAGAGAACACACCATCGTTCCACTGATGATATGAATAGAAATGCATCGACGTACCACTAACGATGAAGATATAACAAAATACACCCACGTTCCACTGAAGGTGAACTACCAACGTCCCACTGGAGGTAGAAAGAGATGTATCGCTGTACCACTAACGATAACACATACCAACGTTCCAGTGAAGGTATTGAAGAGAAATACATCGACGTACCACTGACGATGAAGATATAACAAAATACACCAACGTTCCACTGAAGGTGAACTACCAACGTTCCACTGGACGTAGAAAAAGATGTATCGCCGTACCACTAACGATAACATATACCAACGTTCCACTGAAGGTATTGAAGAGAAATACATCGACGTACCACTGACGATGAAGATAACAAAATACACCAACGTTCCACTGAAGGTGAACTACCAACGTCCCACTGGAGGTAGAAAGAGATGTATCGCCGTACCACTAACGATAACACATATCAACGTTCCACTGAAGGTATTGAAGAGAAATACATCGACGTACCACTGACGATGAAGATAACAAAATACACCAACGTTCCACTGAAGGTGAACTACCAACGTCCCACTGGAGGTAGAAAGAGATGTATCGCCGTACCACTAACGATAACATATACCAACGTTCCACTGAAGGTATTGAAGAAAAATACATCGACGTACCACTGACGATGAAGATAACAAAATACACCAACGTTCCACTGAAGGTGAACTACCAACGTCCCACTGGAGGTAGAAAGAGATGTATCGCCGTACCACTAACGATAACACATACCAACGTTCCACTGAAGGTATTGAAGAGAAATACATCGACGTACCACTGACGATGAAGATAACAAAATACACCAACGTTCCACTGAAGGTGAACTACCAACATCCCACCGGAGGTAGAAAGAGATGTATCGCCGTACCACTAACGATAACATATACCAACGTTCCACTGAAGGTATTGAAGAAAAATACATCGACGTACCACTGACGATGAAGATAACAAAATACACCAACGTTCCACTGAAGGTGAACTACCAACGTCCTATTGGAGGTAGAAAGAGATGCCCCTTCCTATCACTGATGGTGAAGAGCAATCAATAATACTTTTTCAATGATTTGAGGATGCAAACACAAATGCATAATCTCAACATTCATCATCCAGCGACCAAAGTTCAATCCATGACCAAATGGAAAGAAACTGCCAAAAAGACTGGACCAAGTGAGGGAGAAACTCACTGGTCTTCTGTTCGTAGACATCTGAACTGAAACATATTATCCACCTAGAAACAAGTTCAGTGGGGATTTTCAAGGAAAGTGAGCTTTTTCTTCTCAAGACACTCTAAATGAAAAAGCAATCTGATTGACAGTAAACTTCATGATAGCAAATGTGAATGTATGACTGTTTTTGATGCATGTTAATGATGCATATGCTGCCAAAACTTAGCACAAGAATGAACTCAAGAGATGGAGTACGAAAATAGCATAATCAAGCGTGTCTCAAGCTGAACACCGGAGCAAAAACTGCTATAACAATCTTTTGATGGCTTCAGAATAAATGTTACCCATCACTGAGGGAACATTGGAGCTGAGAGAACAAAAATAACTGAGTTCTACATCATCTTCGAACCAGGCCAAAAGTACATTAAGTGGGCTATATTTTTCCCCTTTTGCATATGAATACATCAACATATCCATTCCTTGTTATGCACTCATGAATCAAACAAAACTTCTTTTATATTTTTCAAAAAAGGATTTTGTTGAAATCAATTTTCTTTTTGTTTCAAAAATTACTATCAACAATAAATGACATTTTGAGAGATATGAAAGAAATAAGATTGCCAATAAAGGGTAAAGGCTCAAACTTTTTGAATAGAATGGTAGCTTGCAAAAGGCAAGACCCCATAGATGATTACAAAGTTTGGAAAGTGGTAATTTTGTGGAAAAGGTACATTGAAATGTAATGACCCTATCCTCTCTCTCAACTTGGAATTCCTAAGCAAAGGCTTCCGTTGAAATGTGTTGAACTTCTTCCTGATAAACAGATGACTGCTGATGATCAAGTCTTGTCTAATGTAGTTACTTGCCATGAATCCCTAACTTTTGCCTGGACCGCCCTTTCGGGTTTTTAGTCCACCGGGTATTTTATTTTGTTTATGTCTCTAATTTTTGCCTGGACCGCCCTTTCGGGTTTTCAATCCACCGAGACGCTCTTTTTTGCCTAAGCCGACCTTTCGGGTTTTCAACTTAGCGAGCTCTTCTTTTATTATTTTTAGGCGAAGTATTTCTTGACTACATCAGCATTCACGGGACGTGGGAGCTCCTCTCCATCCATAGTTGCAAGAATTAATGCACCGCCAGAGAAGGATTTCTTAACAACATATGGTCCTTCGAAATTAGGAGTCCACTTGCCCCTTGAATCGGAGGTGAAAGACAAGATCCTTTTGAGCACGAGGTCTCCTTCTCTGAATACACGAGGTCGAACCTTCTTATCAAAAGCTTTCTTCATTCTTTTCTGGTATAACTGACCATGGCATAAAGCCGTCATTCTCTTTTCTTCTATCAAATTCAATTGATCAAACCTGCTCTGACACCATTCAGCCTCAGATAACTTGGTTTCCATTAAAACTCTCAGTGATGGAATCTCAACCTCAATAGGGAGCACTGCTTCCATACCATAAACCAAAGAAAAGGGAGTTGCCCCTGTTTATGTACGAACAGACGTACGGTACCCATGCAAAGCAAATGGGAGCATCTCATGCCAGTCCTTGTACGTAACAACCATCTTTTGCACAATCTTCTTAATATTCTTATTTGCTGCTTCAACAGCTCCATTCATCTTGGGCCTATAAGGCGAAGAGTTGTGGTGTTCAATTTTGAAACTTTCAAACAGTTCTCTCATCATACTGTTATTCAGATTAGAGCCATTATCAGTAATGATCTTGCTCGGTACACCATATCTGCAGATGATGTTGTTCTTGATAAATCTGACCACAACTTGCTTTGTCACATTAGCATATGAAGCAGCTTCTACCCACTTGGTAAAGTAATCGATTGCTACCAGGATGAATCGATGTCCGTTCGAAGCCTTGGGTTCAATCATGCCAATCATATCGATACCCCACATAGAGAAAGGCCATGGAGAAGAAATAACATTGAGAAGTGTCGGAGGCACATGAATCTTGTCAGCATACACTTGACACTTGTGACACTTCTTTACAAACTTGTAGCAATCAGATTCCATTGTCAGCCAATAGTAACCTGCTCTAAGCATCTTTTTGGCATGGGTACCGAAAGATCCTTCATGAATTTCATGCATCAACATGTTTGCTTCGTGTCTATCCACCCATCTGAGCAAAACCATGTCATAATTCCTTTTATACAAAACATCAGCATTGATGAAGAAACTACCAGCCAGCCTCCTCAAAGTTTTCTTATCCTTATTTGATGCCCCAAGTGGGTATTCTTGAGTCTGAAGGAAGTGCTTAATATCGAAATACCAAGGCTTTTTATCTGTTGATTCCTCAACTGCAAACACATGAGCAGGTTTATCAAGACGTCTGATTGTAATCTGAGGTTTCTCATTATGAAAATTCACTCTGTACATGGAGGACAATGTGGCTAATGCATCAGCCATCTGATTCTCATCTCGAGGGATGTGGTGGAATTCAACTTTGTTAAAGAACGTCAATAGCCTTCTGGCGTAATCTTTGTAAGGGATCAAACCAGGATGACGAGTTTCCCATTCTCCTTTAATCTGATTAATCACAAGCGTAGAATCTCCATAAACATCACGAATCTTAATTCTCAGATTAATGGCCTCTTCATGTCCCATGATGCAAGCTTCATACTCAGCAATATTGTTTGTACAGTCAAAACATATCCTTGCAGTGAAAGGTACATGTGACCCATGCGGAGTGACAATAATGGCGCCAATTCCATGGCAATGAACATTAGAAGCTCCATCAAAAATTAAGCCCCACTTGGATTCAGGATCTGGCCCTTCTTCTGGCAACGGTTCATCCCAATCTTGAGCTCTCAAATACAATATATCTTCATCTGGGAATTCCATTCTGATAGATTGATGATCATCAATTGGTTGGTGAGCGAGGTACTCCGCCAACACACATCCTTTCACAGCTTTCTGAGCTCGATATTCAATATCATATTATGATAACAACATTTGCCAGCGAGCGATCCTTCCAATTAATGCAGGTTTCTCAAATACATACTTAATTGGATCCATTTTGGAAATCAATAGGGTGGTGTGGTTCAACATATATTGTCTCAGTCGGCGAGCAGCCCACACCAAAGCACAGCAAGTTTTCTCAAGCAGCGAGTATCTTGTTTCGCACTCGGTAAACTTTTTGCTAAGGTAGTATATTGCATACTCTTTTCGACCAGACTCCTCATGCTGTCCCAACACACATCCCATTGAATTTTCAAGCACTGTGAGGTACATAATCAAAGGCCTTCCCTCAGCCGGAGGGAGCAAAATGGGAGGTTCAAGCAGATATTCTTTGATGTTGTCAAAAGCTTTTTGACAATCTTCATTCCACACACATCCCTGATTTTTCTTTAACAACTTGAAGATTGGCTCACAGGTAGCATTCATATTGGAAATGAACCTGGAGATATAATTCAAACGTCCGAGGAAACCTCTCACTTGTTTCTCAGTCTTTGGTGCTGGCATTTCCTGAATTGCTTCGACTTTATCAGGATCTACTTCAATTCCTCTCTGACTGACAATGAAACCCAATAATTTTCCAGAACGGACACCAAAAGTTCATTTGTTTGGATTTAGGCGGAGACGATACTTTCTCAAACGCTGAAACAACTTCAAAAGATCCTCCATGTGCACTTCCTCTGACTGGGACTTGGAAATCATGTCATCCACGTAAACCTCAATTTCTTTGTGCATCATATCATGGAAAAGAATGGTCATGGCCTTCTGATACGTCGCGCCAGCATTCTTCAACCCAAAATGCATTACTTTGTAACAGAATGTCCCCCATGGCGTAATAAAGGTTGTCTTTTCCATGTCTTCAGGTGCCATCTTAATCTGGTTATATCCTGAAAAACCATCCATGAAGGAGAAAACCTCAAACTTTGCCGTACTATCTACCAACATATCAATGTGAGGTAGAGGAAAATCATCTTTCGGACTGGCTTTATTCAAATCTCTATAATCAACGCACATGCGAACTTTTCCGTCTTTCTTCGGAACAGGCACAATATTAGCAATCCATTGAGGATACACAAAAGTGACAAGGAAACCTGCATCTATCTGCTTCAAGACCTCATTCTTAATCTTTTCCGCCATATCAGGATGACTTCTTCTCAACTTTTGCTTGACGGGAGGACATTCAGGTTTCAATGGCAAACGATGCTCCACAATATCCGTGTCCAACCCAGGCATGTCTTGGTAGGACCACGCAAAAATGTCAACATACTCTTTAAGAAGCTCTACCATCCTCTTCTTAACATCTTGATCAAGAAGTGCTCCAATCTTGACTTCCATCTTATCTTCTTCAGAACCCAAGTTGATGACTTCTAACGGCTCTTTATATGGCTGAATGGTGTCTTCCTCGTGCTCAAGAAGTCGGGAAATCTCATCAGGAATACATTCTTCACTCTCTTCTTCCGCCTCATACACAGGACACTCGAAGTTAGGAGAGGGTGCAGGGTCATTACTTTCAACGGTTTTATTGATTAATCTGCACAAGTGATTATTATTTCAGAAAAAAGGAAAGATATATGCAAACATGTAATCGTGCAGATTATGGCAAATGAAAACATTTTAAGGTTTTTTGCGTTACCACTTTCAAGAAAAAGCAAAAAGATAAAAAGCATGTATATGCAGAAACAAAATGACTTTTATTGATGATTTTAATGTTTAAAACAAACAGAAAATGGCCCAACAACTTTACTTTCATCTTGGGCAGAATGAAAGGATTTTGAAAAACATAAAAGCAAATTACTTTGAAGCATGAGTACACTCAGGAATGTCAATGGTGATCCAGTTCTTAATCGTCTTTCCATGGGTCACAAAGTTTGGCACTTCTGGCTCTGGTTTATCTTCAACAATAGCGTTCACTTCTGGAAGAGTCGGATGTAGAAACCCAGCACTATGGAACATCTCCTGATAAAGACTAAAAGCAGATTCAGGCTTCATCACAGACTTGTCTGAGTCAGAAAATCCCAGACCAGCTCTATTCTTGTTCTCTTGCAAACTTACCACTTGTCCCCAGACTCCTGAATGTCCATTCTGAACCACCAGTTGAGCATCTTTGAAGGAGGCAATGGAAGCTTCATCCTTTTTTAATTCATCATTAACAGACATGGCTTGGAATGCAGTTCCAATGACCACTTCATCAGCTTCTATGGTACGGAACGAAGAGAGATGACTAATCAGTAAAGCTTGTTCTCCATTCACAACAACCATCTTTCCATCTTTCACAAATTTCAACTTTTGGTGGAGAGTCGAAGTAACTGCCCCAGCCTCATGGATCCATGGGCGTCCCAATAAACAACTATATGCAGGGAAAATGTCCATCACTTGAAAAGTAATCTTGAAGACAAATGGTCCAATACCAATAGGCAAATCAACCTCTCCAACCACTGATTTCTTCGATCCATCAAAAGCCTTGACAATCACATTACTAAATCTCATTGGTGTGCCACTGTAGCAACCTGCCCTAAAAATTAAGATTCTAGAGTCGCCACCTATTCTGAAGGGCGAATAGGAAACCCTACGCAGTATAGAGATCAGGGTAAGATACTATATTCAGGTCGAGGGAAGGTGTTAGGCACCCTCAACCCTTTCCTAAAGGCTGATATTCAAAGATAAAGGTTTATGGCAAAACATAACGAAAGGTAACAAACAATTAATAGGATTAAAGACATGATTAAGATTTGGAGGAAGGGGACTCGCCTTGTTGCCAAGTGCCTACGTACCTCCTTAGGGAGGATCAGAGTCTACGTAGTTCGGGGGACGGGTTGTACGCCCTTAAGGTTTGAAATTTGATTTGAAAGTTTGAAAGATGTTTGAAAAAAGCGTTTTGAAATATGGGCGTACAACCCTGATTTAGTATGGCACTATTAACCGCAATGATCAATAGGTTTGATCACCATAGTCAAAAGATTAGGGGTTTTGCACCATTACCAATTCAAATCGATTGATTCGATTATCACTAATAATGAATTATTGTGTTTTATTATTTTTGTGAATTTTGTTTTGTATTGTTACCCCTCATAACTGATTAACACGATTACAAATAATAACAAATTGGAATTTAGAAAACAGAAAAGTTAATCATCACAACTAATAAAATAGTTGCAACCATTTAACTAAATAGAAATTATTTGTATTTTATTTTAATTAAATAAACATTTTAATTAAAATTATTATTGCCCATAGCGATGTATCGATTTAATCGGCACGAACAATAAATTGCATTTTTAATATAAATATCATGTACTAATTTATTTGTAAAAATAAATATTATTACATAAATAACTATATTAAAAGAGATTTAATCAAAATAAATATTTAATTAAAATTATTGTAGTTTAATAGAATTTGATTCAGTGTGATTGTTGTTAGGGTGTATATCATGGGTATTAGTCCTGGGACGTTGGATCATGGGCACGTGGATATTGAGGGTCAGATCTTGAGGGACCATGGTGGGCTATAGAAGTGCAGGCGCATGGGATTTAGAAACATGGCTATTCAATAAAAAATGTGGGAGATGGGGTTCGAACCCACACCCTCTCCCTTAACAGCATCTTCGCTTACCATCCCAACCAAACACTGAACGCGTTAAGAGGACGCACTCATGATAATAAAAACAAACAGAGAGGCCACACATTAAAATGCATGCGGAGATTCAAATTAACAAACCAGACGATGACACATCATCTTCTTCTCCAACACACCTGCAAGAAAACTGGACAATTCGCTACGAATTTGCTACGACTTCGTTCGTAGCAGAAGAACTTGGAAAATAGCGAATCCAACATGCCTGCATATAAACTTTTCACGATACCCCTATCTCATTCGCCTGAATCATGCGAACTCAACCATATGAGTAATTTGATCTAATTTTACTCCTAATGAGAAACCCCAATTAAGAGCTCCTAAAACCCTAAGCGGCCAACAATGGTAGCTCTCGATTAAACCACGCAAACCCCAATTAAACCACCCAGAAACGTTCAGGGCATCAACAATAACCAGGATACATACTTAAATTCTAATGAGAATGCATAAATAGTCCTCACCGATCCAAAATCGAAAACGACATATCTTGGCTTGTATGGAGGAAATCTGGGGTTGTTGATGACGCGTGATGATCCAGGAACGTCCAAAGGCCTTCAAGGAACTTTTGTGACCCTCAAATTGCTTTGAAGACTTCCAATTCTCTGAAACCGATCATGAGTTTTGGATGAAATTTTTTGTTCTTGGCTATGCGCTCTTTGGCCAGAGTTGCGTCCCCTAATCCTATGCATCACTTCCACTATTTGTAGGCAATGGATTAGGTCAAGAAAAATAGCCCAAAAGCTTCTTGAATCCAAACTTGCCATTTGAGAAAAATTGGTTTTATTCTTGAATACAAACCTTCTATCTTGGCCAAAATTTGTATAAATATTTCCCCATTAGGTTATGCACGAAAATTGCAATATATTTTACCATTAATGGTGATTGGAAACAATCAAAATATATTTTCTACAAGAATATTTGATTTCCCCTTTTATTTAAATCATTAAAAAAATTAATTTTAAATGAAATAAAATTATGTAAAATCAAATAAAATGAAGTGCTTCTTGTCATATATTTTGGATAACTTGTGGATCAAGTTTGTATCATAAAACCATAGGCCCATTTGCAAAATTTCTCAATTTGAACCTTCTTTTTTCACATTTGGTCCTCCAAAATCACCCAACTTTGATCAATCATATCTCACTCAATTTTTAAGCTATGAGGGAGTTCTAAGACTTTTTGGAAACCTCAAGAGGTCCTCTATAAGCCACTTTGGAACATATTTTTCATTTGGAGCTTTTATCTTGATCATATCCTCTTTGACAAAAAACTGCTTTTGGAGGATGCCAGAAAAGGACCTGTAATCTTTTCACTGTATCTCTCAAATGAATCATTTCTAGCCCTGGCTTGTGAGAGACAAATTTGTAGATAATCCAATTTCCTTCAACATAGGCTTTGAGTGGGGAATTTTTGATGTTCCATGTGAAAGTTATGCCCAGTCAAAGTTGGGTTGACTTTCTCCTAAGAAACCCTAATTTGAACCTTTGTGTATTTGTTCATCTCTGAGTTTCTATTAATGGAATCATGATCAATCTCTGATCAAATGATGGTTGTACTTCACATACTAGATGTTGACCAAAATTGGGAAGCTTTGACTATGCTCTGGTGATGGTTGACTTTTTAGGTCAAACCAGTTGACTATGGATCATCTTGGACTTTGGAGTGAGTGATCTTTGGGACTGAACCTTGAGCTTTGCATTATTGTGAATGGAATATGGGAGGGCAAATTTTGGGGTATGACAGCTGCCCCTGTTCAATCTTCTTGAACCTGAAGAGGTGGAAGACGATTGGACACTAAAATGCCCTGAAATTTGCTTGCATAGGAAAGGAGATTTGTGGGAGATGGGCTTATAGATGCCATCCATTCGCCTGGTAAGGTACTTGTCTAAAGCATATGCTTTTCAGCCCTGGATTATTCGATTATATCTTGAGGAGAGAGAGTAATGTCTTACATAAGACTACCTGAAGAGATTCCTGAATAGGGTGTATTGAAGGTTGACGCGGAGAAGCTTAGGCTTTGAACAATGCTTAGGAAGGATGCCTTGGAGAAGACTAACTGAGGAGTTCTATAAAAAGAACTTGGTGTATCTTAGAAAAGATTGGATAAATATTTTAAGAAAGCTACCTAGAAAGGCATGGTGTGTCTTTAACAAGACTGTCCTAGATAGGCTGTGACGTGTCTTAAACAAGATTCACTTGGAGAGGTTTTTAGACGGAGATGGGATGTCTTAAACAAGATTAACCTAAAGAGGTTCCTGGAAAGGAAATGAAAACGTCTTAAACAGTATTACCAAGAAAGGTATGATATGTCCTACACAAGACTAACCTATAAAAGGTTTTTTTTTGAAAAGGATGTAATACGTCTTACACAAGACTCACTTGGAAAGGCTCCTAGATAGGATACGAGATATCTTAAACAAGATTTACCTAGAGAGGTTCCTATAAAGGATAAGATACGTTTCAAACAAAACTACCTATAAAGGTTCCTATAAAGGATACGACATGTTTTAAACAAAACTACCTATAAAGGTTCCTATAAAGGACGCGATACATTTTAAACAAAACTACCTATAAAGGTTCCTATAAAGGACGCGACATGTTTTAAATAAAACTACCTAGAAAGATACGAAGCATTTTAAACAAAACTACCTAGAAAGGTTCCTATAAAGGTTATGAGACGTTTTAAAGAAAACTACCTAGAAAGGTTCCTATAAAGGATACGAAGCATTTTAAACAAAACTACCTAGAAAGGTTCCCATAAGGGTCGTGGACTGTTTTAAACAAAACTGCCTAGAAGGGTTCCTATAAAGGCTATGGAATATTTTAAATTAAACTACCTAGAAAGGTTAGGATATGTCTTAAACAAGACTGCTTGGAAAGATTTGGATAATTGTCTTGGACAAGACTACCTGGAGAGGTATGAAATTCTTTGATTGCTTCTGGATTGTCTTTGAAGAAAGACTTGGAATGAGGTATTAGAATTGTATATGTTGAGATTGAATCGTTGATACGATCATATTTGCGATTGTAATGTGATGATAACATCCTTTTAACTATGAAGAGACCTGAAAAGGCAGCGTTAGTTGTATGCAATGTCATGATGCATGTGTCATGTAATAAGATTCTCAAAATAAATGAGAGTTATGCATGTATGCCTATCCCACACTGTGGGATGTAAATAGTACAAGCGTGGGAAGATCAATTATGCAATAATGCCTTTTGTATGATGCCAGTGTGACTTCCCGAATATCAGAAATTTTGAGAGACGGGCCCTTCAATCTGAAAGAGGGACCTTTCGAGGGAACTCGAATTTCACCATGTCTTGCCTGATATGCATTGCCCCAGTGTTTGAATTCTTGAAAGACATGCCCCTGTTTTAGGAAAACCCTGTGGATGTGGTTTCCCCATTCAAGAGTCTTTATCAGGAATGATCGTCTTTGCTTAGACCAATTTTGAGGTCTCCTTGATGCTAAGTGTTGATTTGAATGTGACGCAGATGCTTTTCAGAATGAGTCATGCGTTTCGGTTGCGCCTGACGGACAGTGATTTGCTGAGTACTCAAGAATGAGATGATGTCTTTTATAAGATTACCTGAAGAGGTCTTTGGAAAGAAACGGGAACTTGTCTTAAATAAGACGGAGCTTTAAACAAAGCTCGAAGGGATGTGTTGTGCAAAGGGTCAGAAATATTCCTATAGAGGATAAAGACTGTTTTTAGGAGCGCGAGGTTTTAAACAAAACTCAGGGAAAACATCTTGAAGAAGACTACTCTAGAAAGAATGGTGAACTGTCTTAGAAAAGACTCTGAACTTTAAACAAAGTTTGACAAGGTTTTTGGAAGCCTAAGAGAAGTTTGAATATGTCTAAAAAAGACTAACTGAAAAAAGTTAAGAGATGTCTTACAGAAGACTACCTTGAAAAGGTTCTTGGAAAGGAATATGTCTTAGAGAAGACTGTCTGCAAGGGTTTGAAAATAGAAAGGATAAGAAGGTGAGTCTTTTAAAAGACTGTCTGAAGAAGGTTCCTAGAAAGGGTAAGGAGTGTTTGGACATGTCTTAAAGAAGACTGCATGGACAGAATGAGAAATATCCTATAAAGGTTCCTGGAAAGGATTTGAGAGTGGCGTTGACACCATCTGATACTGAGTGACCTTTGCAACGTGCCCCCAGGTAATGGGCTTGCCCCATGGGCTATCCAGCATCTTTGAGAGATTCTATGGATCTTGATTAGATTGCCCCATGTAAATGGGATGATGACGAGTTATGCCATGTGTACACGTTAGCCATCCCAGTCATGCGTAAGAGATGTTTCTTCTTTTGACAAGCTTTTAAAAGCTACTTCGTCAGTCAGTAGGACTTTTAGCCATTAGCCATGCCCCATGCAACTTCTCCTTGATGTTTAAACATCTGAATCTACATAGACAAGTGTACTTTGTAAAGAAATTCATAAAATGCGAATGCATATGTCTGTCTTGAAGGTTTAAAAACAATTTTTTTTTGAGCAAAACAAAGTTTTTTTTTTGTAAGAAAGTGATATCAACTCAAGAGTTATAGTAGACCTTAAGGAGTCGGGATACCTTTGGTAACGATATGCTTTCGAACTAACCATGCTTCAGTTAGGACTTTTAAAGGTTGTAACGTGGCCTGGTTCAAGGTTTAAAGAAACAAAAGATAGAGGCTCAAAGTTTATTTGTACCCATCCCAATCTTCGTGATGTTCTCCAGTCCTATGCTCAGTTAGCTACGCATTTAGTCTCAAAAAGAATTTGAGAATTGTGACATTGATATTTGTGATGGTTCAAAAACCAAAGGTTTATCTGCAAAGGCAGTCATTCTCCTTTTTTGTAGTATTTTCCTTTTGTCGAAGGTACATAGTAACCTTTTTTCGACTTTGTTATCCCTAACTTTTTTTTTCTGGACTGTTTGTTTTAAAATTACAGTCAGCGGGATGCCCCAATTTTGCCTAAGTCTCCTTAATAGGTTTTGACTTAGCAGGCTCTTGCATTGCTTTCTTTTTCTTTGAGGACATTGACTGCCGGACTTAATGATGATGGGGAACCATCGGTAATTATGTTCAAAGGAACAACTTGGAATAATTAAGTTAACTGAGCAGCTACCCTACCCTAGGTTATATATTAAGGGTTTTATTTTGTATGAAGGAAAACTCCTACTTCTTTGGGCTCAAAGGGGTTGACGAGGGATTAACATCCTTATATCTCCATTTTTTAGGGATTTGAACAAATGCCTGTACATCGTCAACACGGTCTGTTCGAAAGCATAGTGTATGAAATTGTGGTATCGTTTTCATCATTCTCCCTCAAAAGGTGTACGACTTTAATCGAGAATTGAATATCACAAAGAAGAAAACCGAGTAAAAACACAATTTTAAATATAGTGAGAACACTAGGAATGAATCAAGACAAACGTAAGCAATGCATTAATGATTGTTGTAAAGTACATGGCATATGTCATAAGACTAATGTTTAAACAAGCGGAAAGAAATTGCGAATGAAAACAAAACTAATGATCTAAGAAATCCTTCTTCTAGCCACCTTGATTTGTTCACTGTCCTTGGAGTCTTCCCCAGAGTTAGGGATAGACTGTTATGTCTGAGGTGTTTGGTCTGTATTGTCCACTTCTTGCACTCCGTATTGTAAACCCAGGTAATCATCATCCCTAGGGACATTGCTAGCAGGAATGCGAACTATGCGGGTTGTCCCTTTCGTTTGTGGAGTGGGGACAAATCCTTCTTGGGAGGTTTCTCCTTTCTCTTGGAACTGAATAGCTCTCCTGACAGATTGGGCCTGAGATTTATCCTTAGCTGGGCCAAAGCCTGAAACAAATCCTAGCAGCGGGTTTTTGTCGCTAGGGATCTCATCCTGAACTAGGGTATCCCCTGACTGAACCTCTTTTGCTTTTTCTTTTTATCCAGGAGGGCCTTCATGAATCCTAGCATCTGGGTCATACCTCCTTTAACTTCTTCCATATTAACCTCAGTTGATCCACTTCCTCACGAAGGGCGGCTTGATTCTGCTCTAGCTAATCCATTGATTTCTTTTGCTGAAATCTTGTTTGATAAGATGGTCGGGATGTTAGGTTATCCTTCCCAATGGTCCCTTGTTCTTGAGATAGAAGAGAAATCTTCTCTTAATGCCATGAGAGTGATGTGTATGCCATGCATGATATGTATGATATCCTTTTTTTCCTTCTCTTTTTTTTGAATAAGATATGATGCAAGAATGCCCCTGATGTATGATGAATGAAAAAAGAAATAATAAAAAATGATCAACACATATATATACATATAGCACATAATCACATAGGTTCATAGGTCCGACGTAGCGGCTCTTGGGAGCCAACCTTTTTATAGGGGGTTTCTAGAAGGTCTCACGGGGTCGTTCGTAGCCTCCGAGACTTTTTTTCTCTTCGGATTTTGGAACAACTAATTTTATCCATGAGGTTCGAATTTTTGGGGTAGGTTCCCGGAGAGATCAGCTAAGTATCCAGTCCAGCCCTCCACAAAGTCAAGCTTCGTTTCGGACCTTTCCAAATACCTAACCCACTCCGAGTGGAGTTATCAGTGAGACTCGTAAGGCGATTCATGTCCCCTTTTGGTCTCAAAGTTAACTCCCACACTTAGGGTTTTAACACTACATAATATATCCAGCAGTATATAAAAATATAATAGTTAACAAAAATATAAATATATTCACATAGACAGTTAAATATAAACATATTATAAATAATTAAATTTTTTTAGACAAAAATGAATAAACAATTTTTAAGAAAAAAAAATTGTAAACCCTGAAAAAGGCGCGTTAGCCAAACACTAAAAAGTTGCCAAACCTAAACCCTGCCAAAACCTAAAACCTATAGGAGCATAGTAATTCACCGAACTAGTTATCCCCAGCAGAGTCGCCAGCTGTAGCAACCTGCCCTAAAAATTAAGATTCTAGAGTCGCCACCTATTCTGAAGGGCGAATAGGAAACCCTACGCAGTATAGAGATCAGGGTAAGATACTATATTCAGGTCGAGGGAAGGTGTTAGGCACCCTCAACCCTTTCCTAAAGGCTGATATTCAAAGATAAAGGTTTATGGCAAAACATAAAGAAATGTAACAAAGAATTAATAGGATTAAAGACATGATTAAGATTTGGAGGAAGGGGACTCGCCTTGTTGCCAAGTGCCTACGTACCTCCTTAGGGAGGATCAGAGTCTACGTAGTTCGGGGGACGGGTTGTACGCCCTTAAGGTTTGAAATTTGATTTGAAAGTTTGAAAGATGTTTGAAAAAAGCGTTTTGAAATATGGGCGTACAACCCTGATTTAGTATGGCACTATTAACCGCAATGATCAATAGGTTTGATCACCATAGTCAAAAGATTAGGGGTTTTGCACCATTACCAATTCAAATCGATTGATTCGATTATCACTAATAATGAATTATTGTGTTTTATTATTTTTGTGAATTTTGTTTTGTATTGTTACCCCTCATAACCGATTAACACGATTACAAATAATAACAAATTGGAATTTAGAAAACAGAAAAGTTAATCATCACAACTAATAAAATAGTTGCAACCATTTAACTAAATAGAAATTATTTGTATTTTATTTTAATTAAATAAACATTTTAATTAAAATTATTATTGCCCATAGTGATCAATCGATTTAATCGGCACGAACAATAAATTGCATTTTTAATATAAATATCATGTACTAATTTATTTGTAAAAATAAATATTATTGCATAAATAAATATATTAAAAGAGATTTAATCAAAATAAATATTTAATTAAAATTATTGTAGTTTAATAGAATTTGATTCAGTGTGATTGTTGTTAGGGTGTATAGCATGGGTATTAGTCCTGGGACGTTGGATCATGGGCAAGTGGATATTGAGGGTCAGATCTTGAGGGACCATGGTGGGCTATAGAAGTGCAGGCGCAAGGGATTTAGAAACATGGCTATTCAATAAAAAATGTGGGAGATGGGGCCACACTCCCAAACACTGAACGCGTTAAGAGGACGCACTCATGATAATAAAAACAAACAGAGAGGCCACACATTAAAATGCGCGCGGAGATTCAAATTAACAAACCAGACGATGACACATCATCTTCTTCTCCAACACACCTGCAAGAAAACTGGACAATTCGCTACGAATTTGCTACGACTTCGTTCGTAGCAGAAGAACTTGGAAAATAGCGAATCCAACATCCCTGCATATAAACGTTTCGCGATACCCCTATCTCATTCGCCTGAACCATGCGAACTCAACCATATGAGTAATTTGATCTAATTTTACTCCTAATGAGAAACCCCAATTAAGAGCTCCTAAAACCCTAAGCGGCCAACAATGGTAGCTCTCGATTAAACCACGCAATCCCTAATTAAACCACCCAGAAACGTTCAGGGCATCAACAATAACCACGATACATACTTAAATTCTAATGAGAATGCATAAATAGTCCTCACCGATCCAAAATCGAAAACGACATACCTTGGCTTGTATGGAGGAAATCTGGGGTTGTTGATGACGCGTGATGATCCAGGAATGTTCAAAGGCCTTCAAGGAAACTTTTGTGACCCTCAAATTGCTTTGAAGACTTCCAATTCTCTGAAACCGATCATGAGTTTTGGATGAAATTTTTTGTTCTTGGCTATGCGCTCTTTGGCCAGAGTTGCGTCCCCTAATCCTATACATCACTTCCACTATTTGTAGGCAATGGATTAGGTCAAGAAAAATAGCCCAAAAGCTTCTTGAATCCAATCTTGCCATTTGAGGAAAATTGGTTTTATTCTTGAATACAAACCTTCTATCTTGGCCAAAATTTGTATAAATCTTTCCCCATTAGGTTATGCACGAAAATTGCAATATATTTTACCATAAATGGTGATTGGAAACAATCAAAATATATTTTCTACAAGAATATTTGATTTCCCCTTTTATTTAAATCATTAAAAAAATTAATTTTAAATGAATTAAAATTATGTAAAATCAAATAAAATGAAGTGCTTCTTGTCATATATTTTGGATAACTTGTGGATCAATTTTGTATCATAAAGCCATAGTCCCATTTGCAAAATTTCTCAATTTGAACCTTCTTTTTTCACATTTGGTCCTCCAAAATCACCCAACTTTGATCAATCATATCTCTCTCAATTTTTAAGCTATGAGGGAGTTCTAAGACTTTTTGGAAACCTCAAGAGGTCCTCTATAAGCCACTTTGGAATATATTTTTCATTTGGAGCTTTTATCTTGATCATATCCTCTTTGACAAAAAACTACTTTTGGAGGATGCCAAAAAAGGACCTGTAATCTTTTGCACTGTATCTCTCAAATGAATCATTTCTAGCCCTGGCTTGTGAGAGACAAATTTGTAGATAATCCAATTTCCTTCAACATAGGCTTTGAGTGGGGAATTTTTGATGTTCCATGTGAAAGTTATGCCCAGTCAAAGTTGGGTTGACTTTCTCCTAAGAAACCCTAATTTGAACCTTTGTGTATTTGTTCATCTCTGAGTTTCTATTAATGGAATCATGATCAATCTTTGATCAAATGATGGTTGTACTTCACATACTAGATGTTGACCAAAATTGGGAAGCTTTGACTATGCTCTGGTGATGGTTGACTTTTTAGGTCAAACCAGTTGACTATGGATCATCTTGGACTTTGGAGTGAGTGATCTTTAGGACTGAACCTTGAGCTTTGCATTATTGTGAATGGAATATGGGAGGGCAAATTTTGGGGTATGACAGCCACCATAAGACAGCTTAGCCAGAGTAGATTTCGGCATGACATTCATCGATGAACCAGTATCGATCAACACATTGGACATTGAGTCCTCTTTACAACTGATAGAGATGTACAAAGCCAAAGTATGATTTCTCCCTTCCTCAGGCAAATCTTCATCATTGAAGCTCAGATTGTTACATGCAGTGATATTACTCACAACCCCATTAAACTGATCCAGCGTCACATCATGATCCACAAAGGCTTGATCAAGTATTTTCATCAAAGAATCCCTATGAGCAGGAGAACTTGTCAGTAGCTCCATTATAGAGATCTTATACGGGGTACGGTGCAACTGATCCGAAATCTTATAATCACTCATCTTGATAAGCTTCAAAATCTCATCCATCTCCTTTCCTGAAGATGATCCAGCATTCACTTTTATCACATCATTATTGTTCACAGGCACTTGAGTAGGATTCCTCTGGACATCCATAACTGTTTGGGGCTGAGTAAAAACTCGTCCACTTCTAGTCACTCTACTAACATCTGCTATATTATCAACAGAAGACAGAGGCTTAATCTCAACTTCTTTTCCAGCTTCCAACATGGTGGCATTGTATCTGTAGGGTACAGCTTTGTCAGAACTATAAGGTACAGATCCAGGCAAACATATCACAAGAGTTTCTAGTGCAGCTTTGCCATAATAACCAATCTCTACACATTCCGGGATTTCAAAGCATGGTTCAATCACATTGACATCATCTTCATCTCTATCCCTCAGAATCTCAATGAGCCTTTGGTCTATCATCTCTTTCAAATCTCTTCTCACAATATAACATCCTCGAGGATTAACTGAACAGATCCTACAAGCAGCATGATTATGCTCATAATGACTGTATTCACACAAAGTGGCATGCATCTCTACCAATGATCCTCTGATGTGTTCCACACGATAAATCTTATACTTCCCAGGGCACCCATACACCATATTCACAGCAGACGCTTCATGAGTTGGCAACGGATTGTTCTTCACATTAGGGCCAATATCACGGAAAGAAAGCATTCCAGAACGAACCAATCTCTAAACTTCATTCTTCAAAGGCCAGCAATTCTCTAAGTCATGCCCAGGAGCATTCTGATGAAAAGCACAACTAGCATCAGCTTTGTACCACCAAGGGAGTTTCTCTGGAACAGGAGGTGGTGACCTTGGTTGAACCAACTTCTTATGAATTAGAGCAGGATACAGTTCAGTGTACGTCATGGGGATAGGATCAATATTAACTCGAGGATACGGATTCCGCCTTGCTAGTTGTTGATTATCAGGAGCTACAGGCACTGAATTCACAACAGGAGTTACTGACGCCACTTGTTGAGATTGATTTCTGAATCGACTATTCCTCCCATGAGAAACAGCATTAGCATCTGATTCCTTCTTCTTCTGGAATGATGAACCATACTTCTTTGCACCACCAGAAGAATTGTCATTCTGAACCAGACGGCCTTCTTGCACAGCTTCTTCCAACCTGACACCCATACCCACCATTTCGGTGAAGTCTACAGGAGCACTCGCAATCATTTTCTCATAGTAAAACGGACCAAGAGGTTTAAGGAAAATCTTAGTCATCTCTTTTTCTTCCATTGGAGGAATCACTTGGGCGGCAACCTCACGCCATCTCTGTGCATATTCCTTGAAAGATTCCTTCTCTTTCTGCATCATAGCTCGCAATTGACCCCTATCAGGAGCCATGTCCATATTATACTTGTATTGCTTCGTAAACGCTTCAGCTAAGTCATTAAAAGTGCGAATATGGGTGCTATCAAGGCCCATATACCACTTAGAAGCAGCTCCAGTCAAACTGTCTTGGAAATAATGGATCAACAGACGTTGATCATCAGTGTGAGTGGACATCTTCCTTACATACATCACCAGATGTGCCTGAGGGCAGGAGTTTCACTTATACTTCTCAAATTCAGGTAATTTGAACTCAGCAGGTACTTTCACGTTGGGAACAAGGCAAAGATCATGCACATTCTTTCCAAACAGTTCTTTCCCATGCAAGGCTTTCATTTCTTTCTGCAGTTCTTCAAACTGATCTTGGAAACCATCCATTCTGTCTTGAATTTCACTTGGAGCAGCATCATAAATGGGCTCTGGGACAAAAGGACCAGTATGAACAATAAGAGATGTGTTGACCATAACAGGAGTCAATGGACGAGTCATCTCTGGAACAGACAAATAAGCTTCAGGCATGCCCCAGGGATATCCATTAGGCATACGTTGCTGAGTAGCACCAACAGGAACAGCAGGAATGGTTGTAGCAGCAATTTCGGAAATTACAGTGGTCTGACCCTGAGCTTGGGCATTGGGAGGAGGAACCTGATTTTTATTCTGATTCTGAGTAGCCATCAATGTTTCAACCAGAGCAGTGAGACGATCCACACCAGATCTCAAAGTAACAACCTCTTCGCGTAGCTCACGATTCTCTTGTTCAAGACCTTCCATCTTCTTCTTGCAGTTAGCTCAAGTTTTATACCGGTGAGACAGCTTGGTTCTGTATGAAGAACACTGAATAAGACCTCGGGAATACTCTCGGAAGCAAGACCAAAATGCAGAATGATGCATGAAATTCAATGCAAATGATTTTTATTATTGGTTTTCAAGGAACTTTAAGACATTAATTGTAAACATTAACAAAAACAACATAAAACAAAATAACATTCTTCATTAGAAATGGAAAAGCTTACAAAAGGAATAACTAGAAACTAGAAGGGAACACTTCTGATGAAGATTCAACTCCTCTCTGCAGCTTCCTACGGAGCTTCTCCAACTCATCTTCATAAAAGGCCTTCAAATGAGCATTCTCGACCATCAACTTATCAGCAACTTCTTCCATGCAACTGAATCTTCTTGTTGTCTCTTTCGCTTTTCTCCATGTTGTTGAAGCAACTCTTCTTGATGACGGATTTGATCATCCTTTTCCATCAACCAACCATCTTGGATATCAAGCATTTCATCCTTTTCTTTCAAATGTATCTTCAACTCTTTATTCTCCATTTCCGAAGCATGAAACTTCTTCTCCCAAGCATCTCTTTCCAATCTCATCTTAGCCACGAGCTCAAAATGCTCTTCATTACTTTTAACAGGAGTAATGAAAGATAATGGTGGAGTAATGGGTAGAGAAGGCTCCTCAAGCAAATAAGGCGTCTGAAAAGTATGAGCTCTAGCTTGAACCCAATCAGTGTAGTCTTTGAGAGCAACACATTGTTTCGTTCCCAAATGTCTCTTCCTTTCAATATGATGCCAAGCACGCACAAACCGATTTCTCATATCCGAATTTCCATCTTGATTAAGATAGAAGATTCCTGACACAAGAATACTAGCGGGTCGCTCCTTCATGGGATAGCAAAATTGACGCCTTGCAAGAATGGGGTTGTAGGTAATTCCTCCTTGTATACCAAGAAGAGGTAAATTAGGGAATTCTCCACAACTATCAATAATCTCACCAATGTCATAAGCAGGATTGTACCAATGGATATTCGCATTAGTAAGAGGCATGATCTTCTGAGACCATGAGAGACCATCAGGATTGTTCATGAAATTCTTAGCTTGAGGTAAGTGCGAAATAAACCACTTATAGAGCAAAGGAGTGCAACAGTTGATAAGTCCACCTTTCTTATCATTTCTATGGTGAATGGAATGATAAGTGTCCCCAACCAAAGTAGGTACAGGATTCCCAATCATGAAGATCCGAATAGCATTAACATTGACAAAATTGTCAATGTTGGGAAAGAGTATCAAACCATAGATGAGCAAGGCCAAAAATGTCTCAAAAGCAATCATACTTCCTTTACTAGCCAACATAGAAGCCTTTCCAATCAAGAACTTAGAAGTCAACCCCCAAATTCCTCCTTTTTTGGTCATATTTGCTTTCACATCTGATATCTTCAACTTAAGGAGTTCTGCTATCTCATCAACCTGAGGCTCTTTCTCCAGATCACTAAATGGTATATCATTCGTAACCGGCAGACCAATCCAATAAGAATACTCCTCCAAAGTGGGCATAAGCTGATAATCAGGAAAGGTGAAACAATGATAAACTGGGTCATAAAACTGCACAAGAGTCTCAAGAATCCCTTTTTCCACTTTGGTCTTCAAGATAGAGATCAATTTCCCATAACGGCTTTTGAAGTTGTCAATATTAGGAACCAAAGTTGCTAGCTCTTTCAATTCCTTTGCACTTGAATTCCTGAAAGTGTACTTCTTGATGCCTCTCTTTTGATCCATGGTACCTGTGATGTTTACAAAAAATGTCTCTAAGTTCCTTGAAAACCATTTGTGAACGTCATTTTTATGAATGCATGAATGCATGGTTTATGCATCAACCACAATCAAGAGCACACAAGATCACAGCAAATCACACAAAATCACACAATCAAGGTTCTTAGGTTCGACGTCACGAGCATGGAGCCATGGGTCTACCCATCCCACAAGGCTTGATCTAAGGAGTTTTGTACCTGCCAATCGGGTTCTACAAAGGTTCCCAGAGTTTTCAATCTTCTATCGGATATTACCGGCACGCACAATTGCTCATGGGCGCCAATAATATGCCTAAAAAGACCTCGTCTGAGCGTAGTATCGCATGACAACAAGCTCAAATTGGTACTTGATCTTGTTTCTGCACTACATCCTAAAAAGGCTTAGATGGGTTAAAAAAGTTCTAGGCCATTCAGCTTCTACGGACACTCACTATTGAAAGTAATAGTGTTATCACGATGGTTCGTAACAACCTCTACTACCTTCCATGAGGCCTCCACTGATTGGGGTTCCACCATATGAAGCTCATGGTAAGGATTGCTCCTGACATGCGACTATTGGTCTTACCACCTCCTATCTTAAGTTACTCACCAAAGTTCGGGTTAGAACTTTATCTCATCACAGAGGAACCATCAAGCACCAAAAAGAAAAAAAAGAAAATAAACACACAAAGAACACAACAATATATACAGATAAAACACACAGATAAATAAAAATAGGCTTAGCACACTTAAAACTTGTTCCCCAGTGAAGTCGCCATTTTTCTGTAGCGGGGAAAATCTGATATCGAAGCCATGGGATTGACTCGAATCAATATTTCGTTTGAAATCGCCACCGCGCTTTATTTTTTCAAAGGAAAAGGGAAAAGAACGAAAAACCCAAAGTTTTGCTTTTAAAACAAGAAAGAGAACTCAGGTTCGGGTGTTGATTATATGAGGGGAAGGTTTAAAGCACACCTCATATCTGTGGTACTCCACAGGAACCTTTTTGAAAATCTGTATCGTGTGTGCTAAAAAAAGGGTTTGTTTTATTTTTAAAATAAGCTCGGCAAAGCGTTAAGGTTTGTGCCTACATACCTCCTCGGTGCAATGGAGAAGTCAGAGCTAATGTAGTTCCGCTTAAAGGGAAACAAGTTTTAGAAACGAATAAACACTTTATCGTCATCGGAGAGAAATACTCAGCCATTCATCTTGAGCATGAGAACAAATGAGTTCTTTGCATCGCAAATGAAAGAAGGGCTCCAACTCGGATAAAATCAACGAGTATGCCACTAGCTCTCTCACGTGGAAAAAGATCTCATTATATCAATCAATTTCAAAATCGTGGGGTATAACCACTCGTTTCGACAATTACGGTGTCTAAACTTTTTGAAGAAAATGCCACTAAGGGCAAAAGATATTTTTTTAAGAAAAAAGGTTTTGAAAAGATTTGCAAACATAAGAAGGTTTTTGAAAAAGGGAGAAGATTTTGAAAATTTAAGAATGGGAGGAGATGAAGAGGCTATCCTATTGTGTAAAATAAAAGCTAAGGAAAAGAACGGTCTAACCGAAGAAGAAGCCAACACTTGACATTATAGATCAAGGTAGATTTCCCATCCTTTGGAATATCAATACTAAACCAACGTTATCACTTGGGGATCCAGATGAACTTATTGTCTTAGCACCACTTTGCATTAAGCGCATTAAAATTATGACAAAAAACGGGTAGAGTAACGGCTGTTTTCGGGTAAAATCCTTATATCAATGCCTTGGAATTAACCATCAAGGGCTTTCAAGGAAATACCTGCACACATAAACAGACAACAATCCAATGCCAGACAGGCAGAACAATCACAGAGTAATAACAGAATGAGGGTCCAGAGGTCCTAAGTCCATAAGTCCGAGTCTCCAGAATGCTAGGGATAGCAACCAATAGTCCAAAAGAGAGCCTTAGGTGTTTTTTTAGATTTTTGTTATTTTATTAGTGTTTTAGCATAAAAGTAAAGTATGGTCCAAGTGGACAAAAGAGAAAATGGCGGAAACATAAACATATGTCCAAATGGACAAAGAGAAAATAGCAGAATATAAACGTCCAAATGGACAAAGGAAAAATAGCGGAATGTAAATATGATGAAATGATAAAATAAAGCGATAAAGCGAGAAATATAAAGAGCGGTATAATAAAGGTGCGGAAATTAAAATTAGTTGTTAGATGTTAAAGATAACCATCTTGAAACTTGTCAAGTATGTTATCAAAGTTAGTAATGAAGATCGATGGTGAGTGAAGGATGTTCTCGGATTTAAAGTCAATGGAAATTTATCAGAAGCATGATAAAATCATAGCGACTACACGATAAATTTCCATAAGTCTTAAATCAACCGCATACAATTCTCTTCCATATTTGATCTTTTTTGTTCGGGACACGAAATATTGCGCTATGTTAAGCAGATCGCCAAGTGATTTATGTAGAAATCACCCTACAACGAGGCCGGTCAAAACTTTATGTGCTAATGCATGCGAGAGAAATGATATGTAGATCATTCTCCGAAAGCAATACCGCACGAAAAGAAAATAGGTAACGATCTAGTCTTTACTAAGAATCCATAAGAATTCTCAAAGTGTTAAGACTTTCATCGATCAAAAGAAAAAAAGGAGAAGAAGAAGATAAAATGCATAAAGTAAAGTCAACTCACACTATCATTAATATCATTCATCTAATATTATGGATTTGGTCCTTTCAAACCTATCAACATCCTAGATCCAATGATATTAATGAAATGGAGGAAGAAGAATAAAATTCACAAAAGATAATCAACTCACACTATCACTAATATCATTCATCTAATATTATGGATTAGGTCATTTCAAACCTATCAACATCCTAGATCCAATGATATTAATGAAATGGAGGAAGAAGGAAGCCAAAACAAGCATAAAAAAGGCAAAAAAACCACATTCTGCCAGTAGGAAATCGATTTCATGCAGGGGGAAATCGATTTCCATAGTGCAGTTTTCAAAAAAACAAGTTACGTTCAGCAGGAAATCGATTTCAGCCTTAAGGAAATCGATTTCATCAGTGTAAATTTCAGCAAAAACATCATTTAAAGGCATGAAACTTGATTTGAACAAATATACAAACACCTTATGATCACACATCAACTTGAGCACGAAATTTCCATCACAAAACCAGCAAATATCATCAATATAGCATCAAAGATGCATTGAACACAAGCAATAAAGATCTACATCATGGATCTAGCAAATTACCACTTCTTGAACAAAAGTCTTGGAGTAGCTTCAAGAGCAAGCACAAAGTGTATAGGTCCTTCAAATTTGGAGATGAACAACCAAAGAAAAGAGAGAAATGTAGGAGGTTTAGTTCAAAATTAGCAAGATTCAATGTGAATCTCACTAATCTTATGAAAGTGAACTTTGGGTGAGGGTTTTGGAAAGGGTGAGAAATGAATTTGCAAGCAATTTTTTGGCTCTCCAAGCTTGAGAAATGAGAGAGTAGTCGCCTCTATTTATAGGATGAGAGCAAGAGTAGTGGCAATTTGGTCATTTGCTCTTGGTTAATTAACTTGTGTTTAATTGGTGATTAAAGTGGCATTTAAATGGTAAAAAATGGTAAAATGAGGTTAAAATGGAATTAATGAAGGGAATTATTTTGGTGAGGTGGAAAATTGGTAAAATGACAAAAATGGTCAAAGAAAATAGGTGCCAAAATCAAATCAAGCTTCCCTCTCTATTTTTTTGAATTTCGCCTTAAGGAAATCGATTTCCCCCAGGAGTGAAATCGATTTCACTCTGTTCCAGAAGAGAATTTGGCGCAAAATACACTAGGGAAATCGATTTGCCCAGGAGGGAAATCGATTTCATGCTGTCCAGAATGTGATTTTGTTGAAAATTGCTGTAGGGAAATCGATTTACCCAAGAGGGAAATCGATTTCATCAGTCCAAAATGTGGAAAATGCCTTGTTTATTGCATGTCTTGGCTTGGTACCTACAAAACAAAAACCTACAAAGAAACAAAGCAATATTTTTGGTATTTGGGTTAGTATAATATGCATACAAGATAAACAATCATTGGTGCTTGACGGTCCCTCTTATTGATGAGGTGAGTGCAACACCACAAACAAAACTTCCAAGTGAAGCTCTTGATTAATGATTGGGATATGAATGATATATGATCTTAGGGTCAAAAATTGGGGTATGACACTAATGTATATAAACATACTTTGATGATGATGTTGATGATGATGATGATGAAATGAGTATTTGACAAAGTTACTCATTAGACTTGACGATGGTATAAGTATGTTCATGTATGTTTGCAATCATTCATGCTCATTGATGATACTGTATCCATAAGGGTGTGTTGGATCAGTAAAGGGCATGATTCCCATTGTGTGGAATCTGTGCTGGCAGGGCCGTATCTGGATGATGTTAGATCGGTCATGGGTTATTCCCATTGGATGATGTTGGTACCACATGCATAGTGTCAGTTCATACATATGCATACTTTTATAACATGATTGGAAGTATTCTAGTGTTATAAATATTGATGACATGTTGGTTGTGTGTTTTGTTGAATTAATGTTGAGTATGATTGTCTGTTTGAAAGATGTGTTTTGTTGACGTTTGTGTAAATGGTGGATGTTCCTGATAATCTGAATATGATGAAATTGGGTGAATAAAATAACTATGATGTGTTGTTATTTAAGATGCAATAACATTTGTTAACTGTGATGAGACTCACCCTTACTGTTGACATTTTCAGATTGAGGATAGCTGCTTTCGACTTGGTGAGGATTAGCTCATAAGCCAGTGTTTTAGTGTAGCGTCAGGTGTCATGCTCTGATATTGTAACACTGGGGGAACGCTAGTTTAGAGTTTATGAGTATACTCTATCATGTTGTTATTGTATTAATTCTGTGGGATATTGCATAGATGATGTTATGCTTATCCGTATGATGAATTTTCCGCTGTGTTAACATGAGATGTTTATGTATTATGATGAATTGTTCCTTAGTGAAAGCATGACAATGAAGTTATGATAAATTTGTTTTAATTGGAATTGTGGCACCCTTGTTTTCATGTTTTACTCTGAATTATTTTATTAAATTCCGCGGGGTTTAGAAGGGTGTTACAAAAGTGGTATTAGAGCAGGTCGGTCCGTCCGGCCAATTGTTGAGTCAGTTGAGTTGCGCGACAGTTGTATACCGTCGGCGTTTTATCCCTTGGTACACGACATGTGAGTGAATCACTGTCGATACTTGTTTGTTTTGTTGCAGGTGTTAGATTGAAACAAGTGGGGGAGAAGCTTTGCTTATCGATTATGTTTCAGTTGTAAGATGATTGATTGAGTAGGCTATTGTTGGCAACAGTGCAAGCGTTGTTGGAGTTTGTTGTTTCCCGAATTGAAGGTGACTTGGAATTAAGATTTGATTGATAATTGAGTTGGAACATCTTGAAAGAAGATGATTAGAAGTATTTCGTGATTAATTATAGGAGAGGAAAATTAGAATGTTGCGATGTGTCAGTTCTGCTGGTGTGCTGCGAAGTTGTCAGTTGAGTAGCCTTGCGTCTCGGAAGAGGTTCAGTTACGAGTTTGCAAGGAGGATTGCTGTCGTGATGTTTCAGAAAGCAGACTTCGGCGGGGGAATGTGTCGCTTAAGTTATAAGAATGTTTGGAAGTGAAGAGATACGATGATGGGCTGTTTGGAATGTGATCGAGTTGAAGAGAATGAGTTTTCGAGTGAGATTTTCGTAAGCAAAACGCAGGAAAATTGCTGAATAGCTGCAGAACTTCGAAAATTCATAACTGGAGTTCTGGACATCCGAACTGAGTTCCGTTTGAAGCGTCGGAAAACTAACGAGATGAAATTTGTTATAAAAATAGTTGCAGCAGCTGTAACATATTTAATTGTGACAGGATGACGTTGGAAAGAGGTGAAGTTACGGTTACTCTTGTTCTTATAACTAGACTTGTTTATTGGTACTGCACGGGATGTCAGTGTCAGTGTTGAATGGATCGAAGGAATAATTAGAAGGTTTGTTGAGGAGTAATTTTAAGAATTGAATTTACCAATTGAGGAGTTTTGGATATATCGTATAGAGTGTCGCTGCATGGTGTCAGTGTTGCATTTTTCGGGCAATGATTGGAAAATTCATATCTTGAGTTCCGAGTGTCGGATTAATGTGCCGTTTGAACCTACGAGGAGGAGGGATTGTGTTCTAATTTATGGAAGAGTTATAAATACAGTAGAGTGACCCTATGAAGAGAGGTTCTGAAGTCGGTTATGGAAGTGTGAAACTTGTTGAATAAGAATGCCTACTACCGCGATTGTTTGAAACAACGTGGAGTAGAACATGTTGTTGATGAATAAGTCGACGAGATGTTCGGTCACAAAGATGATTTGAGTACCGATGGATTTTAATGAGAAGTGAATTAGTAGTAAAGGTGAAGTAAACTTTAGAACCCTTGGAATCGTATTTGTGATGGCAAAGTAACGATAAGCATAAAAGAAGAATTGTAGGGAATTTCTAACATTTGTTGACGTGAGGAAGACTTTGTTGAGATTCCGAGTGAAATGATATTTGGACGTGAAGGATGTAATAGAATTTGGATTAAAACCACGAGTTATGAATGTTGTCTTGGTCTTGCAGGTTAATTGTATGGTTCAAAATTCGAAGTGTTTAGTGATCATAAGAGTTGAAGTACCTCTTTGATCAGAAAGGGCTTAATATGAGGCAGTAGAGATGATTAGAGTATATTTTTTTGGATTAGGATTTTGGTTTGAATTACCATCCTAATGAGGAAAATGTTGTGCTATTGTGTTGCGTAAGAAGTCTTTAAAATGTCGGTACTAATGATGAATGAGTTGGATTTAATTGGACAATTTAGAGACTTGAGTTAGTATGTGAAGGCACTCCTAATAGTGTTATATTGAGTATGCTAGAAGATGACTAGTGGTATTCTTGACGAGATTAGAGAAGGTCAGAAAGATGATGTTGAGTTGATCGATAGGTTGACTTTGAATTACCAAAGTAAAGACGGTGAATTCAGAATCGACGAAAACTATGTAATGAGGTTGAGTGATTGGATTTGTGTTTCTGATGTTTGGAGCTTCAGAAGGATATTCTAGAAGGACACCGTACTGAATTATTGGACTATGACGATGTTAATGAGTTTGGGCGCAAACTCGGAAAGGGACACTATTATGTAGTAACGACGGTTTATGCTTAAATATGATTTTCAACTAATATTGACAAATTTAGGACTTGATCACCCTAAATCTCTTGTTGGTAGTAGATGGAATCATATAGAAGAGATAAACTTGTTTTGTTACCTTAATGGTTTAAGATGTGATGAATACTAAGCCGTGAGAATAATCACTCACTATGTTGTGTGAACTTATGAAGAAGTGAACATGAAAGAGTGCAACATGGTGGATGATGACTTAAGACGGGTAATCAGAGTCGCGCAGCGAAAGTGTGATGTGGAGTAGTGTTATGAGTACTACTCGCGGGAAGTAAGGAATTAATATGTCGGAAGCCTACATAGAGAATATGTATTGATCTATATATTGGATTTAGAATCCAGTGGATGTAAGGGTGTCGTGTCGAAAAATTATAACTCTTTTGAATAATTGCCGAGATGATGAATATGTTATTACGGTTGTACGTAGTTAACGAGTATGTATTCGGCGAAATTAAAACGAAGAGTTGATGCTATATGACGTTGTAATAATTTTGTGTTGTTGTTAAGGGGTTATTGTAGATTCTAGATATAATGAGGAATTATACTCTATGAAGGGAGGAATTGATTTAATTCTTAGAAAAAAGCGAAACTCAATTTGAGTTGTTTTGTAAGAAATGGCGTATTGAGGCCGATGAGCGTGATTATAATTACTTGTGTGCACTCGTTCCGATGGCCGGAATGTTTAATAGATGTAGTAACTCATGAATTTGTTTTTGAGTGCGAGTAAGTATTACTGAGTGGTAAATTGGTACCATGAATGATGAAGAATGATTCTTGAACGAATAAGTAAAGAGAGTCGGGATCGGGTAAAGCTCTGAAGTCTAATTGGTATAGATGATTGTGATGAGTAGTCAGAGTAGTGCGGAAAAAACAGAATGTAAAGTGTTGGATAATCGATGGCTTAACATAAGAGGAGTCAGATAATTGGAATTCAATGGTATAGGAATATGAGTATTGAGTTTCTTGAAGGAAGCGGTTGGTGAAAAGTGTAAGTATTATTTTATCGCTCAGATGGAAGAGTATGTCTAAGGTTGGTATGTTTGGTAGATGGTATGCATTACTGCAGTGTTGATCAGTTTGATCATACTATAGATTGTGTAATTGTATTGCTCGGCTGTTGAGCGTATTGTATAGGTTGTACCTCAATGTTCTGTTGTTGTTAACCTTTTGGAGCTATAGCGAGTGGTATACTTTTGGATAGTCAAATGTGACGTAAGAACTGGGATTTGAATGTATGAAACATGTTTCCTGTTGGTTATGTCAGATGGATTTTGGGGATTGACCGATGGTAATGTTAATTGGGAGCTGAAGAATCAGGTGGAGGACTCTTATACGAGCTGGTTACTTGAGGTATGTTTTCGAGGACGAAAACTCTTTTAGTGGGGGAGAGTTGTAACACCCGTATATTTTAATTTTTAATTTAAATGGAAATTTAATTTATAATTAGAATTATTGGTGGTTTGTGGGATTTAATTGGAAGAAAGATGGTTTATAGTATTGGGCCAAGTGTGGTATTAGTAAAGAGGGGGTGCTATGTTAGTAAAGCCCTTTACTAATTAAAATGTTATTTTTCATAAAAATAAGGAAAATTGGGAGAAAGGAAAAAGGAACGTGAAAAGCAGAGCAGAGGAGATGAGGGATTGGGAAGCTGGTACGTGAAGAGGAGCAATGGAGGGAGAGACCAATCAAGAATCTTTGGCTAAGGTAAGGGGGGACTCTCTGGTTATCATCTATTATCGTATTCTTGGATAATAATATTGATTAGGGATGTTGTTGAGTCAATTGGATTATATGTCGGGTTTAGGGAGGTTATGAATTGATGAAAATTGCGTGGATTATCGATTGATTATGTGTTGTTTTGATGTGTGATGATGAATAATGATGCAATTGATGATAAACTGCCTGTATATGACGTTTAGAGTCAGTTTTGGACTCAGATTGAGTCAGATCGCAGGATCTGACGCAGACCCAAAAATCTGTGAAATCGCCAGTTCGCGCCGCGTCCCCGTGTTGGCGCCGCGAAGGAGTACTTGTTTTCTCGTATCGCGCCGCGTGCATAGGTTGGCGCCGCGAACGTGTTTGTGTGGTTCAGGTCGCGCCGCGAACTTTGGTTGCGCCGCGTGCTGTAGCGTTAGATGTTTTCTTAGAAGAGTTAAATTATGTGTAATCCGTAGGTCCGTTTTTAGTGTCGTTTCGAGCACGATGAATCTTATGAGATAGCCTATGTTTTAAATGATGGAATGAGGTGTGAATCCAATTATTTTAAATATGATTTTATTTCTTGGTGAATGATGTATTGTACATATATGTGATGAGATGTGTTAAATACATGCTATGTTGAAATATTAATCATGTGACGATTTGTTTAGTTGGATGATTTATAATTGACATATATGATGAAATGTGACAATATAAGATGTTGTTTTGAAAAACATTATGATGTGATGATTTGTTGAGAATTATATGATGATGATTGATTGTTGTGGAATGATGTGGATACATGTGTGTTCTTCTTATTGATGACGATGATTGATGTGGACACATGTATGTTCTTTAATAATGATGATAATGATTGATTGTATTTGAATGATGCTAATGTATATAAACATACTTTGATGATGATGTTGATGATGATGATGATGAAATGAGTATTTGACGATGTTACTCATTAGACTTGACGATGGTATAAGTATGTTCATGTATGTTTGCATTCATTCATGTTCATTGATGATACTGTATCCATAAGGGTGTGTTGGATCAGTAAAGGGCATGAATCCCATTGTGTGGAATCTGTGCTGGCAGGGCCGTATCTGGATGATGTTAGATCGGTCATGGGTTATTCCCATTGGATGATGTTGGTACCACATGCATAGTGTCAGTTCATACATATGCATACTTTTATAACATGATTGGAAGTATTCCAGTGTTATAAATATTGATGACGTGTTGGTTGTGTGTTTTGTTGAATTAATGTTGAGTATGATTGTCTGTTTGAAAGATGTGTTTTGTTGACGTTTGTGTAAATGGTGGATGTTCTTGATAATCTGAATATGATGAAATTGGGTGAATAATATAACTATGATGTGTTGTTATTTAAGATGCAATAACATTTGTTAACTGTGATGAGACTCACCCTTACTGTTGACATTTTCAGATTGAGGATAGCTGCTTTCGACTTGGTGAGGATTAGCTCATAAGTCAGTGTTTTAGTGTAGCGTCAGGTGTCATGCTCTGATATTGTAACACTGGGGGAACGCTAGTTTAGAGTTTATGATGATACTCTATCGTGTTGTTATTGTATTAATTCTGTGGGATATTGCATAGATGATGTTATGCTTATCCGTATGATGAATTTTCCGCTGTGTTAACATGAGATGTTTATGTATTATGATGAATTGTTCCTTAGTGAAAGCATGACAATGAAGTTATGATAAATTTGTTTTAATTGGAATTGTGGCACCCTTGTTTTCATGTTTTACTCTGAATTATTTTATTAATTTCTGCGGGGTTTAGAAGGGTGTTACAGTTCCTCTTCAAGTTGTTGTTGTCGTAGGATATAGGTTTGAACACGGGGGTCTATCAAGTAGAACAGATCTTCAATAACTAAATTAGGGGTGGTAACGGTACGGTACTAACTCATGTATTATGCAGAAGGTTTCATCTCACGATCACTCACGGGGAAGTCATGGACATATTGGCGACGGTTTTTCCACATCTGGCGCCATTCCGGTGCGAAATCCTTCCAATTTTGATGATTCCATTGATGTTTTACTCGTTTAAGGTGCCATACTCCCAAGTCAGCTAGAGGATCAGGTATACCTTGATGCATTCTGAACTGGAGTTTAACCCGGTCACTATGATGCATCCCGATGATGTTGTACCTAATCAGGCAAGTTTTGGCAGTCCAAATAGCTGCATCTACACCTCTTGGCTCAAGGTCGCATTCCAGATACGGTCTCCAGATAAAATGCATGCATAAGAGTTATACATTATTTCGGTCAAATATTTATAAAAAAGACACTTAAAAAAGAGGAAAAGATTAGAGATAATACATCCTCGGGTCGTAAGTGATCAATCAGCTGGCGGTACATCGTGATATTTGACCGCGGATTTCTCGTGAAGTCCATCTTTTTCACGCAAAATCTGAAACGCAAATAAATATGTCATAAGTAAATCATAATCAATTTATTATGCATTAAAAATATGAATTAAAAAGTTACCTCATTGCATATGGGAAGGTCCAGCTGATTCTGTTAATCGAGGACATTATAGGCATTCACCACCACCCCAAAACTTGCACCAACACAGTGCATCCATAGAATGTACAAGAATCATTTTTTGCGTTCTTGCAAAGGGATTGGTACAACGTAGCCAGGATAGCAGATCCCCAACTATATAGACCCACTCAAGTAAACTTCATTAACAAACATAAATACATAAAATTCACGGTGTTACCGGTACTATCTGGAAACAAAACGTTTCCAAAAAGCAAGATCAGGTAAAACCTAGTTTTCTAGAGTATATTTTCTTGGGAAGAATCATCGTTCAAATGAAATGTTGAATAATAGTCCTTTAACCTCTTAAGGTTCACACCCTGTCCCCTAGCACTTGTTTGTCCCTCTATCAGATCTATACCCAGAGCCTGCTGGCAAAGGGAATTGGCTTGCATTACACAACCATTAATGGCCTTACCATCTACTGGAAGGCCTAGCAACATGTGTACATTCTCCAGGGTTATGGTGCACTCCCCTGTTGGAAGATGGAACGTGTGGATCTCCGGCCTCCAGCGTTCTAAAAAGGCCAGAACTAATTTATGATCTATGGAGGACTCGGCGATGCTGCTAATGGGCCCGAAACCAGCAACTTCTAAGTATGGTTTTATGCGTTCGTCCGGAGCGACGATAGAGTAACTACGAGTACGGAATTGGGAAGCATCCTGAAAATAATTATGTAGGTATTAATATGAAGTTATAACATAATAGAGACATGGAGTTATAACATAATAGTAAAATACTTACATATGCTGCGATGTTCTCCATGGTTCCTCGGTGGGCATCACCCATGGTTAAGAGAGACATGCTTGAAGATTGGAAATCTGGAGTTTGAAAACAAAACGATTTTGGTTGGCATGCATGCAACATAGCTTTCGGTGACAGGACATGGTGACATCCATGCAGGGCAGAAGTAGGTGACAGTATAGGGTTGCATGCATACAATAGTAGGAGGAAATCGTTTCAGGAATCTTTTCAGGAACCATTTCAGGAATTGTTTCAGACGCATGGGAACTACACAGGAATCGTTCCAGATGCATGCAACACAAAGAAATTATTAAGACGCAAACAGGTGGGGACCAGGTGGGGACCACATGGCCCATATACTAATGCACCAATTAAAATGGCGCATTCATAAAAAAAACATATGCGCCATTTGGTTTGGAAACTTCAAGGGAAAAAACAAATCTATGCGCCAGTAAGATAGGCGTGCGTCCCTCTATAAATTAGGGTTTCTTATGTGCAAAAGACTACACACATGAATTAAGGATGAGATCTCGCATAAGGCCAGATAACACGCATCGGAGATCAGAGCCTCCATCACCTGTGAAGCGGTTCGACTATAAACCGGAGTATCATCGAAGGAATGGGCATGTCATATTCTCTCCCGTCAAACCTCCCATGCCGGTTATGTTTTGGAATATCCATTCCATGGACCAACTCAAGAGGACCATCCTAAGGTTTTTGGATGGGGAGTACAATCCTGGCGAAGAAATCAGAAGTATCAAGAGGCTTAGAACAAGGGGTGGTGTTCTCCTTGAAAGGTAGCGTTGGTGAGAGGCTATGGAGGACGACATCCAATGCACTCGGATGATGGAGTACACGAAAGACATTGTTTTAACCGTTGTAATATCTTAGATGCCGCAGTTTCTTTGATTTCTGTAACTTTACTGTTCAATCAAATGCTCAGCGAATATTTCAATGAATTGATATTTTATCGTTACAACGTCGCCAATGAATATTTAAGTTATTAATAATTAACAACAAATTTCCCGCCAAAAAATAAAATATTGTACACTATTTTCCCGCTAAAAAGTAATTGGTAGAAGTGGTAGGCTCTTCTATAAATAGAGGTGTGTGTGTGGAGGTTGAAGTATCAAATCTTTTTCTTACTTCCAATAGTTATAAATGGATTCAGTTTGGGTTGTAGTGTTTTTTGAGGAAGGTAGTCACATGAGGGTTTGACTGAACCCCCATTGGGATTTCAAGAGAATTGTTAGAGCCATAAACACCGGGTTTCGTCAACTCGATGGTCAAACAGAAAAGTTAAACATATAGATTATTGTTGTCCATACATTACGTTGACGGATGATAACCCAGAAGGCACCTACATGTATTATTAGGATCGTGTGAAAGACGATGTGGATGTGGATCTAATGTTTTGGACACACAGTGGAGAAGTTAATCGAGGCGTTGAAAATCCACTTGTTCTAGCAGTGATACTTGAGTAGTTTAAATTGTGTATTGTGTATGATGTGGTCAGATACATCATACTTGAAAATCCTCTTGTTTTGTGTTATTTTATTGTTGCAATGTAATTTCGTGTTCTACCAGTTGTTGTAGTGTTTTCCAAGTATATGTTGCAAACATTATTATGGGGTAATCAGACCTTGGATCATTTAATTATAATTGATATGGTTGTTGTGTTTGTTGTGGTTGTTGCAAACATTAAGTAAAATAACAAACATTTATCATTGTGTGTTTGTCTTTTACAATCAATTTGGAATCTTGAGATAGACATAGAGCAGCGTGCGTCTGTATAGTCACATCATCCAGAGACAAACATAGATCAGCGTGCGTCTGTCTAGTCTCTTCATGTTGGAATCTTTAGGCAGACATAAAGCAGTGTGCGTCTGTATAGTCACATCATCCTAAGACAGACATAGATCAGCGTGCGTCTATCTAGTCTCGTCATGTTAAAATCTTGAGACAAACATAGATCAGTGTGCGTCTGTATAGTCACATCATCCTGAGACAGACATAGATCAGTGTGCGTCTCTCTAGTCTCGTCATGTTGGAACCTTGAGGCAGACATAGATCAGTGTGCGTCTATCTAGTCTCGTCACGTTAGAATCTATTGACTGACTCTATATTACATAATGCAAGGCTGTAAGCATGTTGGTAAACAGTGCACAATAGAGCATTATCTTATCTTATATAAGACAACCAATATTTCTAAACACTACAACACACACAAACAATATTGCATATTATCACCTGATATTACAACACCCAAACACTAACCCGAAACAATGACTTCACCTCCCCAATACTTGGTAAATGCCCATCTAAACAGTGAGACTTACATATCTGAAACAACTGGTTTTCTGATGAGAAACACTCAAATTGTGCCATTTTTGTTAAGCAAAAGAGTCACCTTTACATCCTTCCATCAGCGACTTTAGGCTAAGATTGCAATGGGTCCTATTGCAAACATTGTCTACCAGTATCCTTCTTTCAATAAAAACAACACCATCAAGTTTTATGAGATGGAGATTGCAAATGAGGAAGACCTCCAAAATATGTTTGCTAACCACGAATATTCTGGCTTCGATGCCATCGAGCTGTACGTTACGATACAGGTTGAGACACAAGAACCTCATATTGTTTATCGCAAGTTATTGACCCACCCGTCAACGAGCAAGAAGAGGTTGATGTCATAGACGAGGAAGAAGAAGATCTGGAAACTGAATTTGATGACATGGTCAACGAGGAATTCAAAGACGAACAACACATGTCGGTGCCTCCAGCTCATGTGTACGCACCTCCAGCACATATGAGTATCTTGAACTTGCAAGGTGACGAACCATCATCTGATATCTTCTTCACCCCGTACATCCAAAGTGACAATGAGTTAAAGGAAATAGACAAGTTTCCTTCTAAGGAGGCATGTCTTAGAACAATTAAAAAATGGCACATGATGCACAATGTTGATTTTGAAGTAGATCGTTCAAACCTGGAACGGTATGTAATCACTTGTAAAAATCCAGAGTGTGGCTTTAGACTGTTGGCTTCTTATAGGAAGAGAAGTAATGCACGGGTCATAGGGTCGATTACGCAACAACACACATGTGTCATCCCTAACACTTCCCAGGATCATACGAAGCTCAGTGGCGATCTTATCTGTCTGGAGATCTCGCCTCTCATAAGCTCTAATCCGTCTTTGAAGGTAAAAAATATTATCTCGCATATCATTACAGCCTAGAACTAAACTCCATCTTACAGAAAGGCCTGGGTTGCAAAAACAAAGGCAATTGAAAAAGTCTACGACAACTGGGAGGAGTCATACAAAAATCTTCTTCGCTACCTTACTGCGCTACAAACTTACGCACCTGACACTGTTTCTATTCTAGAGACACTACCCGCGCATGCCCCGAATGGGAACCCTGTCCAAGGAAACGGAATATTCCATCACCTTTTTTGGGCGTTCAAACCTTGTGTACGAGAGTTTGCATATTTTAAACCCATACTTCAAATTGATGGAACATGGTTATACGGCAAATACAAGGGAACCATGCTTATGGCAGTTGCACAGGACGGGAACAACAATATATTTCCAGTGGCGTTCACAATTGTTGAAGGTGAAACTGCCGCGGCTTGGAGTTTCTTTCTAAGAAATCTCTAAGAATATGTTGCTCCTCAGCCTGACCTCTGTTTAATCTCTGATAGGTAAATAATCTGAAAACATGATTTTTTGTGTTTTTTTTTAAACATTGTTATTTAAAAAAAAAAATCACAATTTTCTCCCTGTATAACTAAACATGTAATTTCTCTTTTTATTTAATCTTTAATCTCGTGGAACAAACACAACAATTAAAAACACATTAAAACTCTGATACAAGAAACACTAAGTGTTTGGCTTTAATAATAGAAGTTTGTGGGATTCTTATTGATCCTCGTATCTGATAATAAAAATAAAAAATGAATTAGATTCTTATAATATATTTTCTTCTCAGTTCCCCCAAATTTTCTATACTTCTTGAATGGAAATAATTACTCCCTCCGTCTCAAATTATAAGAGAAATTTCATTTTTAGATTCATTGAATAATTAATGTATCTGGTCTATATATCAACTAGATACATTAAATATTCAATGAATCTAAAAAGTGAATTTCTCTTATAATTTGGGACAGATGGAGTATGCATTATTGCGATTAGAAGTATTTTTAATTATAAAATGAGATCTATTAACAATATATAAAAGTTAAAGTACTTGGAAATTCCACGTATACCCTAATTGAGTTTAAGCTAAACTAATTTAATAATTAAGGGCAAATTAGTCTAATTGTTAAATACTCAAATGTGGTTGATTGAAATCTTAATTTTGTTGACATGGCGGCACTATAAAATCTGCACGATTTATTTACCCCACTCTTCAATTTCATTTTTTTTTAATTATTCCACATTGATCATAATTATTCCACATTACACAATCTCATTGATTTGATATTAATGACTGCTGATGTGTCAATCCCTCATTATTTTCTTATTGATTTTTTATTTATTTTAATACACAAGAAGCTGGAAAGACATAATATTGGATTTCAAATTTCAAATTTCACCTTGAGAAATGAAAAGTCATTTCACCTTGAGAAATGAAAAGCCATTTCATGCGAGACATTATATCTCTCTTGACTCAATGCATACTCTCATATCTTAAATCTCCCTATTTCCATTTCAGAATTTTTAGAGATATCAATGATTCGAGGGATTTATGGAAGATAACCCTCTTTTCATATCTTCTCCAAACCCTATTCTCAATTTACCCAAAGGCGTCCGTCCAAATCACAGAAGAAACCTCCGCCGCCGCAGAAGCACTGAAACCAATCTTCGTCGCTGAATCATCCAACCCAATCCCAACAAATCCTCCACCGTAAGTTTCTATCAATACTTATCTACATATTTGCCTCTTGCTCTCTTATCCATTTTCATTTTTGAATTTGAGAAGATTATTGACTGCTGATAAAAAATTTGAGATAGTTAGAAGCATCTTAGAAAAGTCCATTCAAAATGAATAACTCCTTAACCTCCTCGCCAAAAAACCTGAACCCATTCAAAAAGCCAGGATCTTGGTCCTGAAGACAAAAATCAGACTTCATATCAATTTGGTCCTTTTACTCTGGCTTTTGTATCCAAATATGTAACTTCATTTACCAATTTATATTTTCCTCTCATTGTTTGTTTGTTTGTTTGTTTGTGTGTTTGTATGTGTTCTAACCGAATTTTTTTGTTTTTATTAGATTGAACAAATCGATCTAAACCTCCTTTTAAGTTTAAAAAAAAAAGGAATATATGGAATGCATTTACATGGATCTCTGATGTTATATAATTTTCATAATCTTCTTTGAATTTTGTCAGCAAGATACACAGTCTTATCCTTTTGATTTGGTGTTCTGTTTTCAATTTCACCGTTGGAAGCACTCATACATTCCTGTGGGGTTTGTGGATAATACATAAGTTATTGCTTGCTGTAGCATACGACTTCATTATATTCCACGCAATTACTCTGTTTGCTTGTGGGCTGACGGGAATCGGTGTCGGCCTTAGCAATTGATAATCATATATCTCTGTGATTAGAAGAAGTACGCGGTTATTGTCTCATGTGAAATTAACTCAGACCCATCTTTTTTCTTTTGGCAGATTATATGTATGAAACTTGCAAGGTTACAATTTATGTTAACATTCAAAACATGTGTCATCTATCAGTGCATCAAATATTTTAGTTGTAGGTCTATTGATGGTTTTGTATCTCCGTCAATTTAAGTTAAAGTAGAGAATATCCACATCTATTCAAAGATTTTTTTTCCACTTTTTAGAGTGGTACTGAGTATTATTGGAGAAGAAGCCGGAATTCAAACCAATAATGGAAACAAGGTAACTTTAGCTATCCACAAGGTTAGGGCCTTTTTGTATTATGTTTGTTGTCTTATGTTTACTATTATATTTGTTCACCTTTATGAGTCCTTAAGTAATCAAGGGTGCATTATTTTTCTCAGTGCTTTTCAACAGAACGTATATACGACAATGAGTTGGCAAAGCAACAAACTATTGGTCTCATTGCTTCAAGTGTTTCATGTGTTGGTCCAGATTGTATTATACTTTGACATCACAAATCTTGACTATCTTTTTAAGAGAAAGGAAATGAAGTTAAGAACTTTTGACAGTGTATCTTTTCCGGGATGATTGTGTAGGTATAATATTAGTAAAAATATTGTGTAGTGTTCTGGGATGCACATGCATCAATTGTTTCGATCTCTCAATTAATCATAAATGTTTATGTAAAAGTTATTTTTATAATCATTTAGAATGATGTTCAATTATTATTTTCAACTTATGTTTCTCGAAACGTGATTTTTAAGGTTCTCTGAAAGTGGTCAAGTAATAGTGGGAAATGGAGGATTCAGTTTTGAAGTGATTTACTTGAAAAGGATTTTACAATTTTTGTTTTACCTCTCTATCAAGCAAAAAACTTTTGGTAAAAGTAGGCTTTCGAATCTTTACCATTTATGTTTTTTATTGCCTTAAATGTGTTTTGGTTGTCATCTTATTTATTTTGGCCTTTTTTAAATTTTTTACTTGCAAATTTATCCTGAATTGATGAGATATATATATATGTAAGTTATTAAATAAGTTAGTAAATAAGAATTCATTTTTCACTATTTTTGTATACCGCAAGAATTAGGAAGCAAAATTGTACATAAGATATTATAATCTCATAATTTATATTCATTATCCTAATTACATAGTAGGGATATTATGCTATTTAATATCTGCTTCCACGCATTGAATTTTTTGGATAGAATTCATGGCATAAATGTTGCATCATAATGCAAATTATTTTCAATAGTTGGCTTTTAATTGCCTTTTTATTTTTATCCTTTAGAATCCTAATATCTTCTATTGAATATCTTCAATCTTTATTATATATTTGATTTAAATTTAAATTTATTGATATTTTTTTTTGTAACAATTTATTGACATTTATTGAGCCACCATTTAATGAGAATATGAAACACATTTAAATTAAAAACATTACCATATATTTTAAAAAGTTTGGCCTCAATTAATGAACCAATTTATAAATTATAGTTGGTGCCCACATTCAAATATTAAATTATAAAATTTAACATTTTTTAATCTTCTAAGTTATAAAAATACTAAAACAAAATATAAATTTTAAACTAAATTTTTTATAATATAGAAGTTAAAAAATTATTTTACCATAAATTAAAAGTAAGTGTTACTTTATTTTTTAATGTATATTGTTGATCCAATTTTTTTAAAACGACGTTCTTTTTAAATACGGGAAAAGATGTATCTTGGATATAAACATTTTTATAAACGAAAAAGATCTATTTTTGATGCAAATATTTTTATAAAGGGAAAAAATTATTGTTGATACAAATATTTTTAAATTAATGATTAGGTTACAAATATTTTCAAATAAGTTACAAATATTTTCAAATAAGTTACAAATATTTTATAAATTTGAATAAGTTACAAATATTTTATATTTAGTAAACGGAGAAAAGTTTACTTTTTTTTTAGAAAGCAAGAAATTTAATAACGGGAGAACTAAGGGTTCTCCAACCCGATTACAAACAAAAGAACCGAGTTCAAACTAGGAAAATTACACACCAATTACAATTACGAGAGGAAATAAATTGGCTCCTTACAAAACTCGTAAAAAGAGTAATTGGACTGAGTAATATTCCCACAAAAAGACCACTTCCAAGCCATCAATTTAATATTCCAAACGGTATTGTTGACATTCCACGGGTCGTCCCGGAAACACACGCCATTTCTAACCAACCATATCGCCCAAATAGTAGCTAACCAAATAATCCCCAATTTCCTAACTTTCACCATATTCACATCAAAAAAGGAGTGCCACTCCATAAAATGCGAAAAGCACTCTTCAAAAACACCATTGCTTTTTCCTACCCAAAACTCTATTTCACTCCATATCTTCTTTACCACCCCGCATCTAAAAAATAGATGGTGCATGGTTTCCGTGTCATTACCACAAAATATACAAAAAGAATTCACTAAAGGGAGAACCACACCTCTACTTACCAACATCTCCCTAGTAGGAAGTCTATTACGGAACAACCTCCAACCAAAAGCTTTAATTTTAAACGGAACCTCCAACTTCCAAATCAAGCTAAACACACCATCATGAACATTAGTGGGGCCAAAAGGAATCCTAATGGAATCCAAAAAATAATAACACGAAGCTACCGAAAACTCCTTTTCTGGACACCCACTCCACACCACCGAGTCTTTGCCGACGCCCCACCCTCTAAACTCTTCCACCCTACTTTTCAAACATACCAACTCCTCCGCCGACGCATCATTACTAACAAGCATATCGGAAATACCGAAATTATCCCACTTCCAAACACCTTCCATCCAACCATCCATCGCTGCTATCGAAACTTTTTTCATACAAGACAACTCATATAACACCGGAAAAGCCTCTTTCAAAGGTTCTTCAAGAATCCACTTGGAATCCCAAAACGGAGTACAAAAACCATTATTAACAATAAAACTAGTTCTTTCTACTATAGGATCCACCAAAACGAAAAAGATGGAGAAACAATGGCATCCTTGGTGGTGCTAAAGACATTAGATGATAAATCTCCATACCTTGCTTTCAAAACTTCAAACCAAAGAGAATCTTGACCTTGAAGAATTCGCCACCTCCACTTGTTAAGGAGAGCCACATTAAACAAAGAAATATTTTTAACTCCCAAGCCCCCTTTATCCACCGGTAAAGTAACATCCTCCCACTTCACCCAATGAATTCTCCTCTTTTCCTCCACACCGCCCCACAAGAATTTACTTTGAATGGAATTAATCCTTCTCACCACTTTATTAGGCATCCTATAAAAAGACATAGTGAAAATAGCTAAAGAACTAAGAATGGACTTTAAAAGAGTGATTCTACCTCCAAAATTCAAGAAGCGGTTCGTCCATCCTTCCAACCTATTTTTCATCTTAGTCACAAGCGGCTTCCATGTGTCCTCCTTTCTTGGATTAAATCCAATGGGAATACCAAGAAAATAAAAATTACTTTCCTCCAACTTACATGAAAGTAAAAAAGATGCCCCTTCCAAAAAACCCCTATTAGTATTAATGCCAATCAACTTACTTTTGTGGTAATTGATCCCAAGGCCCGAAACAATCTCAAACGCGCGAAGAACCGCCTTTATGGCCCAAACATGTTTCCAACTTCCTTCGCCCACAATTAATGTATCATCCGCAAATTGGAGAACATCCACCGAACAAGACTCCTTAATCACAAACCTTTGGAATTCTCTCAACTCTATGGATTGTCTAATAAAACCCGAAAGACCTTCCGCCACAATGACTAAAAGAAAAGGAGAAAGGGGGTCTCCTTGCCTCAAACCTCTAGAAACATTAAATTCCTTCGTGGGACTCCCATTAACCAACACCGACATACTACTAGTAAACACCAAAGATTCCATCCACTTCATCCACTTCTCCCCAAACCCCATTCTTCTTAACATATATCTCAAAAAATTCCAACTAACTTTATCATAAGCCTTGTCAAAATCAACTTTGAAAAGAGTACAACTTTTACCTTCTTTTCTAGCGAAGTCCACCACCTCGTTAGCCACTAAAACACCATCTAGGAGTTGTCTTCCGGGAACAAAAGCACTTTGAGAAGATGAAATAATAGAATGTAACACTCCTTTTAATCTCCCCGCCAAAATATTCGCCGCCACCTTGTACATGCATCCCACTAAACATATAGGCCTATACTCATCCAATCCAATCGGATTAGAAGTCTTCGGAATAAGTGTCAAAAAGGAAGAAGTAACCGCCTTTGATAAAGCCTTTCCGACGAAAAGATAATTGAAATAACGAATAAAGTCAAGCTTTACAAAATGCCAACACTTTTTGAAAAAAAGAAAAAAGTAGCCATCCGGACCCGGACTTTTATTTACTCCACAAGCCCAAACTGCCTCTTTAATCTCCCTTTCAAGAAAAGGTCTCTCTAGCCCCTCCGCCTCCTCACAACTAATAGAATTCAAAGAAATTCCCTCTAAACAAGGTCTAACCTCCTCCGTTTCCAAAAATTTGATCCCAAAATGATTAAACACCGCTTCTCCCACATCTTCCACCGATTCAACCATTCCTCTCGTAACCCGAATCGGCCCAAGGTGATTGCGCCTTCTCCTTTGCTTCATTACCTTATGAAAAAACTACTATTCGAATCCCCCTCTTTTAGCCAAGACACCTGTGGTGTCGTTTTCTTTACCTCCCCGTTTCACTTGGGAGGACGGCACGCTAAACCCTTCACGCGAAATTTGGAAGGAGAATGCGCCCGTGGTGGGATGAATTTTATTTCAGTTCTTCCTACGATATCACACGAACTTTCTTATTTGTCCTACGAGTAGGAAAGGGGAAAAAATATCTCAACTAAACCCTAGGAGTTTGCTAAGTGTGGGGATTTCACCTAGACTAGAAATTCTGGAGTCCGGGAGGTCGGTTATACATAGGGAAGTGTTTAAACACCCTACATATCTGTAGTACTCTACAGGAACCTTCTATGTGTCATTTGTGATTGTGTTTGCTGCTAATGATTGGGAAAGTTTCTCCTTTGTGTTAGGAGAAGGAATTGATTTGATTTGAAAAGACAGACAGATAGACAGACTGACTATTTTTGGTATTTTATTAGCTCGCTGAGATTCCTTGTGAACCTCATGCCTACATATCCCTAGTGGAAGTCAGAGCTTAATGTAGTTCGGGGAACTAACTAGGGAAATTAATTGTTTTTTTTTGGTGCCTTGCTTGAAGCTCAAGGTTGAAGCTTGGAATTAAATCTCTGTTTACAGTAAAGAGACATGAAATCATCTCTACAGAGAGGTATTTGCACTATTCTACCACAAACATTTTGAAAGAGTGACAGAATAACTGGATTCATTTCATTCAAGAGGGGGACCTTACTTGTGTGTGCAAGTATGCCAGTCAGATGCCTCTTAAATGAAAGAAAGATGCTCGTCCAAATTAGGGAAAGTGTACAAGTCTGGGGATGTGCCAGAGCATGTCTTTCAGAGTCCTAAATGGGAGACTTGGTTGAAATTGAAATTGAAATGTTTGTTTGTTTGAATGTGGTAGAGTAGTAAAAATATCTCTCTATAGAGATAAGCTATGTCTATCTACTGTATAAAAGATTTGACTTTAACTGGCTTGTATGAGGCCCAAGCTTGAGGCTTTTTGATTGATTAATTAATATTATTGACTCTGGGAGATGACTCCACTGGGGATTAATTACAGGGTATTTTTGTGTTCTGTACAAAGCCCAGAATTGAGGCTGACTCTACTTAGGGAGACTCTATTTATGTGCCTTGTACAAAGCCCAAGGTTGTGGCTGATTGCTGAGGATAATTAAATGAATGACTCTATTTTATGTGCCTTGTACAAAGCCCAAGGTTGTGGCTGATTCTAGCTAGGGAAAACATTATTTTCTGCCTTGTACAAAGCCCAAGGTTGTGGCAGACTCTTAAATAAACTGAGTATGGATGACTCTATGGGGAAAAGATCCTAGGTGTTAGGAATCTTTGACACATGAAAATATGGTTTATCTGCCTTGTACAAAGCCCAAGGTTGTGGCTACTGAGTGATGAAGAACTCACTGGGGAGACTCTATTATCTGCCTTGTACAATGCCCAAGGTTGAGGCTGACTCTTGACAGGGGAGTTTTATTGTTTGGGTGCCTTGTATGAAGCCCAAGGTTGAGGCTAACTGTTTTTGTTGGTTTTGACTCTACTGAGGAGATTTTATTTATTAAAAGACTGTTTTTCTTTGGAAGCTAACCCTTTCCAGGGATTTTGACTCAGCTGGAGAAATTATTTGGTAAAAGACTGACTTTATCATGTTTTTTGGAGGCTGACCCTTTCCAGGGATTTTGACTCTTTTGGGGAAATTATCTCCTAAGAGAAATGAATCTTTATTTTTTGACATTTTTATTAATTGACTTTGGAGGCTAACCCTTTCCAGGAGTTTTATATTGAAAAGATGGATGTGTGGAAGCTAACCCTTTCCAGGGATTTATTGAAATGGAGGTTGATTTTAATTGACTTTGGAGGCTAACCCTTTCCAGGGGTTTTGATGAAGGAATGTGTGGAAGCTAACCCTTTCCAGGGATTTATTGAAATGGATGGCAGAAAGATTATCTAATGGAGACTTCTTGTTTAAAGCCCAAGATGAAGGCTGACTCATGCTGAGGAGAAAATAAACATGGATCCTAGACTCTGCTAAGGAAGATTGATGAAGATAAGGGTGACAGAGACTGTCCATGTCTCTCATTCCAAAAGGTGTACTCAATGCAAAATTGAGACAAACTTAGCTTGTTTAAAGTCTGGTTTAAATTGGAAGAAACTCACCAGGGTAGGCTAAAAGGTGACTAAAGACCTGTTCCTATGTTTATAAGAAACCTGATGGGTCCTTGTATACAAGCTCAAGAGGAAGCTGGAAATGCTTTTAAGAAGCCTGTGGGTCCTTGTACAAAGCCCAAGAGGAGGCTAATCGAGGGTCCTTGTTATAGCACAAGAGAAAGCTATGTAGTTTTGAACTTATTTTGGCTCTAAGCAAATGGGTAAGAGGTTTCACCGGGAATAATTCCTCTTTGGGTGGATGTGTCCTATTATTTTGGATTCTAAGGTTTTTGCCAAGATGTTTCACCGGGAATAATTCATCTTGGGGGTTTGAACTACAGATCTCTAATTAGGAAAGAGCCTTCACCGGGAAGACATTCTCAATCCTAGGCCATATTCCTATAATATATATATAGTTTAACTGTCCTAAGGTTTATACTCAAACGTAGTTCTAAACTAATATATATGCACAGTTTATATTTGACAGTAATTTAAATAAAGACTGTAAATTGAAAGCTTGTAAAGCCTAACCTGGATGGAGTGGAGGCCTTTGGAGAAGTATGTACAAAGCCTCACCAGTAATTTTTGTTGTTTTGTTGATAACAGTTGAATATATATATATGATAAACAGTTAATGGTTTTTGAAAACAGAAGAAGTGAAGATGGACATAGGTCACATAGGTATCTGAAGAGTTTCACCGGGAATAATGCCCTTCAAATACCAGAAGAATGTTTTGAAAACAGAAAGAAGATTTTGAAAATACAGTTTTGAAAACAAGCTAAGAAGAGAAGGTTTTTGGGACTTACACTCTATTAGAGGCCCAGTACTTTACAGTACTGGTGTAAAAGCAATTTGAAAAATGATTTGGAATGATGCAAGGTTTTGTTGTTTGAAAACCCTAATCATCCGTTTAATCAGAGATTGAAAACAGTTTTGAATATTGACAAAAGTCAACTTAATTAAGGCAAAGATGAAATCTATACCCAATTAAGACCTAAATAATTAGGGTTTTATCATAAAATTATTCACAAAGTAATTAGGTTAAAACAAAATGAATATATATATTTTAAAGTATTTAAGAAAACATTTAAAACATACTATTTTAAACCTAATTAAAATACATGAAATAAATAATATTTTTATGATTTTTTTGATTATTCACAAAGTAGGTATATTAAATAGCAAGTGTGTGAAAAATGAAGTGAAAATGATTTAATTTGATAAGTTTATTAATTGTGTGAAGTTTGTATAAAAAAAGAATGAAAATGGATGCTAAAAAATTGGTTTGGCCCTAGAGAGGTTCGAACCCACGCCCTTTATGATCACATTTCAAAACTTAACCAACTGAGCTGCGCGCGCAGCTTGTTAACTATATACACTCAATATATTATATTTTCAGATAAGCCAGGAAATTCAAATTTTACGCGCGCCATGTTCATCTTCTTCCTCGAGCTTCAGATTTTCAAATTCCTAACTCTCTGGTCTCTCAACTAAATGGCATGATGTAAACATCAATCTCACTCGTTTTTGGACAAGGAACAATATTATGGGCTCAGAATTCATTTATTCTAAGTGTAACTAACGAATTTCATTATGAACACGAAGAACACATAAACCCTAATTTTAAAATTAAATGATGCACAAGATGAATAAATGAATGATGATAGAGGGTTTTTAATCCTCTGATGATGCTGAACAAGATAGAATCGAGCTTTACCACAAAGAGTGCTTAAATTAAAGAGGTGGAGTTCAGAAACTTACCTCTGAAAATGGAGGTCGTGAGGATGATTGAGAGCACCTGGGCTTGAATGAATGATCTCAATAGCTTCCCTGAGACTCGATGATGCTAACTGAATGCTTATTGCAGCCTGAATCCTTCTGAATTGTTCTATGGACCTCCCTCGATTTCAGCTTCAAGTGAACATGGAGGGTGTTGATTCTTGAGTTACAGATGAGCTGCAGCCATCTGGTTAGCTTCACTATGACCTGAGGAGTGTGCCTGGATGATTGGCTTGGCTCGGAACCTCCTGGATTACTCCATGGACCTCCAACTGCAAATGCTCCAAAGTGAGAGCAACAATGGTGTTCCTCCACTTACAGAAGTGATCCAGGTGCTTGGATCACCTCAAATGACCTCCCTTGAGATGTTAGAATGTTCACTTCCCAAAGATGAGCTTTGGTTTGAAGAAATCGATTCTTCTTGCCAAAGAACTTTGAAAAACAATGAACATGAGAAGAGAAAGAGAAAGCAAGGAATATGGTTGCTTTGGTGTGTTTTTGAATGAGGAATGCATCTGTATTTATAGGCAAATGGATCAGTATAGCTGCAGAGGAGTGAGCTTCCTTAGTGAAGTTGATTTGCTTTCTTAGCCATGAAGGAAGTTTGCAAGTATCTCTTATGCAATGATGAGAATTTTGATTCCATTTGATCAATCCCCTAGCCCTCGATTTTGTTTAATCTTAGGGGACAATTCTGAGCCAGAAATGAGCTCTAATTGGTTGGTGAGAAGATTCCTTGGGTGATTCATCAATTTGCCATAAATTCACAAATGTAATCATTACATAATCACATGTTCTTGTTTTTAGAATCTTCTTCAATTCTTATGGCATGGTGAAAATGAATGCATGGCATGTTTTCAGATGTGTTATGGGTCGTGTAGCATCCATAAGAGAGGTTATTTGCACAAAATTTGCAAAGTCCAAAAGTGTCCATGACCTATAATTTTACTTCATGAGGCCAACTTTGAACAAGCATAACTCTTAGCTCAAATTGAATTTGGAGAAGGTTGAACACAATTTGGAAAGCCCTAAACATCTACTTTAAATCATTAGTTTATGTCTTCTTCAGAATCATTTGGGAAATTTGTGAAAAATGAGCCCAAAGTTGGATGAAAACTAGGTTAAAACACTTAGAAAAATTTCTAAGTGTTTATGACCTAAACTTCAAAATTTCCAAAACTTCATAAATGATTGATCTTTTGAAAAAAGTTCCTTTCTAAGATGTTGTTTTATTTTGCAAGATCTACAACTTTCATGTTGGAAGTTTTTTGAGTTGTGTAGGTAAAATTTTGAGTTCTCACCATGCCTTCAAAAACCCTAATTCCCGACTTTTTGCTCCTTGATGAATTTCTTTGAATTTCTTTGGTCAAATGACTTTAATATCCATATATTTATGATATTGATCTTTGAAAGTCATTTTTTGACCAAAAACCTTAAAAGTCAAAGGTGATCCCATACAGTTGACTTTTGCCTGACAAAGTGAATTTTTGGACTTTTGTGTAGAAACAAGATCTTATCCTCAAATGAATGATGTAAATGGATTATATTGAGTTAGTAGAGACTCTTGAATCATGTCTTGAGTTTTGGATTCATGCCCTGATTAAAAGTCAACTATCTTGGTGAATTAGGTCAAAAACCCTAATTGTCGACCATAGGACAATGATGACTGTAGACTTTGAACTGAGGTGTAATGTCCAGTGGATCTTGTCATATGAGTTATTTGAAGATGATTGATGTCTTTGAATGGTTCCCTGGGGCTTTTTAGGGTTTCCCAAAAGTGATCCCTGATTTTAGTCCTTGATAGGCTCCAAACCCTAGTCTGTTGATCTGAGTAATCCTGTGCTTAGATGACTGGGTGTCTTAATCAATCATAGGTGTAATAATGAGGCTTTTGAGTCTTATGATTGTATTAGAGACTAATCCCTCTATTGATTGATCCTTTGCCTGAGTTTTCTTGTCTTTGAATATCCTTGATTAAATGCCAGATGAAGAAGTGACTGCTTTGGGCACTAGTTTTGACCTGATGAAAATCCTGAAGATATGTCATCTCAGGGGGGTCAAAAATTAGGGTATGACAACACCCTAGATTTTGGAAGCATCAAATTCTCCTTTATCCTCAAATTCCTCCAAAAACTACTACACGCTTCTTTCCTCAAGTAAAAATTTTCTACAAAAGAAGAAGAAGAAGAAGAATTAGTAGCGAAAACCAACCTATCATCGGCCTCATTCAAATCGCGAACACCTTGTTCCATTTCTAGCTCAATCTTCCGAAACACCTCCTTGTCCCATCTTCTAAGTTTATCTTTAAGAAGCCTAAGTTTCTCTTTCAAGACAAAATCACCCCTTCCTTCCAATTTCAAACTCAACCACTCCTTTTCCACAAAAGAAACAAAAGAACTATTAGAAAACCACTCATTGTTGAACCTAAAAGGTTTAGGACCCCAATTAGAATTGTCTTTCATCAACCAAATTGGACAATGATCCGAGATGTCTCTATCACCAACCGATTGACCTTATAAACGGAAATAAATTACAAATATTTTATAAAAGGGAAAATACTATTGTTGATACACTTATATTAATAAAGGGAAATAAGTTACAAATATTTTAATAAATTAGAAAAAAAATATTGTTGATACAATTATATTTATAAGCTGGAATAAGTTATAAGTATTTTTATAACCGGAAAAAAAGCTATTGTTGATACAATTGATTTTATAAAAGGGAATAAATTACAAATATTTTTATAAACGGGATAAAGTAAAAGTCTAATGTTGATACAATTGATTTTATAAACCGGAATAAATTATAAATTTTTGTATAAACGGGAATAGTCAACTTTTGATACAATTGATTTAATAAACGGGAATAAGTTACATATATTTTTATAAACGAAAATAAGTCTGATGTTGATAAAAAAAATTTTATAAACGGGAATAAGCTACAAATATTTTTATAAACAAAAATACTCTATTGTTATTACAATTTTTTTTATAAACGAAAAAAGACTATTGTTGATACAATTTTTTTTATAAACAAAAATAAATTGCAAATAACTTTATAAACGGGAAAAGTCTACTATTAATACAATTATATTTATAAACGTGAATAAGTTAAAAATATTTTTATAAATGTGAAAAAGTATATTGGTGATACAATTATTTTTATAAATGAAAACAAGTTACAAATATTTTAATAAACAAGAAAAATCTACTAATTATTTTTATAAAATTATTTTACCCAGCGTTGGATCCAATAAGTGTTTTTATAAACGGGTTCTAAGTATTTTTATATTGGATCAAATAAGTATAGTGTTGTTATATTACTTTAATCAATGCATTAAGGTTGCTACATATTTTTTGTTTATATTTGTGATTATGTGAATGTTTATGATCCGTAAAACAAATTTAAAAACTGACAAATGACATATTGCGACGTGTAATTATTGTTTTAGTTAAAGAGCTAAAATTTAGATGTATTATTAGCTCTTACATCGTTAATTATTATTTAACATACATGTTTAATTTTTATTCTGATAGTCATTCAATTAATATGTGTATTGTTTAAATATATACGGAATAACTTTATAAGATAGATCTTATCCATGTAATATTAATCCCAAACGATCTCGTGCGATAGCACGGGTATCCCGCTAGTTTCATTTAAAAAGTTCCGGTTGTTTTGTTTCTACATGGAGATTTTAGTTGGCAACGGTTTTGCTTCAACATAGTAGTGGATGTCAATTAAGAAGAAGAAAACGTGTCTTTATTTTTTTCTTAATTTTTACAATAACAAAAATTAAGTATCATTTTATAAAATTCCTTAGTTTTTCAGGAAAAAAAATACTTGGAATCAACTATAAAGATACATTGTAGGCGAGATATCTAAACCAATAAAATCTTAAAAATAAAAACATTTGTACACTAATATTAATTGCATCCAAATGTTTCTGTTTAGTATGTCTTGTTTTCTAGTGAAGGTCAATGATAATAAACGATAAAAAGAGAAGTCATATGATTTAGTTAGAGTGTAAAAAAATTGTGTGGGATTGTGCAAATATTTTTTAGTTTTTAAATATAATAGTTTCGAAGCGTTGATAAATCTAACGGTATGTTTTGACAATGTTACCAGTGAGGTTTTAACTAAACCCTCACCTTAGACTTCACCTAAAAAGAATACAGTTGAATTTTTTTTAAGTTGTAGGGGTTGATGTACAGTAATTGTGAGAGGTAACCTAAAATAATAATAATAATGGTTTTAAAAGAGTTTTTTTTTTAAGCAAGGATTATATTATAAGAGAACCCAAGTTCTCAAAGCTTGATACAAAAAAATCGGGTTAAAACCGGAAGAGAAGAAAAAATTAAACGCCAATTGCGCCTTACGAAAAATAATGGAAAGGATTCCTACTAAATTCGAAAAAATTACAATTGGGTTACCTAATTTTCCCGACAAAAGCCCAACGCCAAACTAAAACTTTCACCCCCCCAAACCATATCGTAAATATTCCATGTATCTCCCGTAAAAACAATTCCGTTTCTAGCCTTCCATAAATACCACATCACCGCTAACCACACAAGTCCCTCTTTTCCTTTACGAACCTTAGCTTTCTTTCCGAATTTGTACCACTTCATGAAACTTTCCTTGAAATCTTCCGCTTTATAATTATCGAAACCAATCGAATCTGCTATTTCTCTCCACACCAAATTCACATTATGACATCGCAACAACAAGTGCCCACCAGATTCTTCACACAAACAGCAAAACACACAGGAAGTGTTGGAAAAAGGTAAAATACCTCTATGAGATAAAGCTCCTCTAGTCGGAAGCCTATCAATAAAACAGTGCCATCCAAAAGCCTTTATTTTTGTTGGCACATCCATCTTCCACACTCTGGTTAAAGCTTTATCGAATTCACCAATAGGGCCACACGGAAAGTGTTCAGAATTCAACATGTTGTAGCAAGATTTAACCGAGAACCTTCCGTCCATACTAGATGTCCACTGCACGCAATCTGGCCTGTTACGATCCAAAAACACCTTGCCAAGATCCTGTTTCATCCACGACAATGCATCAGATCTAACCCGCAACGCATTCTGCTCAGAGTGTGCAAGATTAGTCGTTGGCTGCTGGGAAGTTCCTGCTACTGGAAAAGAGATCTCCGCATTCTGCGGCCGACTTAGATGCTACAAATTCACAGCCTGAAATATTTCAGCAACACCAGGATCAAACAGAGGGAGCTCAAACTGGTTGTTCATAGTGTTACGCGGAAAACCAAAATCTCCCCACACCCAAGATCCATCTTTCCATCCTCCCATGAGAGCTACCGATACCTGCTGTAAAAGAGAAACATTATACAGAGATGGAAAAAGCTCTTTTAAAACTCCCCTCCTCATCCAATTAGAGTGCCAAAAGGAGGTGGTGCAACCACTCCCTACCGCAACTTTGCAATTAGAGTTAAAAAAGCCTAAAGGTTTTATCGCATTCAAGGACAAAATATCTCTCCAGCAAACCGACTTGAGAACCTCCCCATTGCCTTTATTGTTAGAACATGATTTGTTCTGATCAATATTCTTAGTTTTGATGATAACAAGCATATGAATTTTGTATGAGATAATGTGGTACTCTAATACTATGCAATTTCCATTTCCGGAATTATATAAAGAGTATGCACAAAATCAGCGCAAGAAGCACTGACTCAGAAGGTTCAGCATGCTACATTAGAACATGGTCTGGCAAGACATCAGAAGATGGTCAAGCAGAATCAGAACATGGGTCTATGGAAGCATCAGAAGAACTTGAGATCAGAAGCAGAAGCACTGAAGTTCTCATGGTATCACGCTCAAAAGCACTTCAAGGTCAGAAGACAAGAAGATGCTCTGCACCAAGCTGTTTGACTCTGATGACATTCAAACGTTGTTTACACAAACATCAGATCAGAAGCAAGTACTAGACTGGCAGGCTACGCTGACTGACAAATGGAACGTTAGAAGCTATTAAAGGCAACGTCAGTAGACACAACGAAGACAAGGCTCGAGGTAGTTGACAAAAGAGTGAAACATTAAATGCAATGCTGTACGGAATACGCAAAGCATTAAATGCTCCCAACGGTCATCCTCTCAAGTGCCTATAAATATGAAGTTCTGATGAGAAGCTAAATACAACACTTGCGCATTATACGGAAATGCTGTCAAATTCAAAAGCTCTCAAACTTCATCATCAAGCTCACTACATTGCTGTTGTAATATCTTAGTGAGATTTAAGCTTAAACTTAAGAGAAAATCACTGTTGTGATAATAGCTTTATAAGAAGCATTGTAACTCTTAAAAGAATTTGTTTACATTAAGTTATAAGAACTAGAATGATTAGGTTGTTGATCAGTATACTCTAGCAAGTCTTAGAAGTTGTCTAAGCAGATTGTTCCTAGAGTGATCAGGTTGTGATCAGTATACTCTAGAAGACTTAGCAGTTGGCTAAGTGGAAAACCATTGTAATCAAGTGTGATTAGTGGATTAAATCCTCAGGTGAGGTAAATCACTCCAAGGGGGTGGACTGGAGTAGTTTAGTTAACAACGAACCAGGATAAAAATCAGTGTGCAATTTGTTTTTATCTTACAAGTTTTAAAGCTACACTTATTCAAACCCCCCCTTTCTAAGTGTTTTTCTATCCTTCAATTGGCATCAGAGCGCCGGTTCTAAGGTGCAAGCACTTAACCGTGTTTAGAAAAGATTCAGGAAGAGAAAAACGCTTTAGTAAAAGATGGCTTGTGAAATTCCAACAAACACACCTACATCTACATCTGGCTCTGCTGAGCAATACAATGGAAATGGTAACAATGGTTATACTAGACCACCAGTATTTGATGGTGAAAACTTTGAATACTGGAAAGATAAACTGGAAAGTTACTTCCTTGGTCTAGATTGTAACTTATGGGATCTTCTAGTGGATGGTTACAAACATCCAGTGAATGCTACTGGCGTAAGGCTTACTAGACAAGAAATGAATGACGATCAAAAGAAGCTTTTCAAAAATCATCATAAATGTATGAATGTTTTGCTGAATGCTATCTCTCATGCTGAGTATGAGAAGATATCTAACAGGGAAACTGCCTATGATATATATGAGTCATTGAAAATGACCCATGAAGGAAATGCTCAAGTCAAGGAGACCAAAGCTCTTGCTCTAATCCAGAAATATGAAGCCTTCAAGATGGAGGACGATGAAGATATTGAGAAGATGTTCTCAAGATTTCAAACGCTAACTACTGGATTAAGAGTTCTGGACAAAGGCTACACCAAGGCTGATCATGTAAAGAAGATCATCAGAAGCTTACCCAGAAGATGGGGTCCAATGGTGACTGCATTCAAGATTGCAAAGAATCTGAATGAGGTTTCTTTGGAAGAGCTAATCAGTGCCTTGAGAAGCCATGAGATAGAGCTGGATGCAAATGAGCCTCAGAAGAAAGGTAAGTCTATTGCATTAAAATATAATATTAAAAAATGCACTAACGCTCTTCAGGCTGAAGAAGTAGATACTGAAGAATCAGAATTAGAAGAAGAAGAGCAAACAAAGGAAGTTCAAAAGCTTCAGAAGTTCAAAGAAGTTTGAACGAGGAGAATCTTCTGGTGGCAGAAGATCTGACAAGAAGAAGGTCGTCTACTATGAGTGCAATGAGCCTGGACACTTCAAGAATGAATGCCCAAAACTTCAGAAGGAGAATCCCAAGAAGAAGTTTCATAAGAAGAAAGGTCTTATGGCAACATGGGACGATTCTGAGTCAGAATCAGAATCAGACTCTGAAGGAGAGCAAGCCAACTTTGCACTGATGGCTACAGTGGATGATGGATCAGAATCTACATCAGAATTAGATTCTGAAGAGGTATTTTCTGAACTATCTAGAGAAGAGTTAGTTTCCAGTTTAACTGAACTTCTGGAACTCAAGGCTCGTCTTAGTATCAAATACAAAAAGCTGAAAAAGCAATTTGAATTTGAAACTAAGAAGCTGGAAGTGGAAAATTCTGAACTGAAGGAAAAAGTTTTAAAATTATCGAAAGATAGTGGATCTCCTTCTGAATCATAAAAATCCATTCCTAGTCTCAATCATATTCTGAAAGAATATGACTCGAGCTTCAGAAAGTTCCTATCTAGAAGTATTGGCAGAAGTCATCTTGCTTCTATGATATATGGTGTTTCTGGAAACAAAAGGTTTGGTTTTGGCTATGAGGGTGATACCTCACATAAATTTGAACCTGTTGATGATTTGAAAATCACATACAAGCCATTGTATGATCAGTTCAAATATGGCCATTCACATGATATCAAGCTCACATCACATGCACAGAGTTTTAACACAACACACACCAAGAAGCATGTGACACAACCTAAAAGATATCATGTAACACCCGTATAATTTTAATATTAATTTAATTGGAATATTGAGTTAGTAATTAGAATTATAAAGATTTTGTGGAAATAATAGAAAATAATGGTTTATGGCATTTGGGCCATGTGAGGAAATAGTAAAAGAAAGGGGGGTGACTTTGTAATCCTTTTACTAATTTATTATTATTTTCATAAAACAATTGGATTTGGGAAAAAAAAGAAAGAACGTGAAAGATTGAAGGTTTGGGATCACGAAGAACGTGAAGGAGAACTGTAGAGGGAGAGACCAAGAACCAAGAACTCTATTCTAAGGTAAGGGGAGACTCTCCATTTAATCTTTATTATCGTATTATAGGTGATAGTATGGATTAGGAGTATTGTTGGATCCATTGATTCTATATTCTGGATTTGTTGTTTTGTGTTCATCATTTGGATTGGATCTAAGACTGTTAAATCCCTAATAACTGAGTAGATTTAGGGTATGATGAATGAAATCGATTATAGAATTAAATACTGTGATTGTTGGATGAATTCGTATGCTGTTAGGATGTGAATTTTCGGGTTTTTAGACCCAAATCGCACACTGTGCATGTGAAATCGCGAGGAAGACGAAGGGGTAAGTTGCAGATTCTGTGAACTGCTGCCCATTTGCGTATGATACGCGTACGGTACGCGTATGGAGGGGACGATACGCGTATGATACGCTCCCCAAGTGTGCATCAGGTTGCACCTTCTGCTCATACGCGTATGGTACGCGTATGGTGTCCAACAGATACGCGTATGGCATGTTGGTACGCGTATGAAGGTGTTTTGTGTGGAATTTTGGATCTGCTCATACGCGTATGCTACGCGTATGGTGCTTGTGTTTTGGTCTGGAAATGTGATTCTGTCCATACGCGTATGGTACGTGTATGGTGTGTGTTTTTGTGAAATTCTGGCCCTGTTGGTACGCGTATGGTACGCGTATGGCCAGCGTGACCTGCAGATTTTGTTGTTTTGTGATATTTGAAAGTTTGACGACGTGTGACTTTAAACTGATGATTCTGTATGAAGTATTGTTGTTTGATTTATGAAATGATGCAATTATATATGTATTGAACATACTTGTTAAATGATGATGAATGATGATGAATGAGTATATGATGATGCTACTCATAGTATGATGATGATGATAGTATGTTGTATATATGTTGCATGCATTCATAATCATTTGATGAGGGATGTATCCTAACGATGAGAGGATACAGTGAAGGGCAAGATTCCCATTGTGTGGAATCTGTGCTGGCAGGGCCGTATCTGGATGATGATAGATCGGTCGGTGGATTCTCCCACTGGTGATGTTTGGTACCACATGCATAGTGTCAATTTCATACATATGCATGATTTTTCTTATAACATGATTAATATATGTTATGTGATGACTTGATTGTTGTGGATGTGTGACAATGATGTGTCTGAATATGAAACAATTGGGTGAATGATATAACTATGATGTATTGTTATTTATGATGCAATAACATTGGTTAACTGTGATGAGACTCACCCTTACTTGTTTTCATTTTCAGATTGAGGATAGCAGCGCGACTTGGTGAGGATTAGCTCATAAGTCGGTTTTTAGTTTTGTGTCGGTGTCATGCTCTGGTATATGTAACACTGGGAACGCGTTGTTTTGGAGTTTTGGATTATAACTCTATTTTGTTTTGTTATTTGAAGTCTTATACATTAAATGATGAATGTTGACTTAATAATTAAATTCCGCCGTGTAAACATGACTTTGTTTAATGAGTTATAATTTCAGATGTTTTCAGTGAATGCATGACAGGTGCCGAACGTGTGTATTCTTTATTTATTTTATGAATTGTGACACCTCTTGTATGTTTACTCTGATTAATAATTGTTTAAATTCCGCGGGTTATTAGAGGGGTGTTACAATAGTGGTATCAGAGCATAGTCAGTCGTTGTGACCAGAGTCTTAGTGTCATTGTCAGTCTTTCTGTGTATGCGACTAATACGAGTTATTTGTCGATACTTTTGTTCTGACTGGATTGTTTGTGTTAAGCAGAACAATGGCTGGAAGAGGAAGAAACGATGATGCTATCGCCGAGGCTCTAGGCATGATTGCTGGTGTGCTTGGAGGAGAGACTGTAGGAGCAGGGATTGGTGCTGATAGGCAACTGGGGAATTTTCAGAGGAATAATCCTCCATTGTTTAAAGGCACGCATGACCCTGAAGGTGCTCAGAAATGGCTGAAAGAAATTGAGAGGATTTTCAGAGTCATTGATTGTGCTGAGAATCTTAAGGTGAGATATGGTACGCACATGTTATCTAAGGAAGCCGATGACTGGTGGTTGGCAACCAGAGCTGAGCTGGATGCTGGTGGTATAGCAATTACTTGGGCTATATTTAAAAGGGAATTTCTGAGGAGGTATTTTCCTGAAGATGTCAGGGGCAGGAAGGAAGTTGAGTTTCTAGAGCTGGTGCAAGGTAACATGACAGTACCAGAGTATGCTGCCAAGTTTGTGGAACTGGCAAAGTACTATGTGCACTACAACAATGACGAAGCCAGTGAGTTCTCGAAATGTGTCAAATTTGAGAATGGTCTTCGTAATGAGATCAAGCAGGGTATCAGGTACCAGAGAATCCGGAGATTTGTTGACCTGGTAGATTGTAGTAGAATTTTTGAGGAAGATAACATCAAGCTGAGGTCATCTCACTCTCGCGAGTTGGTTGACAGAAAAGGGAAGAAACATATGGATAGAGGTAAGCCATATGGTAGAGGCAAACCTACTGATTGGAAGAAGCCCAGTGGGGGAGATTCCAGTGCTCGTATCAGATGTTACAATTGTGGTGAGATGGGACATCGTAGGAATGAGTGCAAGCTTGATCAGAAGAAGTGTTACAAGTGTGACCAAGTGGGTCATATTGCTGCTGACTGCAAGAAGAGGGTTGTGACTTGTTACAACTGTGGTGAAGAGGGTCACATCAGTCCTAATTGTCCTAAGCCAAAGAAGAACCAATCGGGAGGAAAGGTTTTTGCTTTGACCGGGTCAGAGACTACTCCAGAGGACAGGTTGATTAAAGGTACGTGTTTCATTCATGGCACACCTTTAGTTGCAATTATTGATACTGGAGCAACTCACTCATTTATTTCTTTGGATTGTGCTGAGAGGTTAAATCTTGAGATATCTGACATAAATGGAAGTATGGTTATTGACACTCCTGCGTCGGGTTCAGTAACTACTTCGTCTGCATGCTTGAATTGTCCGGTTGATATTTTTGGTAGAGAATTCGGGATGGACTTAGTGTGCCTTCCGTTGAAACAACTCAATGTAATTCTGGGAATTAACTGGTTGGAATTCAACCGTGTTCATATCAACTGTTTTGCAAAGACGGTAATTTTTCCTGAAGAGGTTAGTACTGATGATCTGGAAATGACAGCTAGACAGGTGAATGAAGCTATCGGAGATGGTGCAACAGTGTTTATGTTGTTCGCATTGATAAATGTGAAGGAGAAAGTGGCGAGTAGCGAATTACCTGTGGTGTGTGAATTTCCAGAAGTTTTTCCAGAAGATGTGAATGAATTACCACCGGAAAGAGAAGTGGAGTTTTCTATTGATTTGGTTCCGGGAACTAGTCCAGTGTCGATGGCACCGTATCGTATGTCGCTGTTTGAATTGGATGAACTGAAGAAGCAGTTAGAGGAATTGCTTGAGAAGAAATTTAATCGTCCTAGTGTTTCGCCGTGGGGTGCGCCTGTGTTGTTGGTAAAGAAGAAAGAGGGTTCAATGAGGTTGTGTGTAGATTACAGGCAATTGAACAAGGTTACTATCAAGAACCGGTATCCATTGCCGAGGATTGATGATTTGATGGACCAGTTGGTTGGGGCATGTGTATTTAGTAAAATTGATCTGAGGTCTGGGTATCATCAGATTCGCGTGAAAGATGACGATATTCAGAAGACTGCTTTTAGAACGAGGTATGGTCATTATGAGTATTGTGTGATGCCGTTTGGAGTTACTAATGCACCTGGTGTTTTTATGGAATATATGAACAGGATTTTTCATCCGTATCTCGACAAGTTTGTGGTGGTATTTATAGATGATATCCTGATATATTCTAAGAGTGAGAAAGAACATGCGGAACATTTCAGAACTGTGTTGGAGCTGTTGAAAGAGAAGCAACTTTTTGCCAAACTGTCGAAGTGTGAATTCTAGTTGGAAGAAGTCAGTTTTCTTGGACATGTGATTTCTAAGAATGGTATTGCTGTTGATCCTACAAAGATAGAAGCTGTGTCTCAGTGGGAAGCTCCGAAGTCAGTGTCAGAGATTCGTAGTTTTCTTGGTCTCGCAGGTTACTATAGAAAATTCATTGAAGGGTTTTCAAAGTTAGCATTACCGTTAACTAAATTAACCAGGAAGGGACAAGCTTTTATTTGGGATGCAAAGTGTGAGGAAGGATTCCAAGAGCTGAAGAGGAGGTTGACTAGTGCTCCTATCTTGATTTTGCCGAATCCGACAGAATCATTTTTGGTTTATTGTGATGCGTCACTGATGGGTTTAGGTGGTGTATTGATGCAGAATCAACAAGTGGTCGCTTATGCGTCGAGACAACTCAAAGTGCATGAGAGGAATTATCCGACTCATGATTTGGAGTTGGCAGTTGTGGTTTTTGTTTTGAAGTTGTGGCGACACTATTTGTATGGTTCGAGATTTGAAGTATTCAGTGATCATAAAAGCCTGAAGTATCTCTTTGATCATAAAGAGTTGAATATGAGGCATAGAAGGTGGTTAGAATTTTTGAAAGATTATGATTTTGGTTTGAATTACCATCCGGGTAAGGCAAACGATGTTGCTGATGCATTGAGTAGGAAGACCTTGCATATGTCTATGCTAATGGTGAAGGAATTGGATTTGATTGAACAATTCAGAGACTTGAGTTTAGTGTGTGAAGTTACTCCTACTAGTGTCAAATTGGGTATGTTGCAGCTGACTAGTGATATTCTTGAAGAAGTCAGAGAAGGCCAGAAAGCTGATGTTGGATTGATTGATAAGTTGACTTTGATTAATCAAGGCAAGAATAGTGAATTCAGAGTTGACGAGAATGGTATACTGAGGTTTGGTGACCGAGTTTGTGTTCCTGATATTGATGAACTCCGAAAGCATATTTTGGAAGAAGGACACCGTAGTGGATTGAGTATTCATCCTGGTGCTACCAAGATGTATCATGACTTGAAAAAGTTGTTTTGGTGGCCGGGAATGAAGAAGGAAATTGCTGAGTTTGTGTACTCTTGTTTGACTTGCCAGAAGTCAAAGATTGAGCATCAGAAACCATCTGGGTTGATGCAACCGATGTTTATTCCTGAGTGGAAGTGGGATAGCTTATCAATGGATTTTGTGTTGGGTTTGCCGAGAACTGTCAGAAATTGTGAAGCTATCTGGGTCGTGGTGGACAGATTGACGAAGTATGCACATTTTATACCGGTGAGAATGGATTATCCGATGGAGAAGCTAGCTCAGTTGTATATTGAGAAGATAGTTAGTCTGCATGGTATTCCTTCAAGTGTCGTGTCAGACAGAGATCCGAGGTTTACATCTAAGTTCTGGGAAGGTTTGCAGAAAGCTTTGGGTACTAAGCTGAGATTGAGTTCTGCTTATCATCCGCAGACGGATGGGCAGACTGAGAGGACGATTCAGTCGTTAGAAGACTTGTTGCGTGCTTGTGTGTTGGAAAAAGGTGGTACTTAGGATAGTTATCTGCCTTTGATTGAGTTTACCTACAACAACAGTTATCATTCGAGTATCGGTATGGCTCCGTTTGAGGCTTTGTATGGTAGGAGGTGTAGGACGCCGTTGTGTTGGTACGAATCTGGTGAGAGTGCTATGATTGGTCCAGAAATTGTACAACAGACTACAGAGAAGATTAAGATGATCCAAGAGAAGATGAAAGCTTCTCAGAGTCGTCAGAAAAGTTATCATGACAAGAGGAGGAAAACACTCGAGTTTCAAGAGGGAGATCATGTGTTTATGAGAGTTACTCCTATGACAGGTATTGGTCGGGCATTGAAGTCAAAGAAGTTGACTCCACGTTTTATTGGACCATTTCAAATCTCTGAAAGAGTGGGAGAAGTGGCATATCGTATCGCTTTACCGCCAATGCTTGCAAATTTGCATGATGTGTTTCATGTGTCTCAGTTGAGGAAATACATTTCGGATCCGTCCCATGTGATCCAAGTAGATGATGTACAGGTGAAAGACAACTTAACGGTTGAAACTTTACCTGTGAGGATTGAAGATAGAAGGCTGAAGCAATTGTGTGGCAAGGAAATAGCTTTGGTCAGAGTAGCTTGGGGAGGACCGGCTGAAGGAAATATTACCTGGGAGCTAGAGAGTCAGATGAAGGACTCTTATCCTGAACTTTTTACCTGAGGTATGTTTTCGAGGACGAAAACTCTTTTAGTGGGGGAGAGTTGTAACACCCGTATAATTTTAATATTAATTTAATTGGAATATTGAGTTAGTAATTAGAATTATAAAGATTTTGTGGAAATAATAGAAAATAATGGTTTATGGCGCTTGGGCCATGTGAGGAAATTGTAAAAGAAAGGGGGGTGACTTTGTAATCCTTTTACTAATTTATTATTATTTTCATAAAACAATTGGATTTGGGAAAAAAAGAAAGAACGTGAAAGATTGAAGGTTTGGGATCACGAAGAACGTGAAGGAGAACTGTAGAGGGAGAGACCAAGAACCAAGAACTCTATTCTAAGGTAAGGGGAAACTCTGCATTTAATCTTTATTATCGTATTATAGGTGATAGTATGGATTAGGAGTATTGTTGGATCCATTGATCCTATATTCTGGATTTTTTGTTTTGTGTTCATCATTTGGATTGGATCTAAGACTGTTAAATCCCTAATAACTGAGTAGATTTAGGGTATGATGAATGAAATCGATTATAGAATCATATACTGTGATTGTTGGATGAATTCGTATGCTGTTAGGATGTGAATTTTCTGGTTTTTAGACCCAAATCGCAGACTGTGCAGGTGAAATCGCGAGGAAGACGAATGGGTAAGTTGCAGATTCTGTGAACTGCTACCCATTTGCGTATGATACGCGTACGGTACGCGTATGGAGGGGACGATACGCGTATGATACGCTCCCCAAGTGTGCATCAGGTTGCACCTTCTGCTCATACGCGTATGGTACGCGTATGGTGTCCAGCAGATACGCGTATGGCATGTTGGTACGCGTATGCAGGTGTTTTGTGTGGAATTTTGGATCTGCTCATACGCGTATGATACGCGTATGGTGCTTGTGTTTTGGTCTGGAAATGTGATTCTGTCCATACGCGTATGGTACGCGTATGGTGTGTGTTTTTATGAAATTCTGGCCCTGTTGGTACGTGTATGGTACGCGTATGGCCAGCGTGACCTGCAGATTTTGCTGTTTTGTGATATTTGAAAGTCTGACGACGTGTGACTTTAAATTGATGATTCTGTATGAAGTATTGTTGTTTGATTTATGGAATGATGCAATTATATATGTATTGAACATACTTGTTAAATGATGATGAATGATGATGAATGAGTATAAGATGATGCTACTCATAGTATGATGATGATGATAGTATGTTGTATATATGTTGCATGCATTCATAATCATTTGATGAGGGTTGTATCCTAACGATGAGAGGATACAGTGAAGGGCAAGACTCCCATTGTGTGGAATCTGTGCTGGCAGGGCCGTATCTGGATGATGATAGATCGGTCGGTGGATTCTCCCACTGGTGATGTTTGGTACCACATGCATAGTATCAGTTTCATACATATGCATGATTTTTCTTATAACATGATTAATATATGTTATGTGGTGACTTGATTGTTGTGGATGTGTGACAATGATGTGTCTGAATATGAAACAATTGGGTGAATGATATAACTATGATGTATTGTTATTTATGATGCAATAACATTGGTTAACTGTGATGAGACTCACCCTTACTTGTTGTCATTTTCAGATTGAGGATAGCGGCGCGACATGGTGAGGATTAGCTCATAAGTCGGTTTTTAGTTTTGTGTCGGTGTCATGCCCTGATAGATGTAACACTGGGAACGCGTTGTTTTGGAGTTTTGGATTATAACTCTATTTTGTTTTGTTATTTGAAGTCTTATACATTAAATGATGAATGTTGACTTAATAATTAAATTCCGCTGTGTAAACATGACTTTGTTTAATGAGTTATAATTTCAGATGTTTTCAGTGAATGCATGACAGGTGCCGAACGTGTGTATTCTTTATTTATTTTATGAATTGTGACACCTCTTGTATGTTTACTCTGATTAATAATTGTTTAAATGCCGCGGGTTATTAGAGGGGTGTTACATATCATGCTGACAAACCCAAATAATATCATGCTGTTCCTCCTGCTACTTATCATGCTAAACCCAAGTTCAACCAGAACTTGAGGAAAACTAACAAGAAAGGACCCAAGAAATTGTAGGTACCTAAGGAGAAGATAATTTCTGTTGCAGATATCCTTAGCAGCAAAGAAGGCAAAGCACAAAATGTCATGGTACCTGGACTCTGGGTGCTAGCGACACATGACGGGAAGAAGGTCTATGTTCCAAGACCTGGTGCTTAAGTCTGGTGGAGAAGTCAAGTTTGGAGGAGATCAGAAAGGCAAGATTATTGGCTCTGAAACCATAAGTATTGGTAACTCTCCTTCCATAACTAATGTACTTCTTGTAGAAGGATTAGCGCATAACTTATTGTCCATAAGATAATTAAGTGACAATGGTTATGACATAATCTTCAATCAAAAGTCTTGCAAGGCTGTAAGTCAAAAGGATGGCTCAATTCTATTTACAGGCAAGAGAAAGAACAACATTTATAAGATTGATCTTTCTGATCTTGAGAAGCAGAAGGTGACTTGCCTTATGTCTGTTTTTGAAGAGCAATGGGTCTGGCACAGAAAATTAGGACATGCTAGTTTGAGAAAGATTTCTCAGATTAACAAACTAAATCTGGTCAGAGGTCTCCCAAATCTGAAATATAAATCAGATGCTCTTTGTGAAGCATGTCAGAAGGGCAAGTTCTCCAAACCTGCATTCAAATCTAAGAATGTTGTCTCTTCCTCAAGGCCGTTAGAACTTCTGCACATTGATCTGTTTGGACCAGTCAAAACAGCATCTGTCAGAGGGAAGAAATATGGATTGGTCATCGTAGATGATTATAGCCGCTGGACATGGGTAAAGTTCTTAAAACACAAGGATGAGTCTCATTCAGTGTTCTTTGAATTCTGCACTCAGATCCAATCTGAGAAGGAGTGCAAAATCATAAAGGTCAGAAGTGATCATGGTGGCGAATTTGAGAACAGATTCTTTGAGGAGTTCTTCAAAGAAAATGGTATTGCCCATGATTTCTCTTGCCCTAAAACTCCACAGCAAAATGGAGTTGTAGAGCGAAAGAATAGGACTCTACAAGAAATGGCCAGAACCATGATCAATGAGACCAATATGGCTAAGCACTTCTGGGCAGAAGCAATAAACACTGCATGTTATATTCAGAATAGAATCTCTATAAGACCTATTCTAAATAAGACTCCTTATGTATTGTGGAAGAACAGAAAGCCCAACATTTCATATTTTCATCCTTTTGGATGTGTGTGTTTTATTCTGAATACTAAAGATCATCTTGGTAAGTTCGATTCTAAGGCTCAAAAATGTTTTCTTCTTGGATATTCTGAACGCTCTAAAGGCTACAGAGTATACAATACTGAAACATTGGTTGTAGAAGAATCAATCAATATCAGGTTTGATGATAAGCTTGGTCTTGAAAAGCCAAAGCAGTTTGAGAATTTTGCAGATTTCGATATTGATATATCAGAAGCAGTAGAACCAAGAAGCAAAGCATCAGAAGCTAAGAATCTCAGAAGTAAAGAATCTGAAGATCAAGTTGCTGCATCTTTAGAGAATCTCAGAATTTCTGAAGAACCAACTGTCAGAAGATCTTCCAGACTCACTTCAGCTCACTCAGAAGATGTCATTATTGGAAAGAAGGATGATCCTATCAGAACAAGAGCATTCCTTAAGAACAATGCAGAATGTCAATTAGGTCTTGTGTCTTTGATCGAGCCAACTTCTATTGATCAAGCTCTAGAAGATCCAGACTGGATAATTGCTATGCAAGAAGAACTTAATCAGTTTACAAGGAAGGATGTATGGGATTTGGTTCCTAGACCAAAAGGATTCAATATCATTGGTACGAAGTGGGTGTTCAGAAACAAGCTCAGTGAGAAGGGAGAAGTGGTAAGAAACAAAGCTAGACTGGTGGCTGAGGGATATAGTCAGCAAGAAGGGATTGACTATACAGAAACCTTTGCACCAGTGGCCAGGTTAGAATCTATTCGCTTATTGATTTCTTTTGCCACTCAACATAACATCACTCTGTATCAGATGGATGTTAAGAGTGCTTTCTTAAATGGTTATATAGATGAGGAAGTCTATGTCCACCAACCTCCTGGTTTTGAAGACTGTAAGTCTCTAGAACATGTTTTTAAACTTAAGAAATCATTATATGGATTGAAGCAAGCTCCCAGAGCTTGGTATGAAAGATTAAGTTCTTTCCTTCTGGACAATGGTTTCACTAGAGGACAAGTGGACACGACTCTTTTCTGTAAAACATCTAAGAAGGACATTTTAATTTGTCAAATTTATATTGATGATATTATCTTTGGAACATCTAATGCTTCACTTGGAAAGGAGTTTGTTAAGTCTATGCAGGCTGAATTTGAAATGAGTATGATGGGTGAACTCAAATATTTCCTTGGGATTCAAATCAACCAAACTTCTGATGGAACTTATGTTCATCAAACGAAGTATGTGAAAGAACTTTTGAAGAAGTTTAATCTTTCTGAAAGCAAAGAAGCCAAAACTCCTATGCATCCAACATGTGTTCTAGGTAAGGATGAGGTAAGTAAGAAGGTAGATCAGAAGTTGTACAGAGGTATGATTGGATCTCTTCTATACTTAACTGCTTCTAGACCTGACATTCTATTCAGTGTTTGTTTTTGTGCTAGATTCCAATCAGATCCCAGAGAATCTAACTTAACTGCTGTTAAGAGAATTCTGAGGTATCTGAAAGGTACTACTAACGTTGGTTTAGTCTACAGAAGATCTAAAGAATACAACTTAGTAGGATTCTGTGATGCTGACTATGTTGGAGATAGAATTGAAAGGAAGAGTATTTCAGGAAGCTGTCAATTTCTTGGAAGTCATCTAATCTCCTGGTACAGCAAGAAGCAAGCTACCATAGCTCTCTCAAGAACAAAAGCAGAATATGTTGCTGCTGCTGGGTGTAGCACACAAATGCTATGGATGAAGAGTCAGCTAGAAGACTATCAGATATATGAGAGTAACATCCCTATTTTCTGTGATAATACTTCTGCTATATGTTTATCTAAGAATCCTATCTTACATTCCAAAGCTAAACATATTGAGATTAAACATCATTTTATGAGGGACTATGTTCAGAAGGGTGTTCTTTCTTTGAACTTTGTGGATACAGACCATCAATGGGCTGATATCTTTACAAAACCCCTTGCTGAAGATAGGTTTAAGTTCATTCTGAAGAATATCAGTATGGACTTATGCCCAGAATGAGAAGATGAGAAGATCTGTATATGAATAACTTCTGAAATGTGTTAGGACTAGGAAGCTATAAGAAGTTCTGATAATGATCAATTAGAAGTTCTGATTCTGTTATTACTAACGTTTCATTATCTAAGTTGATTCAAAAGCTCTTTTAAAGTAAAACAGCTGTCACCAATCTTTCCAGAAAATGAACACGTGTTCACTATTTTTGGACAAGCATGCGTGCAGTTGAGGAGACGCCGCCCTAGGTAACTGTGCAAATCATTTCATTTTGTCACTTTATCTCTCCTAACGTCATTTCTCATTAAATGCATATTGATGTCATGTTTTTCTGTAATCATTTCATTTAAACAGTTTTCGTTTTATTTTATTTTTTTCTTCTTTTCAACCCGTTTAAATAACCCGCTTCATCTTCATTTCATCTTTTTCACTCTCTCTCCATTTGTGCATCTCTTTCTTTGCATTTGTTCTTTCAAACCCTAGTTTGTGATCTGAAACCAAGCAAAATCATCATGAATCCTTCATCTAGCACATCAAACCCAGCAGAAGAAATGTCTTCCTCTCAATTGGTATTCAACAAGCACAGATACGCTCCTCTGAAAACTTGCTCCATTCCTCAGTCAGAACTGGAAGTTCTCTGTGAGTCCTCAGTGGACTTTGAAAATTTGAAAGCATATGGTTTCAAACCTGATGCTAAGATCATGGCACAGGGATGGTTAAACTATCTGGCTAGATTGGTTGGACCAGGTTATCCAGCCCTTGTGAAAGACTTCTGGGTTCATGCAACCGTCACTCCAACCGCCATTATCTCCTTCGTGCTAGGGCATGAAGTTGTGATAACTGAGAAGTTAATCAGGAAGGTGTACAACTTGGACGATGAAGAAGGAGTCACTGGTCCTTTTCCTGGCAGAGTTGATTGGTTCCAGGTTGAGAAGCAGATTTCGTGTGTTACTGGTGTTGATTCAAGTCAAACTGGTACCTTGAAGTCGTTTTATCAAGTTTGGGCTGAGATTATTCTGGGCTCTCTTCATCACAGAAAGAGATCCTTCTCTTCATCTTACATCAGTCCTGACCACAAGTACACTCTCTTCTGCGTCGGAAGAAGAATTGAAATCAACATCTCCAACATCATTTTTGAGAATCTGAAGTTGGCTATTGAAGAGTCAATAGATGACGAACGTGCAAAGTATCCTCATCTCCAAAGAAATGTTGTTCCTTTCGCCAGAATGATCTCAGACATTCTGATTGAAAGTGACCTGATGGCCTCCCTAAGGACTATTGGAACACCTAACTTCTTTAGAGTCACTCGGGGTTCTATCTTCAATGGTCTTGACTTGCTGATAATGGAACTTGTCAAGGAAATAACTGCTGTTCCTTTTGACATTCAACCCAGAGGAATTCCCGTTGCAGGTTTCTCTACTTTGTTCCAAGCAGAACTTTGCCAGGCGGTTAAGCTCTATTTGGAAGCTTCTGTGAGAAATCAATCTTCTATTGATCCTGCATGGATTCGTGGAAGAGTGCTTCATTTTCAAGCTGACCTCAAGAAGGAGGATAAGAAGAAGCGAGAGAAAAGGCTAAAGAGAAAGGCTGCAGAAGAAGCTGCCAAGAGAGAAACAAGGCAGAAGGTCACTTATGACCCTCTTAAGGTTGATTCCTTCGAGGCAATCAGAACAGGTAACTTCTCCAGGCAAGTGTACCAACCTCCACCTATTCAACCCTCTCCTTCTGAACCTTGAAACACCCTTACCTCTGCAAATATCCCTCAATCACCTCCTTCTGCACAAACTCCTACCCCCATATCACCTTTACCTAATAACTTGCAAACACCATCATCTTCTCAAGTTCTCAACCCTACCCCCATAACTACCATCCTTCCCACACCCACAGATATACCTTCCTCGTCAACGCCCCTCACTGATATTCCATCTTCTTCAACCACAACAGTTCCACCTGCCCCATCTCATCCATTTCCCACCATAAAATCCAACCCTTACTGCCTTCTCTACCCAGACTACAAATTCACCTTCAACCCTCATGAACCTGAACCTATCATTTGCCTGGAGGTGTTCAGAAGTGAAGTTATCAGTAGGCTGGATCTCTTGAAGGATGCCTTCCTCAACGAGCTTGATGATGTCTCTACAAGAAATCTTTGGAGAAGTTTTCGCCAAGATTTTCAAGTGGAAGCCATGGCTGTTCAGAAGAGACCGGTAGCTGCTGCACCTGCTTATGCTGTCTATCTTCTTGAAATGGATGATGGAAGATACTTTCATCCAATCAGAAACAGATTCTGTCTTGAAGAAAAGCCTTTTGTTGATGAGCTGCTGGATAATCCTTGCAGAGATATTGTGGTCTGGAGACCTCAGTATCCAGTTCTCATTGGAGACTTCAGGATTCTTTTTGAATTTCTGAGGGAAAATCCTTCTGAGGAAGACCCAAGCTTGGTCATTCCAGAAGTTGTTGACCCACCAGAAGTTGAAGGTCCTTCTGCTCCAAGGAATCTAGCTGCCATTCTGCAGGCTCTTGAGAATGGAGATTTTGAAGTTCCTGCTGCAGAGTATGAAGATGCTTCTATAGGAGAAGCAGATGCTGAAGATCATGTTGCTGAAACCATTTATGTTGAGGAAAATCCTGCAAATGATCTGACTATGGAAGCTGCGGATCAGAATGCCATCCCTCTGGAAAGAAGTTGTGAAGCTTCTTCTGATGAACCTTCTCGTCTCGCAAGGACTCTGGAAGTAATTCAGAAGAACCAGGATGAGCAGAGATTGATCAACGCTGAATTTCGTGCTTTCATGGAAAGGCAGAATGAGAGCAACAATGGGATTCATGATATGCTGGCCAAGATCATGTCAAAACTAGGGTCATCTTAGTCATTGAGTCTTAGATTGTTTTCTTTTGTTTTGCTGCATCTGTTTTTCTATGCATCTTCCCTTGCCCTCTTGTACTTCTGAAAATCTTTTTCCTGTGCTATCAATGAAGATATCCTTTTCTTCTAGTGTTTGTCTTGTTTTTTCATCTGAATCTTTTATGTTTTTGATTTTATGACAAAAAGGGGGAGAAAACTGTGATAAATGATTTGATTTATTTTATCAGTTGCTGGGAGAACTTGCAAAGTTCTATGTCTTTGAGTGTTGTTTTGCAGGAATTGAAGATCCTCTTTAAAGCTCAACATGAGAAGCAAAGACATGGGGAAAAGCAATTCTATAAAGAATCAAGGTCATGGAAATTGAAGCAAGCTGAGTGCTATAAAGCTTCAAAATCAGAAGCAAGAAGGAAGAATGTTCTGATATTCTGATGATAGAATATGCTTTTATTCTTATTCCTTATATGTTCTGATGCATGTTTTTAGTTACAAAATATGCTCTGCAACATTATGTTTGTATGTTCTGATACATATTTTATGTTCTGATTCATTCATGCTGACTTTTGTCGTTTAGTTTGTTCTGTAACATTTCAGGATGTAAAGATGCTCAGATGATGCTCTGGTACATTCAACAATATTCTGATACAACCTAGCATGCAATGACTCAAGAAGAAATTCAAGCTCTGAAGTTGTCCAATGGAAGCAAGAATCAGAAGCTATGAATATTCTGAAGATCGAAGAAATTCGAGTTCTGAAGCTGTCCTATGGAAGCAAGAATCAGAAGCTGTGAATGTTCTGAAGATCTAAGCATATATGAACGTCTCAACCGAAATACTCAGGGAAGTCTTTTATTTATAAAATTCTTCTAGTATTTATTTCCGGGGGAGATTATTTATCTCAGGGGAAGATTGTTTATCTCAGGGGGAGACATATTCACACACGATGTTTATATGCTTATGCTATAGCTGTGTAATTGTCTTTAGCCGTCTGATATTCTGATCGCAAATTCATATCATTTATGTATGTTTTTGTCATCATCAAAAAGGGGGAGATTGTTAGAACAAGATTTGTTCTGATCAATATTCTTAGTTTTGATGATAACAAGCATATGAATTTTGTATGAGATAATGTGGTACTCTAATACTATGCAATTTCCATTTCAGGAATTATATAAAGAGTATGCACAAAATCAGCGCAAGAAGCATTGACTCAGAAGGTTCAGCATGCTACATCAGAACATGGTCTGGCAAGACATCAGAAGATGGTCAAGCAGAATCAGAACATGGGTCTATGGAAGCATCAGAAGAACTTGAGATCAGAAGCAGAAGCACTGAAGTTCTCATGGTATCACGCTCAGAAGCACTTCAAGGTCAGAAGACAAGAAGATGCTCTGCACCAAGCTGTTTGACTCTGATGACATTCAAACTTTGTTTACACAAACATCAGATCAGAAGCAAGTACTAGACTGGCAGGCTACGCTGACTGACAAAAGGAACGTTAAAAGCTATTAAAGGCAACGTCAGTAGACACAGCGAAAACAAGGCTCGAGGTAGTTGACAAAAGAGTGAAACATTAAATGCAATGCTGTACGGAATATGCAAAGCATTAAATGCTCCCAACGGTCATCCTCTCAAGTGCCTATAAATATGAAGTTCTGATGAGAAGCTAAATACAACACTTGCGCATTATACAGAAACACTGTCAAATTCAAAATCTCTCAAACTTCATCATTAAGCTCGCTACATTGCTGTTGTAATATCTTAGTGAGATTTAAGCTTAAACTTAAGAAAAAATCACAGTTGTGATAATAGCTTTATAAGAAGCATTGTAACTCTTAAAAGAATTTGTTTACATTAAGTTGTAAGAACTAGAGTGATCAGGTTGTTGATCAGTATACTCTAGCAAGTCTTAGAAGTTGTCTAAGCAGATTGTTCCTAGAGTGATCAGGTTGTGATTAGTATATTCTAGAAGACTTAGCAGTTGGCTAAGTGGAAAACCATTGTAATCAAGTGTGATTAGTGGATTAAATCCTCAGGTGAGGTAAATCACTCCAAGGGGGTGGACTGGAGTAGTTTAGTTAACAACGAACCAGGATAAAAATCAGTGTGCAATTTGTTTTTATCTTACAAGTTTTAAAGCTACACTTATTAAAACCCCCCTTTCTAAGTGTTTTTCTATCCTTCATTTATCTCCTTTGTGAACAACACTAAGGTTAATATCTCCATATCTCGCTTTCAAAACTCCGTACCATAAAGCTCTGGTTTGTTCCAAAATTCTCCATTTCCATTTGCGTAAAAGAGCCACATTAAAATCGCCTATCCTTCTAACCCCCAACCCTCCTTTCCCTATCGGAAGGCAAACCGTTTCCCAACTAGCCCAATGGATATTTCTCTTATCCTCCACCCTCCCCAAAGGAAATTGCTTTGGATTTTAATGTTGTCTTTAATAATTTTCTTAGGCACCTTGTAAAAAGATAGAAAAAAGATAGCTAATAAACTCCCAAGAATCGCTTTGATAAGAGTAAGTCTACCTCCGAAACTAAGAAATCTCCTTTTCCATGATGCCAATCTACTCTTTATCTTCTTCATCAATGGTTCCCATGAGGCTATTCTTCTAGGTTTACATCCGATCGGTATCCCTAAAAAAGAAAACTCCTTTCCTTCCTTCTTACACCCAAGAAAACTAGTAGCCACCTCCAAGAAATTAGGACTAATGCTTATTCCAATTAATTTGCTTTTATGAAAGTTAATGCCTAATCTCGAAATCATCTCAAACGCTCTCAACACCGACTTAATAGCCCAAAGGTGTGACCAACTTCCATCTCCAACCAATATCGTATCATCCGCAAATTGGAGAACATCTATGAAACTCCTCCCATTGAAAGTAAACCCCACAAAATCACTGTTTTCCACCGCTTTATTCACTAATCCCTTCAATCCTTCCGCCACAATTACAAATAAGAAAGAAGATATAGGATTGCCTTGCCTCAATCCTCTTTCCACTTTGAATTATTTGGTAGGACTCCCATTCACCATCACCGACATACGACTAGTGAAAACTAAAGCTTGCATCCAACTTATCCACACCTCCCCAAAACACATTATTATCATCACAGACCGGAAAAATTCCCAATTGACCTTATCGTACGCTTTTTCAAAATCAACTTTGAAAAGTAAACATCCTTTCTTCTCTTTAATAGCATAATCTACCATCTCATTCGCCACAAGGACTCCGTCCAATAATTGTCTCCCGGGAACAAAGGCACTTTGACAATTAGATATGATCTTGTCTATCACCTTTTTTATTCTAACTGCCAAAGCTTTCGAGATAATCTTGTTAATGCTACCAATCAAACAAATGGGTCTATAATTATCAAGGCCTATCGGATTGTTTGTCTTAGGAATTAAGGCTAGGAAGGACGAAGTTATAGATTTGAAAAGAGCAGCCCCTGTTTGGAATTCTTTGAAACATAAGATCACATCCTTCTTCACAAACTCCCAACACTTCTTAAAGAATAAGATAGAATAACCGTCCGGTCCCTGGCTCTTATATCCGTCACAACTCCATATCGCTTCTTTAATTTCTTCTTCCTTAAAGGGTAATTCAAGATTATTCTTATCCTCTTCGCTTAGAGTTTTGAAAAGATCACCTTCAAGAAACGGCCTTAACCTATCACTCTCCTTGAATTTTGCCTCGAAATGTTCAAAGACCACTTCCCATACTTCCTCCACTTCGCTTATCATCCCACTGGGAGTAAGAAGAGAACCAATGAAATTGCGCCTTAGTCCTTGCTTCATAATCGAATGAAAATATTTGCTATTATCATCCCCATCATTAAGCCACTTCAATCTAGCCTTTTGAATTAACATGTTCTCTCTAATTTTGAGATTCATCCAAAATTTCTTATTCGCCTTTCTTCTAGCTCCTCCGTCTTCTTCTTCATCCGATGGGAGATCATCAATCACATTAATCTCCTTTACTCCTTCATCCAACTCCATATCAATCTTTCCAAAAATGTTTACATTCCACCATTTCAACTTATTTTTAAGAAGCCTCAACTTTTCCTTCAACACGTAATCCCCACGCCCATACACTTCCATCTCCTCCCATTCTTTTTCAAGAAAATCGATAAAATCTTTGTTTTGAAACCACTCATTGTTGAATTTTAAAGGCTTCAGACCCCAATCCTTTTTATTTGCGACAAGCCAAACTGAAAAATGATCGGATATGTCCCTATCTCCAATTTGTTGACCTACCACGTGCCAACAATTCACAATATTATTGGACATTAAGATATGATCTAAGCGACTTTTTGATTTGCCATCACTAGTAAACCAACTGAATTTCTTTCCGTTGCAAGGAACGTCCACCAGCCCCATGTCATTTATAAAACCAGAGAATTCCTCCCACTCCGCTTGATTACTCAAAGTTGTCCTTCCTTTCCTCTCACCTCCGATTTTAACCGCGTTGAAATCTCCTCCTACCACCCATTCTCCATCCACACACCTATTCTTCAAAGACAACAATCTTTTCCAGAGACCACGTTTTAAAGAAATACAGCAAGAAGAGTAAATATTACATATATAGTACAATTTCCCCATCCATAAGACCTTCACTCTTAGGTATAGAGTACCCCTAAAACTGCAAATAACTTCCACATTCTTAGAAATCCACAAAATTATAAGGCCTCCAGACATACCTGCAGAATCAGAAGCGGAGAAATCGTTTCCTCCCGAGCGCCAAAAACGTTTGGCAGTGGATTCAGAACAATACTTCAATTTAGTTTCTTGAAGGAGGAATAATTCCGCTCTGCCTTTGCTAATAATTTGATGTATCCTTCTTCTCTTGACCAAACTACATCCCCCTTTGATATTGAAAGATCCAATAATCATTGATGTCCTTTTGCTTGCTACTTACCTCCTTCCTTCCACAACAGACTTGAAATTTCTATTCCTTGGCTTCTCTTGTTCATATTACTGTCTGTCTCTGAGCACGAGAAAACCATGCCCAACTTGTTAATTGAGTTCTGCAGCAATTCTCCCCCACCATGATTGAGAAGACTGGCAATTCTATTATTACTCCTAATAATGTCTGTTTCTTCCGATTGCTCACCATGAAATTTCCTGACTCTTCCACCATCCGGACCGGAGCGCAAAGAGAATTGCGAAATAGGGTCGGAGAAAGATTCCAAAGACTCACTGTTGGGTTCCAAGCGAGTAACCAGATTTGTCTAAAAAAACTCTTCCTTTTCTTTTGGGCCTGGGCTTAATACTTTTTCCTGGCCCATTGAGCAAATGTAATTTTTTAAACGACAATATTTTTTCCCTATAATATTTCCAATCCACGTGTATGTTTGGAGCATGAGTTAGGTCTGGCCCACTAGAATTAACTGGACCAGGTAGCGAATAGACTGAAGAAACGGACAAACCCCCATTTTCTATGAGAGAGCCTTTCACCTTACCATCTTATCCTTTTCCTATATTAAAAGCACTATCTCTTTCCATACTTTTCGCCAGTTCCACCGCTTTGTCAAAGGTTGAACTATTCTCCACGTTATCCTCCTGCATTAAAAGACCCAACCTCTGCTCTGGAGCAGATGTTTCAGACATTTTGATCTTCCCTTTTCTCTTTCTAGCCGCCCTAACCTTACTAGAGTCCTTCGAAAAATACCCCTCGGATAAAGAATTGAGCCCTTTGAAGGAATCTTCCTCAACTGAGTCGCTTTCAGGAAATGATTCTGAATCCTCTGAGCTTGAAATCTCCGACTAGAGCTACTTCTTATTAGAGCTCGCAGGAGAAATCCTCAGCGGTCCCCATGAATCTTCCCTGAGCGTCAGCCAAAATTCCTTACCATCTATCTCCACCTTAAGCCTTTCAGATAACTGGAAAGAGGTGGAGACCCTCACCATAACCCTAGCAATGTCCAAGCAAGCTTTATTTGTCGTATTATCGTCTAAACAAATAAAAGAACAAACGAATTAGCCAGCAACACAAAGAACTCAGAGCACCAAGCATGACAAGGGACACCGTGAATGCGTATCCATGTTACTCTATCCTCGTCGACATCAAATGATTTCCACGGCCTAATATCATTGAACCATTGTCTCCACCAATAAGATCCATCTTCAATCAATTCGCTGATGTATCCTTCTTCCAATTCCTCCAACAAGAAAAGATTGGCTCCCATCGGTGTAGCTTTAATGGAAAATACACCCTCCACGTCGAAATCAGTTTGAATGTAATAACCTGACCCGGGAATCGTCACAGTTCCCACATATGCCTTAGATAGCCTGAGTTTCTCTTCTTCAAGAGCCCTGAACTTCAAAAGGTTCCCACCACCAAGATGCTTTGCTGCCTTCTCCTTTGTAACAACTTCCACAAAAGATATCCCGTTGCAGGTTCCTTCATAAGCTTTCACCTTCTGAAATTCGCCAGACTTTCTCCCTTCGAAATGGCGTCCTACCCCGCCTCCTTGCACCTCCGAACCTCCATACCTCTAATTCCTCTCATATCTCGGTATGTTGGCATGAATTTTCTTTCCATCTATCAGGATATTGTCTAGTCTAACCGTCGGAATCCTTGCATCACCACCTCCACGAACCGAGCGAAACTGAACCTCTTACCAAACTTAGTTTTCCTAGGCGGAATCACCACTTCTATAACTTCACCATGGCACCCGAACAACTCAAAGATGTCCTGAGCACTGACTCTACTAGGAAAATCGGAGAAAAAGATGGAAACAATCACCTCCTCCTCACCCAATCTACGTCCACTGTTGAAGGGAAAGCAATCCCATTTAGGATACACTGAACGGAATATCTTCTTCTGCGCACTCTGCCACTCCATATTACTTTTTTTGAATAGGCAATGGAATTGCTAGAGAGCATAAGGGGTGCTCACCCGTGGTTACAAAACGGAAAAACTTCTACCGCTCAAAACAAGAGAGCGGGAGAATATTCCAAGAGTAAAAGTTACAACAAGACTTGAGCCTATAATAGGAGCAAAGCCACCTCCAAGAATTAGAAACCACCCCACCCCAACATTCATTAAAACTAAAAGAATCCCGCTTGAAAATGATATTGTTCCTTATCAACCAAATACCCCACACCGACGCCAACCAAATAACCGCTATTGTGTCCCTTACTAACCTCGCTTGATCCAGAAGAACCTTCGCCGAAAAAAGGAACAGACAACCAACGAAATCAGTATTAAGAGAGAAGGGAGAGGAAAGAAGTGTCTTTCTCTCTCATTTTAAAAGAGATGATGTTAATCCAATTGATTAATTTTTTTAAAATAATTGTGAGAGGTAGATTGCAAACTGACTCATGAATGATCTTTATATAATTGTTTTAGTTAGTATTGAAATAAAAAATAATTGTGAGAGGTTGAAATAAAAATAAAACAACAAACACAAGGTAACTTCCTTTGTCCAATTAACCGTCAGTGTTCCACCGCTTAAACAATAATAATTTTGTTATTGGGCCAAAGAGTGATTAATAACCCGGTTGATATGAATAAATCCATTGCATAATTTCAAACCCTAGGTAGACAAACCCTAGTTTTTAATGCTACGGCGCTTGTGCTTAATTTTCATGCAGGTAGCTTCCTCTTTTAATACCATCTCATGAGTTTGATTTAAATTCTACGACGCTTCTGCTTTACGTTCCTCAAATATATTCATGAAGGCAACTTCAACTGTTAATACCATCTCATGAGTTTGATTTTAATACTGGTATGTATTTGCACTATTTCTTTAAATTTCATTCCGAATCTATTAAATTTTACTCTCCACTAAATCTTGTTTTAAATTATGCAGCTTCATTCAAACAGTTAAGATGAAGTTTATTGATTCAGCAGAAATCACTAAGTTGCAAATTTATTGCTCTCTTGTGAGAGTCATATTTTTCTTTTCATCGACTATGATTTCCTTGATTAATTTATGTGAGTCATAGTTTTTATCTTCGGTAATGAGTAGTGTTTGTTAGTTGTTTAATTTATTGTGTGATGAGATTCTGTATGGAATTATGATAACATTAAAATATTATATGTTTTGTCTCTTTATTATGTAGTTTGTAAGATTTAAGTATATTTTGTTGGATTCTTGCAATTTTGATAGATTTGAGCTTATCAAAGTTACTAGATTATAGGATAAACGTGTATATCGACTCATGCTATTTATATATTTTTCTATTGGGATGTGCATTCAAGGGATCTCCCTCTAAGCAAAGCTTATATATTGGCGAGAGATGCCTCTCATGGAGAGATAATCTTGTTGAAATCTCTAATTTATATTATTGTTCTGTTGCTATTCTAATGTTTTATAGCTGTTTACTTAAATTTTTGGTGGAGACTTTTCATTTATCATTGTCTTATAGCTATTCTTTTGCTTTATGACTTAATTTTTTTTAGGGGTGACAACTATATAAGTGATGTTGATCCTTCATAGTGTATCACATTCTTAATGAATATATGATTTATGTGCAGTTGATATTCAAAATGGTAATGGATGCATATGTACACAAGAGGAATGTAAACAAGAGGAAGACAAAAAAAATCTTTCCTCTTGAAGGCATTGAAGACATGGAGAGACAAAACATCATTCCTCTTTAAGGCATTGAAGACATGGAGAGACAAAACATCATTCCTCTTGAAGGCATTGAAGACATGGAGAGACAAAACATCAATTCTAATGAAAGTACTATTGGATGATACTTATGAAAACATTCCAAATTCTGAAACAAACTCAGATTCTGTAAACAAGTCCAATTAATGGTCAGCAGCCACTACATGTGAAGCAAATGATGAATGAGTTTTCAAACTTGAAATAAATAGGGATAAAGTGAAATAAATGAAAAACATTCTTATTTTATGTTTGGGAAGTGTTTTCTCTCCATATTTAGTTACACTTTTTGTACTATTTCAAATTTCTTAACATGTGTTAATGTTAGACAGCTTTATAATTTTGTGCTTGTGCTAGTTTCGTTGTTCTTGATAGTTTCACAACTAGATCTATGAATTGCATTGTTGAATGCATAATGAGACAAAAAAAAAGAGCGGAAAAGTATGAAAATTACAAAACTCCACTAACTTGTAAGAAGATAAAAACCAATTTCAAGAAAATACAACTATCTCCGACATACACTTGGTAAAGCTAAAACTCTCATTCTTGAAGATAATCGTATTACTCTTAAGCCATAAGCACCAAACCATGGCTAGCCAAATCACCTCCGTGATGGTTCTCTTAGACAAGCACTTCACTTTTTCGCAAAAATTGAGGAAACCTACAAATTCCTTGAAAGACATCTCCGAAATGAGGCTAATCCACTCAAACACCCTCCTCCAAATACGCTAGGTTACCAAAAAATGCGATAAAGATTCATCCTCCGTCAAGCGCATAACACAAAGCAAGTCACTATTCTCCATCAAAATTTCCCTCTTGAACAATTGATCTTGAGTAGCTATTGTGTTATGAAAAAAGTGTCAACCAAAAAACAGAATTTTAGCTGGAACTTTTACCTTCCACAGATTGTTCAAGGCTTTGACTAAGAACGGATAAAGGGGAGGCTGTTAGCTAAAGATTTCGTTTGGGAAGAATATCCTTCGAAGGTTTGAAATTCGAAGAAAGATGGTTACTGATGATCATCTTTGAGATCAAAAATGGCTACTGATGGCCATGTTCGAGAATGATGGTTTAAGTTGGAACGGAGACAGTTAGCACTGAAGCTAAATTCGAAAAGAATCATCTTTTGGGACTTAAACGTTTTTACGAGATATGTAAAGTACTGAAGCTTAGCATATTTTCGTGGCATTCTCGATTCTGAGTACGTTGCCACGCGTCGAAAGAGGATTCAGGCGGGAGGATTTGAATTTCGAAGTAGTTTACATAACTGCACAAAGACAGATGGCATCCCAAGGATTCTTGTGAGTAACGTGGCATTAGATTAGTGTAGGACCGTTAGGGTCAAATTTAGTATAAATAAGGATCTTAGTATTAGGATTCCGTGTGTTCATTTTGTACAAATCACTCACATATTGCTCAAGTATCAAGTGTTAAGAGAACGAGTTTCGCTGAGAAATGTACGTATGACACCAACACCATTTTAAATACATTTGTATCTTTCTTTATTCAAGTATCTTTTGATATTACTACATTTCGTTTACTTTCTGTCATTTACATTCCTGCACTCTTTATTTTTATTCTATTTAGTTTCGAAGCATTTAAGTTTCTACATTTTAAGATTCTTGCACTTTACAGTTTTGTCTTATATTTTATCTTTATCTTACCCTTCGTTGATGTTATATTTACGTGTATAACAAGGTGATTGCTAATCTTTATTTCTTTGATTAAGTATTTCTTATTTCGAGACAAGCCAACCATAGACATAATTCGAACTATCATGAATAACAACCTTTTTGACTATGTCCTAGGATCAATCTAGTCGATCCTGCGAGTAACCAAATCATATTTATTATAGTTTGGAAGACTAGCGGTTGTTTACCGGAAATCACCGTAAACAAATTGGCACGCCTAGTGGGACGGTGTCAAACAGATTGTTTTAATTGATTGTTTTGTTTGTCTAGAAAATATCAAGACATTGTATGAACCTTAGGAACGGTAAATTAACCAACAGTGCACAACCGATTCCTAAACAAAGGTACAACAAGAAAATGGTCAATGCGGCCAGTGGAGGGGGAAATCAAGATCCCCCACAAGGGGCAGGAACAGTGGCGACAAATTCTACGCACGTTTCGACTTCTACTCAAGAGGCGCAGGCTATACCAGTTTCGACAGGATCTGAACCCATAGGTAGTTCCCAGGTGATACCCGAAAATACTACAGGGACAACAGGGACTGTACCAGTTTCGAGTTCGACCACCACGCCTCCATTCATTAGCGCAAGCGAGATACCACCTTTCTCGACAAACGCTGCAAGTCAGTTATTTTCCCCAGGACCATCATCGACTTTCGAAGGTTGGAGACCCAATAATCCATATGGAATGCCATATTCATATATGACAGGATTACGAGGATCAGGGCCTACATACACTACAACTAACCCGACGGCATTTTCGCCGAATGTCAGTTTGATAGGTCGAAGCGCACAGAATACTGGCTTCTCTGCCCAAATACCCCCTTTTACCACAAATAGTCAAGCAGCATTTCGACAGGAAATGGATGCAAGTAACCATGATATGTTAGGAACTCTTGCCAAAGAATTGGGCTCCATCTTGAATCCGTTAGCAACAAACATTGCTAGGACTAACCAGGATAATGTGGAAACTTTCCAAAAAATATCATCTCAAATAAATCGAATGGCAGATTTTTTAGGAGTTCCACAAAATAGACGAAGGAACAACCAATCAACTTATCAGGAAGGGGAACCCATTCTAGAACAAGTTCGAGCCACATCACCACCATCTAGACCAACACCAGTCGAGCAAAACCAAGTGATAGACTTAGAAACTCGAAGGCAAACGACTAACGTTGGCCAACAAGCAGTTGCCCAGCAACAGCCTAATCTGGTGGTAGTAAGAAGAAACGAACATCCTGACGAAGTGGTCCATAGGGTTAGGAGAGACAATTTGGCAACAGAGAACAATCTCACTGCCATGATAGAGAGAATAATGGCTAACAATGGCCTTAATACCGGGCTTCGACGCCCAAATTATACATCCCCAATAGCAGAATATATCATGCAAACGGATTTGCCAAGGGGTACCAAAGTACCAAAATTTACTAAATTTTCAGGGGACACCAATGAGTCTATCGTGGAGCACATAGCCAGATATCTTACGAAAGCAGGGGATCTAGCAGGGAACGAAGATTTAAGGATTAAATACTTCCCTAGTTCGCTAACAAAAAATGCTTTTGTTTGGTTCACTACTTTGCCCCCAAATTCCATAGATGCATGGGCAAACTTGGAGAGATTATTCCATGAACAATTTTACATGGGTCAAACCAAGATAAGTCTGAAAGAATTGGCTAGCATCAAGAGGAAGTTCACGGAATCTATAGATGATTACTTAAACAGGTTCCGTTTGTTGAAATCAAGATGCTTCACGACTGTCCTAGAGCATGAATTAGTTGAAATGGCTGCAGGTGGCCTAGATTATTCAATTCGAAAGAAACTGGATACTCAATACCTAAGAGATATGGCCCAATTGGCAGACAGGGTTCGACAAGTCGAACGATTAAAAGCAGAAAAGGCTAGAGCAAGTAAAAGTTATAAGAAGGAGAGAGTAGCATACGTCGAAGCAGACGACGTTGATGGCGAACTTTTCGAAGATTCATAAAGTATGGAAGAGATTGAAATAGATCTTGCTGAGTTAAAAGAGGCGCCACCTTATTCTTGCAAATTGCTCACCCCTTCTAATGGAAAAAATCCAGTAGAGAATGATAAAAGCGATAGATTTCCTAAGAAAACTTATGCATTTGATGTCACTAAATGTGACGAAACATTTGATTTATTAGTAAAAGATGGCCAGATGATAGTACCTCCCAATTCAAAAGTTCCTCCGTTAGAACAACGGAAGAAGCGAGGTTTTTGCAAATATCACGGTTTTTTAGGCCATAAAACTTCACAATGTTTTCTTTTCAGGGATTTAATTCAGAATGCTATCAAGGATGGACGTCTGAAATTTGCTGACAAAACCAAGAACCATATGAAGGTTGACACAGATCCTTTGAGTGTGGCTGACACTAACTTGTGTGAACCACTTGACGTCAACATGGTGGAAGTATCTGAAATTGATGCTGCTGAATCGGAGATAAATTCAGGTGGAAAGCAGGCTACTGAAAGCCTAAATGCCAATTCAATCTTCAATACTGATGTTGAAAAATCCTTTGATGCTAAGATGACTGAAGATCTGAAAGGAAAAACAAGTGAGGCCATTGAAGACCTCACAGTGACGCTTCAGCAGATACGAATTTCTGAGGCTCCTCCGGCAGTTGTTAACATGGTCAATGTTAGACGGCCTTTATCTAAAATAGAAGAACTAGAAAAATGGCTGATAAGGGAGAAAGGAAATATTGAAATCCCACCAAGAGGGAACAGTCTGAAGGATTATCTTTGGGATTGTCATGTGAAAAATGGTGGAAAAATGCTGATGTGCCAAAGATGTTCAGTTATGCTGAATCGAAGGGTTCAAGCCAATTTCGAGAGGGCCCTGCGAGAAAGAATGGAGCAGCCTTGGAGAGGGGGAAACTTATTGCTCAAGGTGTACCCAAGGACTGAAGAAAGCTTGGTGGGTTTCTTGGTCAGATGTCACAACGATAACTCTGAGATTGCATTGTGCCCTAGGTGTGGAGCAGTTTATGATGAATTTCTAGCAAGATCATTCGAAAGGGTGTATCTCTACATGGGTCGGGAAACTCAAGGACTTCGTCCCAACTTGTATGGGATCGATATCAGGACCCCATCAAGGAGGCCTGACAGCCCACAACCTAGAGCTCGAAGGGTCACATTCAAAGTTCCTACCGACATACCCAGGGATAGATGGATGCAAGCTGGTGCCAGAACCAACAAATGGCGAAGTTGGGACCAAGGAGGAAGAACTGCAATGGCATATAGGAAGCAATTCCAGACTTCCAATCGAGAGACGTACAGGTTGGAGAACTAGAAAGGCAAAAATCCTATGTCCAGATCACAATGGAGAAGGCACCAGAGGATGAAGAAAGCCCAAAGGGAATACAAACCAAGGGAGACTGGAGAATCAAGTAGCAATCAATTCCCAATGCAGGGGGCAAGAACAAATAAACCTCCAGTGGAGCGTAAGCTGTTCGATTCTGAAAATGAGAAAGAAGAAGAAAAAATGCATTCCAGCCCTTGGAAGGAAGACGATAGGATGACAAACGATTTCGACTCACACGGAGTATCATCGATAAACCTAAATTGCAATGTTGTGTCAGTACTCCCTCATGAGTTTAACCAAGAAACAGAAGTTGAGGATTGTGAGGAAGCTGATGAGGAAGAGATGGCAAGACACAGACCTGTGTGTTATTATGTGGTGAACAATGGGGCAGTCGAAGAGCAGAATGCTTTCTTCGAAAGGCCTGATGAAGGTATGAGGAATCATTTGAAACCACTCTACATAAGAGCCAAGATTGAGAATGTTGGCATTAACAAAGTCTTAGTAGATGGGGGAGCAGCAGTGAACCTAATGCCCCAATACATGTTGAAGAGAAATGGTATGTTCGATACTGATATAAGACCACATAACATGGTTCTGTCCAACTATGAAGGCAAGATAGGGCAAACTTTAGGAGTAATTCAAGTGAATTTGACTGTGGGATCCGTCACGAGACCAACTATGTTTATGGTCATACCAGCGAAAGCAAATTATAACCTCTTGCTCGGAAGGGAGTGGATCCATGGAGTGGCGGTTGTGCCTTCGACAATGCATCAAAGACTAACCATTTGGAGAGAAGATGGCATAGTATAGAACATCGAAGGAGATCAAAGTTACTACATGGCTGAAGTCAATCAGGTCAATAAAACTAGTTTCGACAGGAATTTGGCGAACATAGGACCTTGCCATGCTGTTGAAGATATATACACTCCAAACAGAAATGCTTTATATTATTTGTCTTTACATCCTAATGGATTCCAATGGAATAGAGAGATAATGGAAGGTCCAGAAGATACCTCACCGTTGGAGCATTCACCAACAATACGGCCAACAGGCTAGGATGACGACGTTGGTCATGTCTGAAGCATCTTTTTTCGAAAAGATTTCGGCTTACATAGCCGAGAACAAAAGAAACACGGCTCTCGAAGCCGAGTTATCACACATGACAGTCAGTACGGTTCAAAGAGAAGCAGAAACGAGGGATTCTGGAATAGATCCTACCCCCCAGTTCCTCGAAGATCCAGTTCAAGCCAAAGAAATCATAGGAGAGGAGATGAGTCAAAGGCTGGATGCAATCTACGACGAAGAGCCTTTGGGATTCGAGAAAGACCCAATGGGGGTGAATATCAAAATGTTAGGCCAAGACCCACTCGAAGAAGTAAATCTCGGAGATGGAGATCAGAGGAGGGTAACATACATCAGTGCAAAACTAGAGCCAACCTTGAAGGCAAAAGTCATCGCGTTGTTGAAGGAGAACAAAGATTGCTTCGCATGGGATTACGACGAGATGCCTGGTCTAGGGCGAGATTTGGTCGAATTAAAGTTGCCCATAAAGGAAGGAAAAAAGCCCATCAAGCAAACTCCTAAAAGGTTCGCACCAGAAATTCATTCGAAGATCAAAGCAGAGGTCGAAAGACTTCTTAGATGCAAGTTCATCAGAACTACGAGGTATGTCGAATGGATTGCTAATATTGTGCCGGTTATTAAAAAGAACAGTTCATTAAGAGTATGCATAGATTTTCGTGATCTTAATGCAGCAACGCCTAAGGATGAATATCCAACGCCTGTGGCAGAAATGTTAGTAGATTCAGCCGCAGGTTTTGAATATCTAAGTATGCTGGATGGATATTCTGGGTATAACCAAATCTTCATTGCAGAAGAAGATGTGTCTAAAACAGCTTTTCGTTGCCCAGGGGCCATAGGCACCTACGAATGGGTTGTAATGCCTTTTGGTCTAAAAAATGCTGGGGCAACTTATCAAAGAGCAATGAATTCTATATTCCATGATTTTATAGAAACTTTCATGCAAGTGTACATAGATGACATTGTGGTGAAATCTGTTTCAGATAACAGTCATCTGGACCATCTGAGCCAATCATTCGAGAGAATGAGAAAACATGGCTTAAAGATGAACCCCCTTAAATGTGCTTTCTTTGTGCAGGCTGGATATTTCCTGGGCTTCGTTGTCCACAAAAAGGGAATAGAAATTAATCAAAATAAAACAAAGGCTATTATGGAAACAAAGCCACCATCCACGAAGAAAGAATTATAGTCTTTACTGGGAAAGATAAACTTCTTGAGAAGATTCATCTCTAACTTGAGTGGACGCACACAAGCTTTTTCTCCTTTACTTCGACTAAAGCAAGGAAAGTTCGAATGGCGTGCCGAACATCAAGAAGCTTTCGAGAAGATAAAGCAATACTTGATGCATCCACCAATTTTATCTCCCCCAAATGGGAAGAAACACATGCGCCTGTATATTTCAGCGTCAGATAATACAATAGGTAGCATGTTAGCTCAAGAAGATGATAATGGCATCGAAAGAGCCATTTATTACTTAAGTAGAGTACTCAATGATGCAGAGACTAGGTATAGCGCAATAGAAAAACTCTGCCTTTGTCTATATTTCTCTTGTATCGAACTAAAGTATTATATAAAGCCAGTTGATGTTTATGTTTCGTCTCATTGTGATGTGATTAAACACATGCTATCAAAGCCTATATTGCATAGTCAAATTGGCAAATGGGCGTTGGCCCTTACTGAGTACTCTTTGATATTTCAACCCCTTAAAGCAATGAAAGGTCAGATCGTATCAGATTTCATTGTTGACCATGCAGTGGTTGAAAACCCTCAACAATACGTAGAATTGAAGCCTTGGAAGCTATACTTCGATGGTTCAACCAATAAAGAAGGAACTGGCGTTGGAGTACTAATAATTTCTCCTGATGGAATTCCAACAAAGCTCAAGTACAAAATTGAAGGTCCCTTATGCTCCAACAACGAAGCTGAATACGAAGCACTGATTGCTGGACTTGAAGCTTTGTTAGAATTGGGGGCAACTAGAGTCGAAATTAAAGGAGACTCTGAACTAGTGATTAAGCAGTTGACAAAAGAATACAAGTGTATCAAAGAAAATTTGATCATGTATTTTGTCATAGCAAATAGGCTGCTCAAAAAATTTGAGTACGTGGATTTAAATCACGTTTCAAGGGTGAAAAATCAAGAAGCGAATGATTTGGCACAGTTAGCTTCAGGATACACGGTATCAAAAGAAAAACTAGAAGAGCTGATCGAAGTAAGAGGCAAGGCAATGGCTACCAGGCTCTCCCCAAGTAACTTGGAGAACTCACAATTAGGTTTTGCCAACAAACAAGAGTTTGAAGTTTTGAATATAGACTCTTTAGCAGACACAGATTGGAGAAGTCCAATTGTGAACTATTTAAAAGATCCTTCGACAGACACAGATAGAAAGGTAAAATATCGAGCTTTATCATACTTTTTAATGGGAAATGAATTGTTTAAGAAAACTCCCGAAGGAGTTTTATTAAAGTGTCTGGGCGAAGCAGAAGCATACTTGGCCTCTCAAATGTACATAGCGGAGCATGTGGTGCGCACCAAGCGGGGCACAAAATGAAATGGCTTTTGTTTCGATACGGAATGTATTGGCCTTCTATGTTGAAAGATTGCATATAATTTGCAAAGGGATGTCAGGAATGTCAAGAACATGCAAGTATTCAACATGCTCCTGCAAACGAGTTAAGTTCAATAATAAAACCATGGCCTTTTAGAGGTTGGGCATTAGATTTAATTGGAGAAATTCACCCCAAGTCGTCTAGAGGTCAAAGATATATTTTGGTAGGAATAGACTACTTCACAAAATGGGTCGAAGCGATACCACTTCCGAATGTAGATCAAGAGGCTGTGATTGAGTTTATTCAAAAACACATTATATACAGATTCGGAATCCCAGAAAGTATAACCACAGATCAAGGATCAGTATTCACTGGGCGAAAGATGCAAGACTTCGCCAAAGAAATGGGGTTCAAGTTGTTTACTTCCACACCTTACTATGCTCAGGCAAATGGACAAGTCGAAGCAGCAAATAAGATAATAATTGGTCTCATAAAGAAACATGTAGGGAAAAAACCCAAGAATTGGCATAAAACTTTGGATCAAGCGCTTTGGGCTTGTCGAACATCGCCAAAAGAAGCTACAAACACTACACCTTTCCAACTGACGTTTGGACATGATGCAGTACTCCCAATTGAGATATATTTGCAGTCAGTTCGGATACAAAGGCAAGCAGAAATTCCTCCAAACACTTACTGGGAATTGATGATGAACGAATTAGTAGACTTGGACGACGACAGACATCGAGCATTGGAGATGATAAAAAGACAAAAAGAAAGAGTGTCTAGAGCATACAATAAAAAGGTGAAAGGTAAAACATTTATCAGTAATGACTTAGTTTGGAAAGCTATTTTACCTATAGATCGAAAGAATCAGGCGTTAGGTAAATGGTCCCCACATTGGGAAGGCCCTTTTCGAATCTTGAAAGTGTTCTCAAATAACGCTTATGAGATAGAAGAACTAGCAGAAGATCGCAGGATTTTAAGGGTAAATGGAAAGTATCTAAAAAGATACAAACCAAGCATGCATGAAGTAAAGATTCTTGCAAAAACGTAGATATTCGAAGTATATTACGTAGGTCAAAATGGTTGAACTAACACCAAAATGGCTGTATGTTCAAACAAACATGCATGGTAAATACAGTAAGAAGACAAAGAAACGTCAAAATATTTTGCATTAATATCAAAGGAGTACATTCGTTACAGAGAAGGTGGTTCCCAAAAACAACCCACCTCCTAGTTGATCCTTTGATCTAAACCCTCTAGGGACAGCAGGGGCAAGATTTCCGCCTCGAACATGTCCAAGGATCCAGATCTACGCATCCTTCTCACTCTTCCCTTTTTAAGGAACATTTAGGACAAGAATCTTCCATATGGAAGACATGTTACTACACCTTGCCGAGCAGCAGCCATAGAAGCTGCTTCAACAAGTCCTTTGAAGATCATCAGAGGAAAGTTAATTTTCTTCCCACGGAGGGCGCAGAGTATAAACTCCAAATCCTCCACCATGATGCTATTTTGATCATGGTTTCGTGGACGAAAGTTGCCCACGAGGAGTTGGTGCCAAAACCTAAAGACCTTGGCGCTGAAAGGTCATTCTCCATAAGAGTCCTCAACATAAGATGGGTGGTCATGTTGAAGGTATTGTCATCAAAAGTCTCTCCAGAGTTATTGCATCCCAGCAGGTTGGAGATGGTGGAGGGAGTGATAGTAATATGGGCCCTTCGAACCTCAGAGACGATAGTGGTTCTGCCTTCCGGATCTATGCGCAGAGACGCAAACATCCAAAAGTCCGCTAACTTATTGGGATAAACAGATCCCTCCAGGATTTCATGGTAAAACTCAAGCTCTTGGTTAGCAAAGAGGGCGCTGATACTTATAAAGTTTTCATCAAGTTCTTCTTCAGAGAGTTCGAATTCTTTCTTGATGCAAGCCCTGATGTTAGCATGAGTTAGGGGTAGTGCCATTTGGGGAAGAAAGGTTGGAAAAGGTTTTATCTGACTCTGTATTTGAGAGAATGCAAGAAGAAACAAAATTTTGGGCAAGAGTTTGAAGAAAGTGTGAAGGAAGAAGTGGAATGCCAAACCTTTATATAGAATAAGTTGGCAGTAAAGGAACAGTTCATTTTTAATGTTTGATTGGACTGCGTTTGGTATTCCAAAGAGAAGTTATAGCCTCCGCCGTTTCCCGCCCTTGGAAGTTGAAGTGTAATCATGATGAGAACTGATGCACGCACGTCTCAAATAGACGTTTTGAAAAAGGTGATGCCATCTTTCAATGATGGTTACGGCTAAGGGTAGTAGAAACGTCAAGTCTAGGCTCAAAGGGCTGCGAAGGGTAATCATGTCACGTGGTTACATTTATTAAAATTACTGTGATGGTGAAAAAGTATATTTTGGCAAGTTTTAAAGAATTGCTAGGGCATTACTTATGACAACTGCAAAATAAAATATGTGGGGAGATTGAAAGATAAAGTTGCACATATATATTCTTGGAGAAATTTGATTACAAAACAAAATAAGTACGCAACACAAAAGGGAGTACAAGGTTCGAAGCAACTAATTAAAATCCCTGGGAAGATTATCTTTTATCTTCGAGTATTGGATCTCCCATAAGGACATGTGACATTCGATCAATGCCTGTTGTCTTTTCAGTTCTTTGATCTCTGGCACTAGCTTCTGTACCGTCTCGAAGTGTTGAATCCCCGACTGTGCCACTTCAGTTAATTCATCTTGATTGGTTTTTTGGATTTTTACCTGACGAGACCGGGCATCCTTTATCTTCCCTTTGAGTTGCTCAATTTCTTTTTTCCAGGCTTTGATATTTGTCTCACACTCTTCATATTCTCGCTGGTTCTTCAAACGCTCGAGCTTAAGGGTGTCAGCCTTCTTCATTGCATTGTTAGCAACTTCCCATGAAGAACTGTGAGAAGTCATTTTTGCTGTGAGTTGTCCGTCAACATCCCGTTTTCGAAGGAGATTAGATTGGAGTTGTTCAATCAGAGAACTCAATAAAACAATTACTTCTGAGACTTCCACTGGAACCAGAAGTAAGTCCACTTTCCTCAGAAGGTTGTTTAGACCATAATATTTGGTGGAATCTTTGCTGAGAGCTTCGACGAGGTTGGTTTCAAAGAATCTCTCCCTTATCTGATGAAGGAGTTTAGGAATATCATCCTTGTCACCAGCACCTGCCAAGACAGTCGAAGGAGTCCCAAGGGACGAAGCACAATCAATACTCATCATGGTTTTGAGGAAGCTCACAGGATCAGTTTTCTTGAGTTGCTCTAGTTCTGAGGGAGTAGGCATCGCAGGGGCTTGCTTTGAAGTAGTCACAAGAGTGACTGTAGTCCCAAGGTTCGAAGGTTCATTAGAACCAGGTGTAGCCAGTTTGGAAGTTTCTTCTGCAGCATCTTGTTCAGATATAGTCTCTTTGCTGCCAGTTGGTTGTCCAGCTGAGTTACCACTAATCGAATATTGTGGATTTTCCTCCATAGTTTCATCTTGATGAATGGGTGGAGACTCATCATTTGAATGGCTTTCTTCAGCAGACGCAGTCGGTGTAGCAACCTGCCCTAAAAATAAAGATTTTAGAGTCGCCACCTATTCTGAAGGGCGAATAGGAAACCCTACACAGTTTAGAGATCAGGGTAAGTTATTATAATCGGGTCGAGGGAAGGTGTTAGGCACCCTCAACCCTTTCCTATTGGCTCTGAATCTAAGGGTCAAGTTTTATGGCTAAAAATTAAGGTTAATAGCTAAGGAATTGAATAGGGGAAAAATTGAGATTTTAGGGAGGGGGGCTCGCCTTGGTTATCCAAGTGCCTACGTATCTCCTTATGGAGAATCAGAGTCAACGTAGTTTGGGCACAGGGTTGTTCGTCTTAGAATTAGATTTGAATGGTTTGAAGGCTTTTTGAATGGCCTATCGTAGTTTTGAATTTGATTTGAAAGGCATTTTGAATTGCCTGATTAAAAAGGATGAAAATCCGTAGTGTCGTGGTTTAGTGTGTTTTGAATGTTTGGGCGTACAACCCTGGTTTAATATGTCACTGTTAGATGCGATGATCAATAGATTTGATCAGTATAGCTAACGGATTAATGGGGCATTGCTGGTTACTCAGATCGATAGATTCGATCGTCGCGGGCAGCAAATTAAATGTATTTTAATTTGTATTTTAATCTCTTGCCTAATGCGACTAATAGATTTAGTCGGGTCGAGAAGAGAATTAACGTTAATGTTTTGTTATTTTTATCTCTCGTCTAATGCGACTAATAGCTTTAGTCGGGTCGAGGAGAGAATTAGTAAAGAATTGATTAAATAAGAATTAAGGTTTTTGCCAAATGGCAGTGGGATTGGACAAACCCTAATAGTATAAACCTTTATAGGTTTTATTGTTATTTTTGTAATTAAAACTAATTAAATGGACTAAATCGATATAATCGAAATAATCGAGAGGAAATCCTAAACCCTAGTCTAGTCCTAATCTTATTATTTACTGTTAATTAATCCTAATTTTACTTTACTATTAATTAAAATAAATTAATTGAATTAAAACACTAATTAATCATTAATATAATTAACTAATAAAAAATATGTATAAAGAACCTGGTTTAAATCCTATGTTGCTGCCCCTTGAAGGTCTATGGTGTGCAGGTGTATTGAAGAGCGTTCGATCTGCCTTGAAGAAGATCTAGCGGCTGATAGATGGAGGGTGTACCATGAACTTTGTTTTGATTAGTACACCCGATCCGTGAAGTTATAAGTGTGAAAAAATAGAATACTTCCCTGAGGATCGAACTCAGGATATGCCACTCATTGGCATATACGCTTTGCCAACACAACCAACTTCATTCGCTGATATTACCTTGGAGCCAAAACCTATTTAAGTATTCAAACGACGTAAACAAATTAAAAGAAAACGTCAGCGCGCCTCTGTTCTTCTTCAACCTGTGGATTTTTCTGGAAAAATACAAACGTATACCCACGGTTTCTCCTTCGTCGCTAAAGCCCTGTAATTAACCAAATCCCCAAATACGTAATATAAATCCAAGGAAAGGCCGTGAATTAATTCGAAACTTCCTCCTCAGTATAATGATACCAGTTATTTGGCCTGATTCTGCTTTAATCAAAAATCCCTAATCTGAAAACTCAAGAACCCTAACATGGTGGATTGTGTAATCTGTGATGAAACTCCAATTAAATGATTCAGAAACATTGCAGACATGATAACAAGCATAAATACACACTTAAAATTGGTTTATAACACGTGAATACGCGCAGTCGAACGTAAGAGGGTACACCAAAACCGTGAGCATGTTCTTGATGATTCCGAGGGTGTTGGTGATCTGTGATGGCCTGGAATGTTTCAGAGAGCTTCGAGGAATGCGATAGGATACTTTGTTTTGCTTGAATCCTTCAGAATCCTTGGCTGCTATCCCACTTCATTCCACATTTTACCTTGTTCTTGCGCATAGCTTTTTGCGGCCAACCCCCCTTATTTCTTCTTCTTTTTTTTCTTTTGTAGCTTTAGGGTTTCTTTTCATTAGGAATATAGAGATCCCTTTTCTTTTCTGTAGAAGATTTTATTTGTATTGATGTAGTGAAGATTTTGAACTTTTCCATGTTCACAGGCGTTGATTGAGTGAGAGATTGGGGGAAGAGAGTGAACAGGGTCGGGTCAATTTTGACCAGCCTGTTAGTCCAATGGCAACTGGGCCCGCCCCTTGTTTCCTTTATTTTTGGTCTTTTTTTGTTTTTTTTTTTGGTTCTTTTTTCTTCAGCCTAGAAAAAAAAAATAATAAACCCAATAATTAGTCTAAAAATCCCCCTTCTAAAATAATAACCTAATTGACAATAATACTAATATAATATTATAAATAATACTAATAATATTCTAACCTAAATAATAATTCTATTATTATCCAAAAAAAATAATCCTAATATATATATATAATTACTAAAACCTAATTAAAATAAAAACCTAATTAATCCTAATACTACCTAATAATAATCCTAATATTAATCTTAATAATACTATCAAATTAATAAATAATACTCCTATCAATAATCCTAATAGTAATCAAATAATAATAGTTAGTAAAAATTACAATAATAATAATAATTCTAATAATAATAATGATAATAAGAAGTAAATGGTAAGTTGACTAAAAAATTAGTAAATATATAAAATAAATTATAAATGACTAAAAATCCCGAAAAAAATAAGATAGATGGGCCAAATGATTGGGCCCTAGTGCCTCCTAATCTTAACCCATTTTAATTCAGGGTATTTTATAAGAGGGTGGGTTTGACAATAGGAATGTCAAACCCCATGACTCTTAATTTTGGCCCTTGATGAATTAAAAGACGCGGATTTGATTGGGCAAATTTTGGGGTATGACAGCTTCCCCTGTTCAATCTTCTTAAACCTGAAGAGTCAAATAGGCACGTCTGCCTATCGTGATCTAAAGGTAGAAGATGATTGAACACTGAGAATGCTCTGAAATTTGCATTTGTTGGGAGGAGGTTTTGTGGGAGATGGGCTTGAAGATGCCACCCAAGGTAGATACCATTTTTTCAGAATGTACAGCCAATGCTTTCAAAAGGAACCACTTGCTTTAATTATAGTACGGCCTAAAAAGGCAACCTGAATTTTGTGCAATGTTATGATGCATGCGATGTATGATGCATCGAGCTTCTCAAAATAAATGAGAGCGATGTATGTATATGCATTATGTATGAATGAGGTATGTTAGTTGAATGATGCATGATTGTTAGTTATGTTAATTGAAATATGTTAATAATTCTGAAAAGAAAGATAAAACCTTTGTGTGTTATTCCTGATGTTTAGGAGAAATCACTGCCGAGGGACTAACGCGATAAACCCATTCGAGAAACCTTTTGAAAATATTTCGTGAACCCCTTTGCTCGAGTGTGAGAGAAAAGAATCGTCCTGCTAAAGCCTGAGTCTTACATAGCGAGGACTTGTAAGGAGGATCACTTGTTATGATTCTAACAAGATTATCTGCACCAATAGGATCATTTGCGAGGGTTATCGCAAACTCACCTGCACCAATAGGATTATTTGCGAGGATTATCGCAAACTCACCTGCACCATTAGAATAATTTGCAAGGGTTATCGCAAACTCACCTACACCATTAGAATAATTTGCGAGGGTTATCGCAAACTCACCTGCACCATTAGGATAATTTGTGAGGGTTATCGCAAACTCACCTGCACCATTAGGATAATTTGCGAGGGTTATCGCAAACTCACCTGCACCATTAGGATTATTTGCGAGGGTTATCGCAAACTCGCCTGCACCATTAGGATAATTTGCGAGGGTTATCGCAAACTCACCTGCACCATTAGGATAATTTGCGAGGGTTATCGCAAACTCACCTGCACCATTAGGATAATTTGCGAGGGTTGTCGCAAACTCACCTGCACCATTAGGATTATCTGCCCTAGCTCGGACAAATTTCACCTGCACCATTTGGATCATTTGCCCTGGTTCGGACAAATTTCACCTACGCCATTTGGATCATTTGCCCTGGATCGGACAAATTTCACCTACGCCATTTGGATCATTTGCCCTGGTTTGAACAAATTTCACCTGCACCAAAGGAATTACCTGCCATGGTTCTGACAAGCGTACCTGCATAAGAGTAATCATTTGCTATAGTTCTAGCAAACTTACCTGCATGAAAAAGATTCACCTGTTTGGAGACGAGGGTCGGAGAAAATAGCATGTCAAATATTCACGACTCAAGGGTCGGGAAGGAAACGGTATGTTTAGAAACTCACGACTCGAGGGTCGGACATTCACGACTCGAGGGTCGGAAAACACACCTACCACAACACGAGGGTGGGAAACTCACAACTCGGGGGTCGGAAAACACACCTATCACAACACGAGGGTTGGGAACTGGGCTTTTGTAGGATGTGAATGCACTGGATGAGATGCATATGCTAATGCGTATGTATGTATGCTGATGCTGATGTCAATCCTAAGATTTTATCTCCTTATTGAACCTGCTCAAACCGTATTTGCACCTACACCACGGCTATGCTTATGCTGGCTTGGTAATGTTTATGTATGCGGGTAATGCTTATGTATATGTTGATTGCGGATGTGGAACAAAATAATGTCTTCTATAAGACTACCTGAAAAGGTTTCGGGAATGGATATGAAAAATAATGTCTTCTATAAGACTACCTAAAAAGGTTCGTAGTTTGTCTTAAAGAAGACCACCTGAAGAGGTTCTTAGAATGGACAGAAATTTGTCTTAAAGAAGACTATCGGGAAAGGTTCTTAGAATGGATAGAAATTTGTCTTAAAGAAGGCTACCGGGAAAGGTTCTTAGAATGGATAGAAATTTGTCTTAAAGAAGACCACCTGGAAAGGCTGAAAATGTCTTACAAAGACTACCTAAAAGGTTCTTGGAGAGGACAGTGAACGTCTTATAAAAGACCACCTAGAAAGGTTCGTAGAATGTCTTAAAGAAGACCACCTGAAGAGGTTCCTGAGAAGGATGACAAATTGTCTTAAAGAAGACTACCTAAAAAGGTACTTAGGAAAAGAATGTCCTGAAGAAGACTACGTGAAGAAGTTCCTAGAATGACAGTTCGTCTTAAGGAAGATTACCTGGAAAGGTTGAAAGATGTTTTAAAGAGACTACCTAAAAAGGTTCCTGGAAAGGACAATGAATGTCTTAGAAAAGACCACCTAGAAAAGTTCTTAGATAGAGAATGTCTTAAAGAAGACTACCTGAACAGGTTCTTGGAAATGGCGATGATTGTCTTAAAGAAGACTACCTAGAAAGGTTCTTAGAAAAATAATGTCTTAAAGAAGACTACCTGAAGAGGTTCCTAGAAAGGATCGTGGGATTTGTCTTAAAGAAGACTACCTAAAAAGGTATGGTGTAATGTATCAACCAATGTATGTACTGCATGACTTATATGTATTTGCATGATACTCCAATGATAGGTTATTGATAACCAAGCGTATATAGCTCGCCGGAGTTGTAGGTTTGTTGGATGCTAGCGTAATTTCCCAATACCTGTTTTTTGAATTTTGAAGATCGTAGTTAGGAGAAAGATTGATTCGAGGTTGTAAAGTATGAAGACGCCTTTTCTTTTTGCTGCGTGCCTTGCCCCAGCTTGACCCTTTGAATTATTCCACGCCTTTAACCTTTTGAGTTGTTTGCTTTATGGATTTGATATCTAATGCCCCAATGTTTAGTGAGAAAGGATGCCTATGATCTTCAAGCCATGAAAGAAGTGCCCCGAGAAATAACCTTGTCATATGTTTCGACGTTTAGATTGAAGGGTATGCCCTTGATCTCCTGGATATGGAGGGTTATCCATGGTGTTCTATCCTTTTGAGTTTGAATTTTTCCCATGTTTGACATGCCCCTGATTGTGATCGCTTTGAGGTGTGCCCCAAGTTGATGGAACCTTAGGAAGAATGCCCCTAGTAAATAGGATCTTTGCTTGTATGCCCCTGTAACCCTTGAAATTTTGCCCCTGTTTAGGAGAACCCCCTAGATGTGGTTCCCCCCATTCCAGAGTCTTTATTGGAAATGATCGCCTTTGATTACCCATTTCGAGATCTTCTCGATGCTAAGTATATATTCATAGATGACGTTTTACCCTTTGAGATGTAACTCCAATGCGATGCGTATGCAAGTTTTGAAGTCGATGTCCGTTATGAACTGGATGTTTTAGAAATTAATGCTTGAAGAAGCGTAGTGATTTAGGGATAGTTTTAACAAACCTAGGAGTCAGTATAACAAAATCCTGCTTGATATGCTTTCATAGTTAACCTTGCCTCAATTAGGACTTTTAAATGTTGTAACTTGGCCTGGTTCATGTTTTAAGAAACAATGGATATAAGGCTCAAAATTTTATTTATCCCACCCCTTTCTCCTTGATGTTCTCCAGATCCTGAAAATTCGCTTAATCCAATGGACGTGCTTTGTTTGCAAGAGAATCGTTTCAGTTTTGATGTTGAGCAGAAGCCTTAGTAGAGATCCAAGCATTGAATAAAAATGTCGTAGAGATCCAAGCCTTGATGATTTAGCAGTCACAAGTTTATCCTTTGTATTTCACCTTTGTTTTTATCCCTTATTTTTGCATGAACCAATTCCTTCGAGTTTGATCCATCGGGATGCCCTGATTTTTGCCTAAGTCCTTTCTCTTTTATGGAATTTTCCATTTTGACTTAGCGGGCGTTTTTTTTTAATGCTCCTTTTGAAATATTAATCGTTGGATACCGAGTGTTGTGACTGCCGTGTTGACTTTGATTTGTAAGCTTCACCTTTGATGCTTCCTCGATCTTAAATGATATATTGAGGAAGAAGATGTTGTGAATGTTATCTCCATTGCTTCCTCAATCTTGGATGAACATGAGAAAGATGATATGCTTGAGCCTTTGCTTGAATCCTTGCTCGGATTGACTGATTCTCTTGACAACCAAAATACACCATTGAATTAATCGAAATCTACTAATGCCCCTGGTCGAAATCAAGGTTTGAAAGCATATGTTTAGCTGGACTCAGTTATTCGTATTCGTCATTCTCCCTTAAGTTTGCTAATAACCCTAAATTAAAATAGAATAGAAAAGATGTGTGCGAGTGGAAACTCGTAGTGGTGAGCGAATGAATTGAATCCAAAACCTGCATGGTCATCCCATTAGAATTGCTAATCCGAAGGTACAACTTTTTATCCTGAATAACACTTAGCGATCGTAGGGGTTGAGATTCTGAGCATGACAAAACCTATTGGTCCTAGGGACAATCTCCTTTGTAATTCCATTGACCTTGTTTTATTCCTTAGTTGATGAACTTGTTGAAGTGAAGGGTAACCTCGAGTTCTCCTTCGACATGTCAAACCTGTTGGGAATGTTAGCGGTGGGTTTTCGTCGCATCGGAACTTCATGAGTTTCCTTTGACTGAACCTCTTTTGCTTTTCCTAAGGATAGTGTCACACCATTTGCAACCTCCATATTTTGTAGATTGACAGAGAGAACCTATGACCCTTTTGTCCCTTGGTGGGGAGTTAACACACGTCGCCTTCTCTCCATCGTAGTTATGCATCTTCGTTTAGAATTTTGCCCCAGTTGGACTAATCCTTGCCCCCAGGTTATCGTAGAGCATCCTTGTAAATTTGATATGTTCTAAGACGAACCCCTTTATGACTAGATACCCCTTGAATGCATCTATGAGGGAACTATTTTGTTGAACTAATCCTTGCTCGATGATAACCTTTGTTGTATTTATGATCTTGGTACGACAAGGCATGGACATGTGGCATGAGGAAAGACATCCTTTTTCCTCCTTGTGAGACCAAGTTCGTTCTCGATAATTTATCCTCCTTTCTCCATAGTCTACTATCCTTTTGATTTTTCTCCACGAGTCTCGAGAAATCGTCTAGCACGAAAAGTGTGGATGCGGGCGAAGATGCAAATGTAAATGTATGATTGCATGAAAATGCAAATGCATGCGTATGCGAAAGACTCCTTGTACGCAATGTAGACGGGTGACATGTAATCCTAGGGATAGCCTTAGAGGCGACATTAGACCCTATTGAAATTCTTGCGAGACAGCTGTTACGACACGCCAATGGAAATCCCTTAGATTAGGGAATATGCAGAAGGTAGCGGCTGGTGACCGTTCAAGACAGTCACCAAGTCTCATGGTCATCGAGAGGCCAATCAACGTGTACCAATGAAGTTGTCCTTGGTGGGAAGGTTCTCTGTGCGGAACACAACCTATCTAAGGACAATATCGGATGAAGAGAAATCCCTACAGGATAGGGATGAAAGACGTAGAGATGGGAATCCAAACCCTACAAGTTAGAGGGTGCGCGGAAGCAAACATGGAGTGACTTTTCAGGACAGTGACTATATCTTATAGCCATCGAGAGGCCAATCGAACGCATGCTAATGAAGTTGTCCTTCATGGAGGGACGCGTCGTTGTGAAAACACAAGGATGTAAAAGAAAATCCCTACAGGCTAGGGAGTACGTAGGAGTAAGCACTGGGTGACCTTTCATGATAGTCACCGAATCGCATGGCCATCGAGAGGCCAATTGACGTATGCTAACGAAGATGTCCTTCGAACGAATGATGCGATTTTCGAAGTAGAATCCCTATAGGCTAGGGAATGCATAGACGTAGGCACGGAGTGACCGTTCAAGACAGTCACTAGATCGCATGGCCATCGAGAGGCCAATTGACGTGCGTAAACGAAGATGTCCTTCGTGGGAAGGACACGTAGTTTTAAGAATACAAGGATATATAAGGAAAGTCCCTACAGGCTAGGGAGTGCGTAGATACAGGCGCGGAGTGACTGTTCATGACAGTCACTAAGTCTCATGGCCATCGAGAGGCCAATCAACGTGCATAAAGGTAGATGTCCTTCGTGGGAAGGACATGGACTTGGAAATAGAGTCCCTGCAAGCCAGGGAACGCGTAGGAGTACCTGCAAAAATTAAAATGCAAGGCATTCGCAGTATATAAATTGCACATATATAATAAGCACGTAAGCACATAAGCCCTAGGTTCATAGGTTCGACGTAACGGCTTAGGGAGCCTACCCTTCCCATGGGAATGTTCTAGAAGGTCTCATGGGATCGTTCGTAGACGTCGAGACCTTTTGTCTCTTTGGATTTTGGAACAACTCATTGGTCCATGAGGTTCGAATTTTAGGGGTTGGTTCCCAGGGAGATCAGCTAAATACCCAGTCCAGCCCTCAACAAGGTCGAGCCTCGTATCAGACCTTTCCGAATATTTAACCCACTCTGAGTGGAATTATAACAAGACTCGTAGGCGATGTAGTTCCCCTCTGGTCTTAATTATAATTCCCATGCTTAGGCTAATTAACATCAATCACATATAAAACCCAACAGTGCAAATTATAACAATTAAGCATTTTATACAAATATGGCAAATAATGTTTAATGAAAATAAAAACAATAAATAAATAAAGAATTAAATATTTATTAAAAAGATAAACCTTCCCCCAAACCCTAATAATGGCAAATTTGCCAAACCCTAAAAATTTCGCCAAAAACTAAACCGTTTACCAAACCTAAACCCTGTCAAGCCTTAGGAGCATAATAATTCACCATTGATGATTTGTCCCCAGCAGAGTCGCCAGCTGCAGCAACCTGCCCTAAAAATAAAGATTTTAGAGTCGCCACCTATTCTGAAGGGCGAATAGGAAACCCTACGCAATATAGAGATTGGGGTAAGTTATTATAATCAGGTCGAGGGAATGTGTTAGGAACCCTCAACCCTTTCCTATTGGCTTTGAATCTAAGGGTCAAGTTTTATGGCTAAAAATTAAGGTTAATAGCTAAGGAATTGAATTGGGGGAAAATTGAGATTTTAGGGAGGGGGACTCGCCTTGGTTATCCAAGTGCCTACGTATCTCCTTATGGAGAATCAGAGTCAACGTAGTTCGGGCACAGGGTTGTACGTCTTAGATTAGATTTGAATGGTTTGAAGGCATTTTGAATGGCCTATCGTAGTTTTGAATTTGATTTGAAAGGCATTTTGAATTGCCTGATTGAAAAGGATGAAAATCCGTAGTGTCGTGGTTTAGTGTGTTTTGAATGTTTGGGCGCACAACCCTGGTTTAATATGTCACCGTTAGATGCGATGATCAATAGATTTGATCAGTATAGCTAACGGATTAATGGGGCATTGCTGGTTACTCAGATCGATAGATTCGATCGTCGCGGGCAGCAAATTAAATGTATTTTAATTTGTATTTTTATCTCATGCCTAATGCGACTAATAGATTTAGTCGGGTCGAGAGGAGAATTAACGTTAATGTTTTGTTATTTTTATCTCTCGTCTAATGCGACTAATAGCTTTAGTCGGGTCGAGAAGAGAATTAGTAAAGAATTGATAAAATAAGTATTAAGGTTTTTGCCAAATGGCAGTGGGATTGGACAAACCCTAATAGTATAAACCTTTATAGGTTTTATTGTGATTTTTGTAATTAAAACTAATTAAATGGACTAAATCGATATGATCGAAATAATCGGGAGGAAATCCTAAATCCTAGTCTAGTCCTAATCTTATTATTTACTGTTAATTAATCCTAATTTTACTTTACTATTAATTAAAATAAATTAATTGAATTAAAACACTAATTAATCATTAATCTGATTAACTAATAAAAAATATGTATAAAGAACCAGGTTTAAATCCTATGTTGTTGCCCCTTGAAGGTCTATGGTGTGCAGGTGTATTGAAGAGCGTTCGATATGCCTTGAAGAAGATCTAGCGGCTGATACATGGAGGGTGTACCATGAACTTTGTTTTGATTAGTACACCAGATCCGTGAAGTTATAAGTGTGAAAAAATAGAATACTTCCCTGAGGATCGAACTCAGGATATGCCACTCATTGGCATATACGCTTTGCCAACACAGCCAGCTTCATTAGCTGATATTACCTTGGAGCCAAAACCTATTTAAGTATTCAAACGACGTAAACAAATTAAAAGAAAACGTCAGCGCGCCTCTGTTCTTCTTCAACCTGTGGATTTTTCTGGAAAAATACAAACGTATACCCACGGTTTCTCCTTCGTCGCTAAAGCCCTGTAATTAACCAAATCCCCAAATACGTAATATAAATCCAAGGAAAGGCCGTGAATTAATTCGAAACTTCCTCCTCAGTATAATGATACCAGTTATTTGGCCTGATTCTGCTTTAATCAAAAATCCCTAATCTGAAAACTCAAGAACCCTAACATGGTGGATTGTGTAATCTGTGACGAAACTCCAATTAAATGATTCAGAAACATTGCAGACATGATAACAAGCATAAATACACACTTAAAATTGGTTTATAACACGTGAATACGCGCAGTCGGACGTAAGAGGGTACACCAAAACCGTGAGCATGTTCTTGATGATTCCGAGGGTGTTGGTGATCCGTGATGGCCTGGAATGTTTCAGAGAGCTTCGAGGAATGCGATAGGATACTTTGTTTTGCTTGAATCCTTCAGAATCCTTGGCTGCTATCCCACTTCTTTCCACATTTTACCTTGTTCTTGCGCATAGCTTTTTGCGGACAACCCCCCTTATTTCTTCTTCTTTTTTTTCTTTTATAGCTTTAGGGTTTCTTTTCACTAGGAAATTAGAGATCCCTTTTCTTTTCTGTAGAAGATTTGATTTGTATTGATGTAGTGAAGATTTTGAACTTTTCCATGGTCACAAGCGTTGATTGAGTGAGAGATTGGGGGAAGAGAGTGAACAGGGTCGGGTCAATTTTGACCCGCCTATTAGTCCAATGGCTACTGGGCCCGCCCCTTGCTTCCTTTATTTTTGGTCTTTTTTTGTTTTTTTTTTGTTCTTTTTTCTTCAGCCCAATAACAAAAATATAATAAACCCAATAATTAGTCTAAAAATTCCCCTTCTAAAATAATAACCTAATTGACAATAATACTAATATAATATTATAAATAATACTAATAATATTCTACCCTAAATATTAATTCTATTATTATCCAAAAAAATAATCCTAATATATATATATATATATATATATATATATATATATATATATATATATATATATATATATATATATATATAATTACTAAAACCTAATTAATCCTAATACTACCTAATAATAATCCTAATATTAATCTTAATAATACTATAAAAATTAATAAATAATACTCCTATCAATAATCCTAATAGTAATGAATAATAATAGTTAGTAAAAATTACAATAATAATAATAATTCTAATAATAATAATGATAATAAGAAGTAAATGGTAAGTTGACTAAAAAATGAGTAAGTATATAAAATAAATTATAAATGACTAAAAATCCCGAAAAAAATAAGATAGATGGGCCAAATGATTGGGCCCTAGTGCCTCCTAATCTTAACCCATTTTAATTCAGGGTATTTTATAAGAGGGTGGGTTTGACAATAGGAATGTCAAACCCATGACTCTTAATTTTGGCCGTTGATGAATTAAAAGACGCGAATTTGATCGGGCAAATTTTGGGGTATGACAGTCGGAATGATGGTTGCAAGAGGTTGAGTGTCTTCGAGAACGGGAGAAAGCACATGAGATTTGTGTTGAGAAACATCTGCGATTGACAGTTAGAATTGATCAAAACGGAGAAAAGGGCAGAAAGTCCATCCGTCATTCGAAAGAGCGGACATTTACCTCGAAGGTTGTCAAGGTCAATGTGTAAACTTGAGGCTTTGAGATCCGATGTAGCGGTACCAGCATCATCCTACATTTACAAGGTAAAATGTGAACTTAATCATTAGAATTAGAGTGTAAAGAAATGGTTAAATTGTGAAACCCAAAATACCTTGGTCGGAATGTTGTCTGGACTGGAGTTATGACTCTCCACAATGGGGTTAGTGCTAGCAGCCTTCAAGGGTGAGTCCTCAGAAGATACCTTGTCACTCGAAGAAGTGAGCTTCGAAGTCCCAGATCCCTTTCCTTTGGCTGAAGGGGTGGCAGCTTTCTGTCTTTTATTTATTGTTTGTCTGGTGCGAGGAGGAGATTTATCTTCATCGTCCGAGTCGGCTGCTGGAGGAACTTTTCGCTTCGAAGGCGCTGGAGGTTTCGAGATCTGAAGTACATATTAAAACCAAGTGAGTGACATTCATTAAATTTCACAAGCTAAAATATAAGGTATCCATGTACCGTAGGCTTCTTTCCAGTGGTGACAGAGTCACTCCCACTCGTCCTGGTGTTCCTCAAAGTTCCAGAACCCTTTTGTACAGGGGCTTCATCGGGACCTTCATCGGGTCCAGGTATTTCATAGTCTCTTACTAGCATAATGTCCTCATCAGGGAAGTCGAACTTCATAGACTGGTATTCTTTGATGGGCTGGTGAGCCAGATGTTCTGCCAGTACACTCCCTTTTATTGCTTTTTGAGTGACGTATTGAATGTCATATTCTGATAGTAGCATTTGCCATCTGGCGATTCTTCCTGTGAGAGCCTGTTTTTCGAACACATATTTCAAAGGATCCATCCTCGATATCAACCATGTGGAATGGTTCAGCATATATTGCCTTAGACGTTTGGAGGCCCATGCTAGGGCGCAACATGTCTTTTCCAACGGTGAATATCGAGATTCGCAACCGGTGAACTTCTTGCTAAGATAATAAATAGCATGTTCTTTCCTGCCAGTTTCGTCTTGCTGCCCCAATACGCATCCCATAGACCTTTTGAGGATGGTGAGGTACATGATCAAAGGTCTTCCTGATACGGGAGGTACGAGTATCGGTGGCTCTTGTAAATAACGTTTTATGGTTTCGAAAGCTACTTGACAATCGTCGTTCCACTTGATTGGTTGATCTTTTCTTAGTAATTTGAATATGGGCTCACATGTAGCAGTTAAGTGCGAGATGAACCTTGAGATGTAGTTCAAACGACCTAAGAAACCACAGACCTCTTTTTCTGTTCTTGGAACGGGCATTTCTTGTATGGCCTTTACTTTGTCAGGATCTACCTCTATGCCTCGTTGGCTTACTATGAATCCTAACAGTTTTCCTGATCTCACACCAAACGTACACTTGTTCGGATTCAACCTTAGCTTGAATTTCTTTAAGCGTTCGAATAACTTTTGCAAATGTGTAATGTGTTCCTCTTCAGTACAGGACTTAGCGATCATGTCTTCCACATACACTTCGACTTCCTTGTGGATCATATCATGGAACAGCGTGACCACAGCTCGTTGATACGTTGCCCTAGCGTTTCGCAATCCAAAAGGCATCACCTTGTAACAGAAAGTACCCCAAGATGTCATGAAGGTGGTTTTCTCCATGTCTTCGGGAGCCATTTTGATCTGATTATACCCAGAAAATCCATCCATGAATGAGAATACTGAAGCTTGTGCGGTATTGTCCAATAGTATGTCTATGTGTGGCAGTGGAAAGTCGTCCTTTGGGCTTGCCTTATTCAGATCTCTGTAATCAACACACATGCGCACCTTCCCATCCTTCTTAGTTACTGGCACTATATTGGCGATCCATGGTGGATATTCAACTACGACAAGGAAACCTGCGTCAAACTGCTTGAGTATTTCTTCTCGGATTTTATTATCCATGCCGGGTCGAACTCTTCTGCGCTTTTGTCTGACAGGTGTACAACCCTCTTTGAGCGGTAGCCTATATACGACGATATCTGTATCCAAGCCAGGCATGTCGCGGTATGACCAAGCGAATATTTCTACATAGTCATGGAGGAGTTTGACCAGCGTTGCTTTTATGTCCTCGTTCAGTGTTGCCCCAATCTTGATTTCCTTGGGTTCTTTATCGGTGCCCAAGTTTATGATTTCAATGGCTTCTTGAGGAGGGAGCATGCTTTTGGATTCTCTCTCCATTAGCCTTGACAATTCTTCCGGAAGTCCGTCGTCTTCCTCATCCCCTTCCTCAGACTAATTAGCGAGAGCCTCGAGTTTATATTGAGTTTCAGCAGTAATATTATCGGTGATGTTAGAAGGTGATCTGCACATGTTTATGTTTTGCTTTTAGTATGCAATTATGATTGTGCTTTTGTTTTATGCAAGAATGTTATTTGTCATTTTAGGAAAGTAAATGCAAGAACGAGACGGTGTTTTCAATACCAAATGCAAACGACAATTTTATTAATAAACTCAAACTTTGAAAGTAAAAATGGGGCCCTTACAAACCAACTCTATGCTTCGGGCGAGGCATAAACGACATTGTTTTTTTTGGTTAATTGAAAGGGAAATAAAACACACGACAAAACAAATTACTTCGAAATATAAACTATCTCTAGTATCTCTAGGCTTGTCCAATTCTGTAGCTATTCTCCTGGTCTGATCATTCAGATGAAGTCGGATGTACCCTCCATGCTAGATATCATGGATACATGCTCATATCCGCCTGTGACAAAAGTTTGCGGGATCGGAGGGAAACATTGCTCTTCCTTTGCAGCCTTCCTTGTTGGTTGGTATCCTAACCCCAGACGATCCTTCTTCTCTTGAACTTCTGGCACTTTACCCCAGCCTTCCATTTTCAGGTCTTGCAGGTCTCTCCAGGATGTCACCGCCCTTCGTATCTTCTCTACCGGTAGTGTGACAGCGGTTGCTATCTCTAGTGCTTGGAAAGAGGTTTCCAACGCCCCTTCTCCGGCCTCGATGTATCGGTACAAATCCAGATTGCTAACAAATATATCCTCCTCCCTATTGACGGTCACTATAGAGTTTCCATCCACGAATTTTACTTTCGGATGCAGAGTAAAGGTAACTGCCCCAGCAGCATGAATCCAGGGACGTCCCAATAAGCAGGTATAAGCAGGTTCAATCTCCATTACTTGGAAATTGATGCAGAATGTATGGGGACTAACTACCACAGGGAGGTCAACCTCTCCAAACACTGGACTTTGTGACCCATCGAAGGCTTTGACCAACAGACGACTTGGTCTAACTACCAGACCCTCCAAGGCTATTTTGTCGAGAGTGGCCTTAGGCATCACGTTTAATGACGACCCTGTGTCAATCAGAACTCTAGATAGGTGAGCTTTCCCATATTGTATGGAGATATACAGGGCTTTGTTATGCTCTTTCCCTTGTGGGGGTAGCTCATGCTCACTAAAACTTAAACATGCCCCAGCAGTAAGATTAGCCACCATTCCATCGAATTGGTTCACAGTGATGTCTTTGGTCACGTGCGCGGCATTCAGGATCTTCAGCAAGGCGTCTCGGTGTTTCTCCGAATGCACTAGTAGCGAGAGGAGTGATATTTTAGATGGAGTTTGGTGTAACTGGTCCACCACTCTATAATCACCTTTCTTGATTAATGCCAAGAATTCTTCAGCGTCTTTGTTAGCGACCTCTTTATCCTTGGCTGTGCCTTCTTCAGTCGGGACCACAGTAGCTTGATTACTTGCTTGTGCTAAGTTTTCATTCGGTTTCGCAGCATTGAATATGCGGCCACTACGAGTCATACCTCCAGGCCCAACGATGTTTGTCACTTTCGTATTACTACTAGAATCATATTCCCAAGGGGCCACTTTCATTTTGTCCGCCGGATATGGATCTCTGACTGGGATGATCCTAGTGTGTACTTGCGTGGGTATCATCAATGGTGCTTTGGCGCAGGGGATGATTAATGTCTTCCTTGCTCCTGGACTAGGTATTATCAATGGCTCGTTCCTCTCCATCATGGCCACATACTCCTCCTCGGGATGTTCTTTCAACTGAATTACTCCTTGGTCCATGAGTCTCTGCAGGGTGTCCTTAAAAGCCTCGTTATGTTCTAGGACGAACCCCCTTGCGAGTAGATACCTCTTAAGGGCATCTATAGGGGAACTCCGTTGTTGAACTAACTCTTGCTCAGTGACACCCTCGATTGCATTGACTGTGCCATCGTGACGAGGCATGGGATATGTCTTCACATTAGGTTTGTCGAAAGCAATGGCTCTAGACTCGATTAGGTCTTGAACCTTGTGCCTGAAAGCCCAGCATTTTTCTAACGTGTGTCCAGGAGAATTAGCGTGAAATTCACACCTTTCATTAGGTCTGAAGTTAGGTGTAGCTTTTCCAGGAATTGGAGGTGGCATAGGTCTGAGTTCTACCAATCGCTCATTTACCAGATATTTCAGTATTTCACTTCTAGAGGTGGGCAAAGGGTCGAATTTTCTTTGTGGCGCTAGGAATCTATTTTGTTGCGGTGAGTAAGACATAGGAGGTCTAGGCTCTTGATGCACTACTGCCTTGGTCTCCCCTTCCTTCTTTTTAGCGAAGGTTGAGGTGGGCCTCTTTGAGTGATAAGAGTTAGACGATGCTCCTTGTATCTTCCCATCTTTGATTCCGTCCTCAATTCTTTCTCCGATGACCATAGATTTGAGAATCTTGAGGATACACTTCCGATCATCTTATCATAGTATGGTCCTTGTAGAGTTCTCATAAACATGTCAACCTGCTCCTTTTCTAGCAACGGAGGTTGGACTCGGGACGCCATATCTTGCCATTTTTGGGCGTATTCCTTGAATGATTCTTCCTTCTTTTGGGACAAATTTTGTAAATGCATTCGATTGGGTACCATGTCCAGATTGTACTTGTATTGCTTTAAGAACGTATTAGCAAGGTCGTTCCAGCTTCGGATATGTGTCTTTTCCAACTGCATGTACCATTCAACAGATGCCCCACTTAGACTGTCTTGGAAGAAATGTATCATTAGCTTTTGGTCATTGGCATAAGCAGCCATCTTCCTGACGTACATGCGTAAATGACTCCTTGGGCATGTAAGTCCTTTGTATTTTTCAAAGTTGGGTATCTTGAACTTATGAGGAATAGTCAAATCCGGAACCAAGCTCATTTCAAAGGTATCCACATCAAAAGCTCCTTTCATCCATAATTTCAATCACATAATTTTGCGGATTTGGATTCTCATCCTATCGACGCCCTAAGTCCATTGAAATTAGAGAGAAATTAGGCCTCTAACTTGTGATTCAAAGAAAATATCAAAAGAATGGAGTAGAAGATGAGTTAGAACCAAAAACAAGTCAAAAACTACAAAAATCAGCATTCTGCCCAGTGTAAATCGATTTGCACAGAGTGTAAATCGATTTGCATAACTCTGTTTTTAAAATCTGCGCAGTTTTCAGTTGTGTAAATCGATTTGCACAAGATGTAAATCGATTTGCACAACACAGTTTTCAAAAAAACAGCAAATAAAGAGAAGAAAACTTGTTTAAACATAAAACCAAACACCTTGTGATCTTGGATCAATTTGTGCACGAAAATGTATCAATTAAGCAAGCAAATCTCATCAATGTAGCACCAAAGGTGCATCAAGCATAAACAACAATGGATCACATCTTGGATCATGTAAAGGATCAAGAATTTTACCAAATCTTCACAAACTTTGAATCTTCTTCAAGAACACACAACCACAAGCCTTGATCTCTCACAATTGATGCAAAAACTAGTGTTTATGTTGAGGTTTAGCTCTAAATTAGTGAGGTTCAAGATGTGACTCACTAATTTGTGTGGAAGAGAAAGAGCTTTGAGTGATGGGTTTGGAAGAGGTGAGGAGAGAATTTGCAATAAGTTTCTTGGCTATCAAAGCTTGAAAAATGAAGAGGGGAGTGCCTCAATTTATAGCACTTAGGCTTGGGAAATTTTGTGGCTTAGAGTTAGGATTGGAAAATAGAATTAGGCTTGGAAAAGTGATTTGGAGCCAAAAATGAAATCCAATGGTCTTGATGCAATCACATGAGGGTACATGATTAGATGATGTAGGAAATCAAATGTGAGAACCAAGTCATGCTTCCCATGCTTGCAAATGATGTCAACACTTCAAAAAGCTGAAATTTGCCTTCATTTTTCCAAATTCGTGCTGGTGCAATCGATTTGCACATTATGCAAATCTATTTACATGGCTGAAAAAAGGCAAAATCTGGGGCAAAAACAGTTATGCAAATCGATTGCTGTCTTATGCAAATCGATTTGCACTGATGGCAGAAGCAAATCTGGTGCAGAAACAGTTGTGTAAATCGATTTACACCTTATGCAAATCGATTTGCACAGAGAAAATGTTGAAAATGCCCCTTTGATGGGTATTTTGACTTGGTACCTACAAAACACAAACATACAAGAGCACAAGGCAATATTTTTGGTATTTTGGTTAGTAAAACAATATACACAAACTAAAACATGGGTGCTCGATGATTCCTTTGCAGATGAATTGAGCACAGCATTGCAAGTAGAGATCTAGGTTAAAACTTCTTGATTGATGATTGGTATGCAAATGATGTGTGATCTTAGGGTCAAAAATTGGGGTATGACACCTTGTACTGCTTTCAGCCTTTCTTCTAACGCTTTGATCTGTCCATTATTTCTAGCATTTTCTTCAGAATCAGATTGGGTTTGCTTATGCTGGGGTTCCTGATTCGTTTCGTCCGCTTCCCCATATTGCAAATCCACGTAGTCCTCATCCTTAGGTGGATTATTAGCAGGGATGTGAACAGTGCGAGGTGCCCCTTCTTTCTGGATGGTGGGAATGAATCCTTTATGGGAAGCTTCTCCCTCTTCCTGGGTTCTGGTAACTCTCTTAGAGGAGTGAGCATTTGATTTGCGAGGGTCGAAGCCCTGAACAAATCCTAACAGCGGGTTGCCATCGTTCGGTATTTCCTCATACTGATTCCGAGCTTCCCTAGCCCTTTCCTGTTCATCCCTGATGTCCTTCATGAGACTCAACATCTGAGCCATTCCTCCTTTAATCTCATCTACAGTGCCTTTCAACTGAGTTACTTCTTCGCGAAGGGCGGCTTGATTCTGTTCTAGTTGTTCCATAGTTTTCTTCTTCTGAGCACGGGTTTGGTATGGTGGTATGATTGCTTGGTTGCCTTCTCCAATGATGTGACTGGAGATAAAGATAGTTTTTTCTCTTTTAATGTTTTGAAAATAAATTATGGTATGCATGATATGAATGTTATGCTTATGCTATGTTCATGTCTTATCAACATTATTATAGTAAATATATATATACTCCTTCTCTTTTTTTTATATTCTTCTCTTTTTTTTTATAATTGTTCTTCTCTTTTTTTTATAATTATTTGGTGAATATTATAGGAACAATAAGTAATGCGAAAAATAAACACACTTTATTAATTAAAAGAAAATACCACTTTATTGTTGGTTCACAAATAGGAATGGAAACTGAAATTAAAATACTTGGAATAAAAGCAACAAAGAAATAAAATAAAACTAGGAACGCTTTTGGACGTCTTCTCAGAACTTGTCTACCATATCCCTACAAAGCTCCATAAACTCTTTGACTTCTTTAGTAAGGATGATAGGAGATGATTCCGCCTTTGCCAAACTCTTTGGAATGTATTGTATTAAATCATTACACAAGAAGACTAGCTTATCATAATTATCGCGGCATTTTTCGTAGTCTTCAAGCATCTTAGGAACCATGCCCACATGTTCATTTGCCGTAGAAACAATTGTGTAAAGCCTTTTCCAATGATCTCTTTCATCCGTGGCTGCCTCGTATATCTCTCTTTGCCTTATGAACACTTGCCTAAGTGATGCCATAGCTTGAAGTGCCCTATCGTACTCACCGGTGCGCTGTAAAAGTGCTCCCTCCGTAGCTATTCTTCTTGCGCGCTCTTCTTGTCCAGAATTGCGAGCTTCTTGAAGATCAAACTTTAGATCCCTTATTTCTACCTCTTGATCTTTAGTTCTATCAGTTAATTCAAAGACCACGTTTCTAAATTTTTCTCGGATTCCGCTTTATCATGAGAAGCTTTTTCATAACGTCTTCTCCACCTCACAATTTCTAGATTTGCTTGTTCCAACTTCTCATTATATGCCTCTAAATTGTAATTAGCACTTAGAACTCCTTCGGTTGCGCGTTTCCTTTTACTTCTTTGCCTATCATTATCTTCCTTCATTGCTTGAAGCTCTTGGTTTTTCTCTTTAAGGTCAAAGCATAGTAGGCTCCTTTCGTTGGTAAGTTGATGCATGTCAAGCTCTAATTTTTCTTTTTCCTTTCGGGACGCCTCTAGGGCAGCCCTGATCCCTTCTACCTCTTCGATGGATAGAGGAACAGGATTAGGAGAATCAGGCTTGTATGCGGGATCCACAACAAAAGGAAGCAAAATCTCTCCAACTCTTTCTCGAACCCAATTAGTATAAGGTTCTCTAGCAATGATGTTCTTTGGCCCAAAACTCTTTGCTTGCACATGTCTCCAAGCTTGAATTATTTTCTTTAAAGTCCTTGGTTCCCCTTTTCCGTTGTCATGGGAAAGTAATCCTTCTAATTGTGATTTGGGAGGCTCACAATCCATGGAATGGCCTAGTTGGCGCAATGCTAGAATAGGATTGTAATTAATGCATCCTAATGTTCCCATCAAAGGCACAATGTTGAAATCTCCACATTTATAAATAATCTTATCGGAATTTAATCTCTTTGCATACCAAAGGATAGAATCTGCCTTGAGAGCCCTTAATTTTTGGGACCAATCATTTCTTGTCACTTCTTTAATGAAACAACTAGCTTTGTAGAGATGGGAAGTCAACCAAGAGTATAGAAAATGCACACAACAAAATAGCATCCCTTTCTTCTTCATACACCTAGCATGGATGGCATAATAAATATCAGCAAGGATGGTGGGAGTTGGATCCTTATAAAAAATCCTAAAAGAGGTGAAAGCATGAATGGCGGAAGGATCAATATAATCAATATTTTTTGGCAATAAGACAACACCAAAAATCAAAAGAGCTAATAAATGTCCACAAATGTCCCATTGTTTCCTTTGAGCATACATTAAAGCTTGATTTTCTAAGTAAGATCTTTTGATCCCATGCACATCTCCATAAGTTTTATAATTAGATTTCAATTCTGTAGCGGACAATCCCAAAGCCTTTTCCAAATCTGAGAAATCAACTTCTTTACCCACACCAGTATAGAATTCCCTTTTTATCCTTGAAAATCCTAACATAGCATCCATTTCCTCCAAAGTCGGAGCCAACTGAAAGTCTTGAAAAGTAAAGCACCTAAGCGGAGGATCATAGAATTGGACCAATGCAGTGATAGCTTCCTCTTGGACTTTTACCTTTAACAAATCCAAAATATCTCCATAACGGGCCACAAACCTATCCAAAGCACTTGATGGTAGTTTTTCCTTTATTATTTTCAGTTTCTTGATATCTGGGGTGGAAACAGCAAAGTGGATAATGGGTTTCTTTGTACTCATCCTTCCTACAAATTCACCAAATAAAAATACAATTTTATATTTATATATATATTTTTTTTACTTTACTATTTTTCTGTGGATAAGTCATGATAAAATGCATATGATGAACGATGCATGTACACAAATAAACACAAAAAACAAACACAAAACAAAAAAAACAAATATAATAATCACAAATAATATTTCATATTTAATCACATAAACACAAAAGCCCTAGGTTCATAGGTTCGACGTAACGGCTTTTAGGGAGACTACCCTTTCCATTGGTATGTCCTAGACACGGGTCTCATGGGGTCGTTCGTAGCCTTCGAGACTTTTTGTCTCTTCGGATTTTAGAACAACTCATTTTATCCAGTGAGGTTCGAATTTTTGGGGTAGGTTCTCGGAGAGATCAGCTGACTATCCAGTCCTGCCCTCAACAAAGTCAAGCCTCGTTTTGGAAATTTCCGAATATTCAACCCACTCCGAGTGGAGTTATCAATGAGACTCGTAGGCGATTCAAGTCCCCCTGATCTCAAGGATAACTCCCACACTTAGGTTTTAACACAACATAATAATTACCCAGCAGAGCATATAATATAGCAATTATGCAATTAAATACAAATATCAAAGCAAAAATAGAATATTTTTAGAAACAATTAAAAAAATAAAAATGAAAAACAAATAATTAAAAAAAAACAAACGCAAACCCTAAAAATGGCAAATTAGCCAAACCCTAACACTTTGCCAAACCTAAACCCTGCCAAAACCTAAAACCTATAGGAGCACAGTATTCACCATTTTTTAGTTTTACCCAGCAGAGTCGCCAGCTGTAGCAACCTGCCCTAAAAATTTTATTTTTAAAGTCGCCACCTATTCTACCAAAGCGAATAGGAAACCTCGCGCAGTTATAAAGATTCAGGGTAAGATACTATTTCAGGTCGAGGGAAGGTGTTAGGCACCCTAAACCCTTTCCTAAGGTTTGTATTGTAGAGTCAAGGTTTGTGGCAAAAAGAATAAAGAAAGATGACAAACAGGGTTAAAGCAAATAATTATCATAATTAAAGGTTTATAATTTAAATCAGAAAAAATGAGATTTATGGGGGAGGGGACTCGCCTTGTTGCCAAGTGCCTACGTACCTCCTTAGGGAGGATCAGAGTCTACGTAGTTCGGGGAAGGGTTGTACGCCATAGGATTTGAATTTGATCTGAGATGGTTGAAAATTTGCCTCATAGGCTATTATAATTAGGACATTGAAAGGTTTTTCGGGAAGTGTTTTTTTAGAATTTGGACGTACAACCCTGATTTTAATTTGTACTATTAACCGCAATGATCGATAGGTTCGATCACCATGATTAACAGATTAATAGTTAGATCGTTACCAATTTTGATCAATTGATTTGATTATCACTAATAACGAATTATATTATTTTTTATTATTTTTATGAATTAATTTGAATCGTTACCCCTCGTAATCGATTGATTCGATTAAAAAGAACAACGCATTGAAATGGGAAGAATAATAAAAAAAGTTAATCATCGCGACTAATAAAATATTCGAAACCATTTAACCACATAGGAATTGATTGCATTTTAATTAAATAAGCCCTTTAATTAAAAATATTGTTGACCATAGCGATTAATCGATTTAATCGGAACGAACAACAAATTATGATTTTAATCTTAATATTATGTATTAATTTATTTAACAAAATAATTATTATCATTATATTAATAAAATAAAAAAAGAATTAATTAAAACAAATAATTTAGTTAAAATAATTTTTTGTTAATAGAGATTAGGATTCAGTGTGGTTATTACTAAGGCTCATGGTATGGGGATCAGGGCTGGGACGTTAGATTGAAGCTAGTGTCAATTGAATGGTTAGATCTAGGGGGTGCATAGTAAAACCTAGCGCTGCAGGCACATGGAATCATAGAAGAAAATTCAGAAAAAAAATACGTTTGAGGGGAGGCTCGAACCCATGACCTCCCCCTCACACTCATCTCTACTAACCAACCCAGCCAAACGTTTAAGTCGTTTAACCAACGCGCGCTATTCAATAAATAAAAAATAAGCGAAGCAAATAAACACACACGCGCGAAATTCAAATAAACCAAACAGATGAAGCCAGCTCATCATCTTCCTCACGCAACCTGAAACAAACCTGCCAAATTAGCCACAATTTTGCTACGAATTGTCTCGTAGCGTATACACCTGCAAAATAGCGATTAGCACATATGCGCCTATAAATGTTTCGCACCACTCCAGATCTCCTCGTCCTGACCGTATGAACCTGACTATGCTTTCAATTTAACCTAATTTTACCTCTACAGAAAAGCCCCAAATTAAACCCTAGGAGCTTCCCTCGGCCTCTAATGGCAAAGCGTGTTTTAAGCGCATAAACTCTAAATAAACAAACCAGAAACAGTCATCGCATCACAATTAACCTGAATATACCATTGAAAACATGTGAGGATGCGTATATGATTCCAATCGATCCAAGTTTTAGAGCCACTTACCTTGACAAATTGGAGGATATTCTGGGGTTGTTGATGCAGAGCGATGATCCAGTCACCTTCAGGGGCCTTCAAGGAATCTTTTGCACTCTTCAAACCTCTTTGAAACGCTTCAGTCCCTCAAAACCGAATCCAAGTTTATGTGGGATTTTTGTGTTCTTGAATGCACTCCTTTTTCCAGAATTTCGTCCCCTATTTCATTGGCTTGTGTTTACTACTTATAGGGAAGTGAATTAGGTTAAAACAAAATAGTCCAAGGCCCTTTGAATCCAATCTTGAAGACTTGAGAAATTTGATTTATTAAACTTTCTATTTCCATCCAATCTTGCATCAATATTGTTCCAATCACTTATGCACGAATTTATATTGGAAATATTCGATAAATTTTGATTGAAATTGGCCATTATGATTCCCATAACCCAATATTTGATTTTTCCTTCAATTATATTATTTTAAAATCATTTTTAAATGAAATAAAAATCATATAAAATTAAATAAAAGGTGAAATTCGTGGCATATAGTTTGGATAGCTTGTGGATCAAGTTTGAGTCATGAAATAAAGGCCCACTTGCAAGAAATTCAATTTGGACCTTTATTTCACATTTGGTCCTCTAAAATTACCCAACTTTGACCAAGCATATTTCACTCAATTTTTAAGTTATGAGGGAGTTCTAGGACTTTTTGGAAACCTCAAGAGGTCCTATATAAGCCACTTTGGAACATATTTTTCATTTGGAGCTTTTATCTTGACCATATCCTCTTTGACAAAAAACTGCTTTTGTAGGATGCTTGAAAAGGACCTGTAATCTTTTGCATTATACCTCTCAAATGAATCATTTCCAGCCTTGGCTTGTGAGAGACAAAGTTGTAGAGAATCCCATTTCCTTCCAAATAGGCTTTGAGTGGGGAATTTCTGATGTTCCATGTGAAAGTTATGGCCAGTCAAAGGTGAGTTGACTTTCTCCTAAAGAAACCCTAATTTGAACCTTTTTGTATTTGTTCATCTCTGAGTTTCTACTGATAAATCATGATCAAATTTTGATCAAATGATAGGTATACACTTCTATACTTGATGTTTGATCAATGATCAGAGGTTTCGACCATGCTTTGATTGTGGTTGACTTTTAAGTTTAATCAGTTGACTGTGAATCTTGGAGTTTGTTTGAGCAGGTAACTTTGGAGTTGAACCTTGATCCTTGCCCTGGAGCTATCTTAGGTCCAAAGACTTTTGATTGAGACCCTTATCTTATTGATCTTCTCAAGAGAAACTCAAACCCTAGCCTCAGGAGACTCTTGACTTATGGGATGTTATTTGGATAGAACCCTAATTGTAGATGGGATGAATAGGCAAATTTTGGGGTATGACGGCTGCCCCTGTTCAATCTTCTTAAACCGGAAGAATCGGATAGGCATGCTTGCCTATCGCGGTCTGAAGGTGGAAGATTATTGAACACTGAAAATGCCCCGAAATTTGCTGGCACTGTGGAATGTAGAGTAGATGCGTTGCTGGAAGAATACGCTGCATTGTTCTGATACATGTATGACGTGCCGAACATGTTTCGAGAAGCCTGGAAAATAAATCCCTATTTGCAGAGAGGCAAAGCTCTGTACTATTGCCAAAGGACTAACGTGATATGACATAACTTATTGCGCCCAGGGACTAACGCAATAAGTCATGGTTGGGATTGAAACTAAAATTGAAATAGAAATGAGTTTCGGTACTGACGTATCAAAGAACTCGGTGGCATATCATCGCTAAAAGATTATCGTGATAAGACGTAACGCAAAGGTTACGATTTTGGTTGAAATTGAAATTGAAATGAGTCCTAGTTACTTACGTACCAAAGAACTCGGTGCCATATCATCGCTAAAAACTAACGTGATAAGACGTAACGCGAAGGTTACGATTTGGTTTGAAATTGAAATTGAAATGAGTCTTGGTTACTTGCGTTCCAAAGAACTCGGTGCCATATCATCGCTATAAACTAACATGATAAGACGTAACGCGAAGGTCACGATTTGGTTTGAAATTGAAATCGAAATGAGTCTTGGTCACCCGCGTACCAAAGAACTCGGTGCCATATCATCGCTAAAAACTAACGTGATAAGACGTAACGCGAAGGTTACGATTTGGTTTGAAATTGAAATTGAAATTGAAATGAGTCTTAGTTACTTACGTACCAAAGAACTCGGTGCCATATCATCGCTAAAAACTAACGTGATAAGACGTATCTTTTTGCTACTTGTATGGACCTAGAGCAAAAGACGCATCTCGAGAGCCAAAGTGCTAGAAATGCTATGTGTTCTTCGTTAGAAACGTCTGGGTCCGTTTTGTTGTGGTATTGTTGAATGAAGGCAGTATAGGTGACTGTTGCTTCATTACAATTGATGGTGTCAGTATCCATGAAATTAGGGTCGAAGGTTTCCCAAGTTGGTCGAAGCCCTGTAATGGCAGCTACATCGAAGAGGGTAGGGGTAACCATCCTGCATGGAAGGTGAAAAGTAATGTGAGAAGCATCCCAGAAGTAAACTGACGCTACTAACATGGTTTGGGTATATTCTAAACCTGTTTTGGATAATTGGATTAAATCATAAATCCCTAGTTGTTTCTAGAAAGGCGCTTTTTGCTTTTCTACCTTCGTTAGCCAAGCATAATACAAGTCAGGATCCTTTGCTAATGGGATTGACCTAAAGACTTTCACAAAATTGGTTACATAGTTTAACCTAATTTACTCTAAGGCCAAAGGAGTTTCAGTTGAGGTCTCTTTTGGGCTATCAGGGTTAGCTGAGACTGGGTGACCTTCATTGTCTATCTTATTCTTGCTAACTAAAGGCCTAGTTTTATAATAAGCGGGAAAGAATTTATTCAAAGAGGAGTTATTTTCTCCTGGTAAAGGACCCATGAATGCATGAGTTTTTCCAGAAAGTTCAAAGGGAATGATTACCTGAGAAGCATAGATGGCGTGCGCCTCTGCAGTATTTGGGCTCGGTATGTGTTCTTGATTCCCTGTCTGCATAGAATTTTGAAGTTTTAGAATGGGTTGAAGAGCATTTGAAGAAGACGCCATGGATAAGTTTGATTTGGGAAATGGGTTTGAATGTAACCGAAGATGTTCTTTTTGCGGAGAGAATGAGGAGATAGAAGTGAAAGTTATATGAAGGTAGAAGTTCAAGTATTTAAAGGTTTAACGGAAACCCTTTCAAATCTTTTAGGTAAAAGCCAAGAGACACACGGCAGGCGTTGATTTAATCCAACGGCGGTCGAATAATTATTAGCTTTACTCCTAGTATATAGGAGTAATGATCATGAAGTAAGACCAGAACATGGGAATGTAAGTTATGAGAAGACATCTTTGAAAATGACAAGACGTTTTGGAAACAGAGTCATAAATGATTATGACGTCAGCCAATAGTCTTGGAACTCTTAGAAGTAAGTAAAACGAAATCTTGTTATAACAAGAAACGCCTATTTCTCTTGCTTTCGAAACAGGCATTTATTGGGGGCAATTAGTTAGCTGAAGATTTCGTTTGGGAAGAATATCCTTCGAAGGTTTAAAATTCGAAGGAAGACGGTTACTGATGATCATCTTTGAGATCAAAAATGGCTACTGATGGCCATGTTCGAGAATGATGGTTTAAGTTGGAACGGAGACAGTTAGCACTGAAGCTAAATTCGAAAAGAATCATCTTTTGGGACTTAAACGTTTTTACGAGATATGTAAAGTACTGAAGCTTAGCGTATTTTCTTGGCATTCTCGATTCTGAGTACGTTGCCACGCGTCGAAAGAGGATTCAGGCGGGAGGATTTGAATTTCGAAGTAGTTTATATAACTGCACAAAGACAGATGGCATCCCAAGGATTCTCGTGAGTAACGTGGCATCAGATTAGTGTAGGACCGTTAGGGTCAAATTTAGTATAAATAAGGGTCTTAGTATTAGGATTCCGTGTGTTCATTTTGTACAAATCACTCACATATTGCTCAAGTATCAAGTGTTAAGAGAACGAGTTTCGCTGAGAAATGTACGTATGACACCAACACCATTCTAAATACATTTGTATCTTTCTTTATTCAAGTATCTTTTGATATTACTACATTTCGTTTACTTTCTGTCATTTACATTCCTGCACTCTTTATTTTCATTCTATTTAGTTTCGAAGCATTTAAGTTTCTACACTTTAAGATTCTTGCACTTTACAGTTTTGTCTTATATTTTATCTTTATCTTAGCCTTCGCTGATGTTATATTTACGTGTATAACAAGGTGATTTCTAATCTTTATTTCTTTGATTAAGTATTTCTTATTTCGAGACAAGCCAACCATAGACATAATTCGAACTATCATGAATAACAACCTTTTTGACTATGTCCTAGGATCAATCTAGTCGATCCTGCGAGTAACCAAATCATATTTATTATAGTTTGGAAGACTAGCGGTTGTTTACCGGAAATCACCGTAAATAGAGGCCCAGAGAGTTTGACTTTGAATCTATTGTAGCACGATTTCACAGAAAACACACCGTCCGTATTCGATATCCAAACGAAAGCATCCATTGTTCCTTGTTGCAGGCACCACTGAGCCACCCATCAAATGATTCACAACATCCTGGAGCAGTTCCGGAAAAGCCTCCATAAGGGGATGCTGACACGCCCATCAAGCATACCAGAATGGTATGTCCTCTCCAATCCCCACATAGTAGTCTACAGCCCCCGTGAAGTGAATCTCGAGCAAGAACGCATATTTTTCGGAAAGCAAGAGATCTCACCACCAAATAGAGTCTTTCCTCCCCACCACTGAATTATCCCCAATTAAGATATTTAACTTCAAGTTACCATATCTAGATTTAAGAATGTATCGCCAAACCGCTTCATTATCCGATAAAATCCTCCACTTCCATTTGGTGATTAACGTCGCATTCATGATTTCCACATTTTTTATGCCTAAACCTCTCTCCTCTCGAGATTTATAAATGGTGTCCAACTCACCCAAAGGATCATTCTTTTGATATCTCCCCCGCCCCAAAGAAATTTACTTTGAATTGACGAATCTCATTGAGCAACTTCGAAGGAGCCTTATAGAAGGATAATGAATAAATAGGGATAGCATTAAGCACCGAATTAATCAACACCACACGACCCACTATTTTAAGATTCGTACCTCTCCACACAGCCAACCTCTTTCTCAAAAGCGAAATTAAATTTTTCCACATTGAAAGGTTCCTAGGATTGCCACCCACTTTAACACCTAGAAATTTGAAAGGAAAGTTTCCCACTTTGCAAGAAAGGAAAGAAGACACTGCATCTAAGAACCAATCTCCAACATTAATCCCATATAGATTACTTTTGTGAAAATTTATCCTCAACCCCGACATTAATTCAAAGCCCCTAAGAATGGATTTCATACTTCATAAGTTTGCGGTGTCTTCCTCCGATATAATGATTGTGTCGTCCACAAATTGGAGCATATCAACTTCCTCATTGACATTGAACTTAAACCCCCGAGATTCGCCTATGTCTTTAGCCTTCCTCATTAGAGCCGTGAGGACCTTAATGACCAAAACGAATAAGAATGGAGACAACAGATCTCCTCGACGAAAACCTTTCTCAACCTTGAAATCCTTCGATTTACTACCATTAATAAGAACAGACATGCTATTATAAAATCTGCAACATTCCATCTCATCCATCTAACGCCAAACCTCATTCGAACTAAAACATGTCTAACAAAATTCCAACTAACATGATCATACGCCTTTTCAAAATCAACTTTCAACATAACACATCTTCTTTTATCTCTTCTAGCAAGGTCCAATACCTTATTCACGACAAGAACACCATATGAAATACATCTACCCGTGACAAAGGCCGTTTGATTTCTTGAAACAAGCTTCCCGATTACACATCTCAACCTAGCCGCCAATAGTTTTGCAATAATCTTATACAAACTTCCAACGAGACATATCGGCCTATATTTGGACAACGATTGAGGATTTTCACTTTGGGGATAAGAGTAATAAAAGATGAAGTGTAAGATTTCGTAAGCCTTGCCTTCTCATGAAAATCCAAAACAAATCTAACAACGTCTTCTTTAACCACCTCCCAATTACATTTGAAAAAATCTAACGAAAAACCATCCGGACCGGGACTTTTGTTACCATCACAAGACCACACGGCTTCTCTCACCTCCTCTTCCGAAAATGATCTCTTCAACCACCCGGCATCACCCACACACAAACAATTAAAATCTAAACCCTCCGGAATGAGTATCTCTAAATTCACCTCCTTACAAAAGTCTTGAAAGTAACTAGAAACCTCATTCTTAATATTAGCAACACCCTCCACCCTACCATTCATTACCTCCAACGAAGTTATAGCGTTTCTTCTTGTCTCTCTATTTCAACCAAAGTTTCCTAGATTTTAATCTAAGCATTCAATCTTTCACATTTAAGCAATTCCAAAACTCCTTTGTGGCCTCCCTTCTACTTTGAACCAAGGTTTCCACATTACCACCAATGTTATCCACCAACATATTGTCCAACTCATTAAGATTTTCCACCTCCTCTTTGACTTTCAAATCAATCCACCCAAACACCTCTTGATTCCAATCTCTTAGGATATTTTTCATACATCTAAGTTTCTCATAAAAGATGAAGTCTCCCCTACCCGTTACATTCAACTTTCCCCAATCACGGTTGGTCCGACCCATTTTTTTGACTCTAGGAGTCACTAGGAAATTAAAATATCTTAAAAGCTTGACAATAAATCTCTAGATATTCGCTATTTATTAGCTCGAAATAGAAGTGGGTTAGTGTCCATGCTCTGAGTTTCACAATTCCTCTAATGAAGGACCCGCTTAGGCTTGGCATTTAGGGACATGCTGGTTGGCCAGTTACCCTCCGTTTATTATGTGTCTAAGTTCATGTCTATCAACCTCTAGCTTACTCTCTCAAGAGGTCTAATAAGATCGAGATTTTAGGATAGATTGGTTGCTTGAGCTAGTTTGTTTGATCTTATTGTCTTTTGAATTTTATTTTAAACAGTCGTTAAGTTCGGTTTTTGGGGTTGATTGGCTGGTGTGTTCGTTTTGCTCTTGTGTATGACTGTTCCTATTTTTGGGTGGGTGTTACCTTTGATTTTTTAATTTATTTTTTCTTTGGCCTCTGTTTATATCCTTTTTTTAATTTTCAGAGTACATCTTTATTGGAATTAAACCCAAAACTTTGAGTAATTCCTTATCGCTACACAATGACGATGAAAGAAATGAGATAGAAAATTTAGGAAGAAAGGTGAATTAGGGTTTAAAAAAATAAGAGGATGAAGAAGAATATTTTCTGTAGAGTTTCTCTCTATCCAAAAACTGCGGAAAATCTTATTCACTTTACAACTTCAAAATTCTGTGAATGTAAGTGTCTACAAAATAGGGGTTCCTCCCTCTATTTATAGTTTTAGGTTTCTTTCTCCTTCAGACAAAGTATAAAACATAAAAGTCCAAAATATCTAATTCTTCTAACACTATAAAATTAGGCCTAAGTTGAAATACCTGTCGAGGAAACCCCTTCGACCTTTCGACACACACTAGGCTAGACTATTTCGACACAACCTTCTTTCTGTCGAGCAACCTGCTTCGACACAAAGAGTTATAATTTTAACAATCTAGTCTTTCGTTTGTATCTTGTACGTTTACCAGTCTTGTATTTTAATATATTTATTTACTTTTTTATTAAAAAATAGATTATATAATGAATTTAATTGAAATATAGTGACAGTGTAAATATTTTTTACACTGTCAGTGAATCATAACTGTAAGATAATTTAGGCCGTGCCTTTTCATTGATCTGATAGTCATTTATATACCAAATACAAATATGTGGTTATGATTCTAAGAATCATTTGTAATCAATACTAATAATAATCTTTCTATATTTACATATCTAATACACCCCCGTAGTCGAAACTGGAGGTGAATGAATGTTGAGACTATTACAAAAGTCATCAAAGAGTTGCAACGGAAGTCCCTTTGTGGAGATGTCAGCAATCTCAAAACGCGAGGGAGTTGTGTAACCAACTTGATTCAGACACAAAATTAGCCACGCCTCTATATTCGGCTTCGGCACATGAACGAGACAAGGTATGTTGGCGTTTTGCGGACGGTGAGATCAAGTTGTCACCGAGATAAACACAGTAGCGGGAGGTAGATCTTCTTGTGTCAGGACAACCGACCCAATCTGCGTCTGTGTGAGAAATGAGCTTGTCGACAGATGAAGGGTACAGTTGGAGGCCGAGATCTATGGTACCATTAATGTAACGAATAATGCGTTTCAAGGCAGACATGTGTTGAGTTTTTGGATCATGCATTAATAAACACACCTGCTGAGCTGCATATGAGATGTCTGGTCGAGTGAATGTTAAGTATTTCAATGCTCCGGCAAGGCTACGATATTCGGTGGATCATGGTAACGGTTACCAGATAAACCACTGAGTTTCGCCTTTGTGTCTACTGGTGTGGGGGATGGTTTGCAGGAGGACATACCAGCTCATTCGATAATTTTTTCTGCATATTTCTTTTGAGAAAGAAAAAGGCCTTCGGGATGTTTGGTGACAGAAATACCCAGAAAATAACTTAAAGGCCCCAGATCCTTCATGGAGAATTCGGAACTCAATTGTGCCATGATAGATTCTCTAAGAGTGTCAGATGATGCAGTAAGAATAATGTCATCCACATACAAAAGAATATAAGTTATATCATTGCCATGATGATATATAAAAAGAGAGTGGTCAGAAATACTGTGAGAGAAACCCATTGTAGCTACATAATTTGTAAAGCGCTGGTACCAGGTGCGAGGTGCTTGTTTGAGACCATATAGAGATTTCTTCAATAAACAGACATGATCAGGAAATTGAGAATGACGAAATCCAGGAGGTTGATGCATGTATATGGTTTCATGAAGGTTCCCATGCAAGAAATCATTTTTAACATCTAATTGATGAAGACACCATGATTTAGATAAAGCAACACTTAGAACCGTTTGAATGGTAGCCGGTTTGACCATCGGGCTGAATGTGTCACCACAATCAACACCTATTTGTTGATTTGCACCATTAACTACAAGGCGAGCTTTGTATCTCTCAAAAAATCCACACACTTCGAATAACATTAGCATTATACGAACAAGGAACTAAGTCCCACGTCTTATTTTTAATAAGAGCATCATATTCGTCTTTCATGGCCATTTTCCAATTTTGATCATTTAATGCATCAATGGGATTTGTAGGTAGAGGGGATATGGAGGTTGAGGTTGATGTATGGAGATTTAAGATTTTGTGAGGTTTGACAATACCGTGTTGGGCTCTGGTTGTCATTTGAGGGGAGAGGGGCTGATTTTGTTGTGAAGGTGGAGGAGTCGGAAGTGATGTAGTGGATGGGGATGAGACGATATTTGGTAATGATGGGTTTAGAGGTGATGTTGTGGATGGGGCTGATGTTATGGTTGGTGAGGTGTGATTGTGAGAGGGTGACGGAGGCGAATTAAAAGAAGATGGTGATGGTTGGTAAATGTTTGTTTGAACTGGAGTAGTTAGGGGTGAAGTGCGATTTTGATGGTTAGAGGATGGAGCACTATAGGAATAGGATGGAAGGAAGGGTGTGTCGTCATCCAAAAAATTATAACCAACCGTTGTAGGAACATTTAGATTAGAAAATAGAAGCTTAGTTTCATAAAAAATGACATGCCGGGAAATAACTATTTTACGGCTAGATAAATCATAGCATTTTTATCCTCTATAATTTGAGGGATATCCTAAGAAGACACAAGGTGTAGACCGAGCTTGTAACTTATTTCTATATGATGAAGGGATGAGAGGATAGAAAAGACATCCAAAGACACGAAGGTGAGTATAGGCCGGATCTTTTTGGTAGAGTATGTTAGTGGGTGATTTGAGGGAAAGATTTTTATTTGGAAGGATACTATGTAGGTAAGTGGCCATGTGTAGTGCATGATGCCACATTGATGGAGGTAAAGAGGCATGGGGTAGAAGGGTACAGATGTTATTGTTTATGGTACGAACTTTTCTTTAGGCTTTTCCATTTTGTGAGGAGGTGTGAGGACACGAAAATCTAAAAGACATTCCATTTTTTTTACAAAAATTATGAAACATAGTGTTATCATATTCTTTACCGTTGTCACATTGGAAACATTTAATTTTTCTTTCAAAGCTTAAATGCACTTTTTGACCCTGTAAGTTAGCGAGCTTTTGATTTTCGTCCTTGTAAGTTTTTTTTGTTTGTCCCTATATCTTTTTGCTTGAGGTTTAGTCCATAAAGCCAAAATTCGCAGGAAAATCTCCAGGTTTCTTGCAGATTTTTCTGTGGAATTTCCTGCGGATTTTGATTTTAAGAACTAAAACGAACGCGAAAGTGAAATATAGGGACTCAGACCAACAAAAAAAACTTACAGGGAAAAAAATCAAAAACTCGCTAACTTACAGGGACAAAAAGTGCATTTAAACCTTTCAAATTGGGTTTCAATGTGAGTTTGAAATTGAAGAAAAATGGAATGAACCTGAGATTTTGTATGAATTGGAAAAGTTCATTAAAAAATTTGTGTAATCCTCAAGAAATAACACATAGTAACAATGACCTTCTGAACTAAGAATTGGTGAAGTCCAGAGGTCACTGTGCACAATATCAAAAGGCATAAAAGTACGAGACACAGAGCTATAAAAAGGCAATTTTATTTGTTTTCCAAGAGGGCATGAATTACAAAAGTAATTGTTTCGAGACTTATTACATTGGAGAAAGTTGTCTCTGTGTAGAGAGCTTAAGATAGTAGCTCCTGGATGTCCTAAACGGTTGTGCCATAATTCTGTGGATATTGCGGCAAAGGTGGATGGTGGTAAGGTTTTATTAGGTGGTATTGTGGCAATGGGATAGAGGTCACCAGAATTGTTACATCTCATTAACAGTATTCCTGTCGGAAAATCTTTCACAGAAAAACCAAAAGGATCAAATTCAACCGACACATCATTATCTATTGTAAATTTAGAAACAGAGATAACATATTTTATGAGTTTTGGTGCATGTAAAACATTAGGTAATTTTAGTAAATGAAGGGAATTTGGTAATGATGCATGTCCTCAACCAATTACAGGAATATTTTGACCACTATCGACAATAATATTATTACTCATATTGAAATAGGACGAGTGTTAGACGATAGGGATGGTCTAGATGGGGGGTGAATAGACCACCTTTTTCCGACTTAAGAAAATTTTAGTGTTTGAAAACGTGATTCCCCGGAAGTTAGCGAGCTTTTGATTTTCATCCTTGTAAGTTTTTTTTTGTTTGAGTCCTTATATCTTACTTTTTGTTTGAGGTTTAGTCCTTATCTCTGTTTGTAAATTTACCATCACTGTTTCCTCTCTCATTGTTATCTCTGTTTGAAAGAGGTAATAACCGTCTCCGACGCACCCTGTTGTCATGCCTAATTAGAACAATAGTTTTATAAATCCAAAACTTGTTGGCAGTAGAAAATTTCCAAAATCCGAAGAGATGGTCTAGAGGGGGGTGAATAGACCAACTTTTTCCGACTTATGAAAATTTTAGCATTTGAAAACATGATTCCCCAGAATCAAACTTATCGTCTTAAACGATCAAGTTATCGGGGACCGGATATGTGCAATTAACGAACCAGATGAAAATGGTGAAATTTAATTACTCGCTTCAACGAAATTAATTGGCTAGCATACACACTTAAATGAGTCTTACTCGCAATGAACTGTTTCACCCAAATTGACCAAAAACTGAATGTGTAATCTTATCAAACACTTGGTGAGCTATTTTCACAAAGCTTCAATTTTTGCTCAACTATGAGTTTTTACCGAAAACGAATATAGAAAAGATAAAACTAAAGACGATAAAGAACACGATATTTGTTTAAGCATCGCAGGAGTACGTCTGCCCCTAATTTAAAATGAAATTAGGAAAGTTTTATTTGATTGCAAAATGTTTAACAAGGAAAGAGTTTACCAATCACCAACTACCTACATGCAGTAAAATTGAATACAATTCTTTCCTCCCCTTCATTCAAGTAGAACCAAGTCAATGTCAATGATCTTCACCGATCAAGACCCCGATCCTTCCTTTTCAATCTTCCGGTTGTAGCAAATTTGATGAGCGAATCTACAATCCCTCAATTCCTTATGCTCGGCTGAATTGAATCCAAAGCGAAGAGATTGTCAAAAACCTTCAAATAAAACCCTTGATATAGAAGGAAAACCCTAAGGTTTTATGCAAGAAACACCCTCAACAATATTCACTCGAACAAGACAATAGTCCACCGTCGAACCTTATCAACGCACGTTCCTTACTTCGATCGAAAAAGATTATTATGTGTGATTTTCAATCAATAAGTGAAAGGTTGAAGATGAGAAGAAGCTTGAGTATATCTTTCACATTTCTTGTTATTTTGCTTGAGAATGATCAAAGACAATATATACCACACCCTTTTCATTAGTCACTTAAAATCAGCAAAAAACCAATAATTTTAGCGATAGGTCGACCTGTCCATCTGTGTAGGTCGACCTATTGCAATCCTGCACTTGTTTTGGAAACAAACGTGACACATGCGTCGACCTGTAGGGTCGGCGTGCGCATACCTGAGATTTCTCCAAAGTTTCATGCGTCGACCTGTAGGGTCGGCATGCGCATTCCCGAGATTTCCTCAAAGTTCCATGCGTCGACCTGAACAGGCAATGCGTCGACGCATTCTGCCTTAACATAGAATTTTTCTTAAGTCCACAAATAGGTCGACCTGTAGCATTAGTGCGTCGACCTGTTGACTGAATTTTACCAAAAATGCCTTTCCTTAATGCATCCACTTGATTATTTTGTTTCCACGTTAATTTGGTCAAGTTCACAATGTTTTGACATCATGAAAATACACATTTGCCCTCACATACTCCCCCTTTTTGATGATGGCAAAAATTTTAAACTTTGTCGAGTGCACTAAGCAAATTCTCCCCCTGTCACAATGCCTTTTCACTTTTCCTTGCTCCCCCTATCTTGGTGCACATATTTGCTGCAATGTCTGGGCTAATCCAATACCTTCTCCCTCTTTGACAACATCAAAAAGAGACAAGCATTGTTATACATATACTGTGGGTATTATATCATTCAATTTAGATCACAATCAAACCCTTTTTGCAATCATGGTCAAATAGCATTCATTCACATAAAACGATACTAAAGACAGTATAAAAAGGAAACAATAACATAAATAACAAACAAACCATGAGCAAATTGCTCAATGTATCAATCTTACACAAACACACAGTAGAGGTAAGAATTGTTCAGACAATAAAATAAAATAAAGTACACAATGTTAGAACAAGATTTGTTCTGATCAATTATCTTAGTTTTGATGATAACAATAATATGAATTTTGCTTAAGATAATATGGTACTCTAATCCAATGCAATTTCCTTTTCAGGAAATATATATAAAGAGTACGCATAATTCAGCGCTCAGAAGCTTTGTCTCAAAGGGTTCAGCATGCAACATCAGAACATGGTCTGGCAAGACATCAGAAGATGGTCGAAGCAGAATCAGAACATGGGTCTATGGAAGCATCAGAAGAACAAGAGAACAGAAGCACTGAAGTTCTGATGGTATCACGCTCAGAAGCACTTCAAGGTCAGAAGATCAGAAGATGCTATGCACCAAGCTGTTTGACTCTGATGATATTCAAACGTTGTATTCACAAACATCAGATCAGAAGAAAAGTACAAGTGGCAAGCTACGCTGACTGACAAAAGGAACGTTAAAAGCTATTCTAGGCTACGTCAGTAGACACAGCGTGAACAAGGCTCGAGGTAGTTGACAAAAGCGTATAACATTAAATGCGATGCTGTACGGAACACGCAAAGCATTAAATGCACTCAACGGTGCACTCAACGGTCATCTTCTCCAATGCCTATAAATATGAAGTTCTGATGAGAAGCAAGGTTAACGATTCTGCACCAAAACAACTCAAATCAACTTGCTTAAACTCTGTTCAAATCAAAGCTCAGAATCTTCATCTTCATCAAAGCTCACTACATTGCTGTTGTAATATATTAGTGAGATTAAGCTTAAACGTTAAGAGAAATATCACAGTTTGTGATTATCGCTTTTAAGAAGCATTTGTAAACTCTTAGAATTGATTACATTAAGTTGTAAGGAACTAGAGTGATCGTGTGGATCAGAATACTCTAGGAAAGTCTTAGGAGTGAACTAAGCAGTTGTAACTAGAGTGATCGTGTGGATCAGTAGACTCTAGAAAAGTCTTAGAGGGTATCTAAGCAGTTGTTCCTGGAGTGATCAGTGTGTGATCAGAAGACTCTGGAAGACTTAGTTGTTGACTAAGTGGAGAACCATTGTAATCCGTGCGATTAGTGGATTAAATCCTCAGTTGAGGTAAATCATCTCTGCGGGGGTGGACTGGAGTAGTTTAGTTAACAACGAACCAGGATAAAAATAACTGTGCAATTTATTTTTATCTGTCAAGTTTTTAAAGCTACACTTATTCAAACCCCCCCTTTCTAAGTGTTTTTCTATCCTTCACACAAAACATATAAATTGTTCATAGATTATGCTAATGATTCATGCATGAAAAAGGACTCTAGGCATCATCATTACCATCTCTCTCTTAAGCATGAGGTGGAGGATGAGTAACATGAACTTTAGGAAACGGATAGTGTTGCATGAAGGCGTTTGTGAAGGAGGTGAGCTGGTTGCTTTGCGAATCAATCATACCATAAAGCGTGTTGTACCTTTGCTCTTGAATGGTTGAGTAAGCCGTAAATTGTTCACCTTGCTCAGTGACACGGGTGGTCAAAGTAGTAAGGCGCTCATTCATAAGGTTTTGATTATCAATTTGTTGAAGGCGCATAGCCTCAAGCAAGTTTGCAACATTTGAGCTTCCATCACAAGCACCTACATCTTCATCTTCATCTTCACCTTCATTCTCTTCGCCTTCTTCAATATCCATATTAGTCTCATCATCACTGTTTCCTCTGTTTAGGTCTGCATTGTTACCCCTTAAAATATGTTATCTCTGTGGTATGATTGTAGAAGAATCCCATCATGTTCAAAGTTTTCTTGGTGAACTCTTGATCAATTGGAATGGTAACCATGGGAAGATGATGAATCCCAATATTTGCTTTGTTAAGTATCCATTGGATGAAGGAGGCATAGGAAAGTGTGGTGCCTCTACCAGATTCTTTCAACTCGAACATCCTCTTTGTGAAGAAACGAGGCCAATTCACTTGAATTCTTCTCTTGATCAGCCAAACCAAATATACCTCTTGTTCATCAACACGAGAGTATCCACCCTGCTTAGGTCGAATAATTCGTGCCACGATCCACTGCAAAATCCGATCAACTATTTTCAGCAATCCTGTAGTGGCAGTTCTTGGAAACAAATTGCTCCGAACAAAATCATCACCACAGGGGCGCCTTAACATGTTGTTCAAGGAAACATTGTAATCAAATTGTGCCATCATATTTGTATCAGTCACAGTTACCGCATCATCACTTAGCGGAAATAAACTGATATGCTTCCAAGTATTGTCAGTAATAGCATATGTAGTAGTGCCCATCTGAAAATTGAACGAACTTCCACTGTAGGTTCCTTCCATTCTATTATAGAAAATACGAACCAATTCTTCATTATAGTCATGACTTAACTCCAGAAATGTACTCAATTTTTGATGAACCAGCAAATCATTAATCTCTTCCAGATTTAATCTACGGAGAGTACCACTATCCAACATGAATTGCTTAATAATCTTCCTCTTGCTAAACTTAGAAGAGTAAGATTCAACTAGTTCATCATGGACAAGAGAAAGAGCAGTTACCGGTTCAAGTTGTTGAAAAGAGGAGTCTCCTTTGGGAGTTCTCTTCCTTGATGACTTGTGTGATGCCATGGATAAAAGATTGAGAGGATTTTGAGAGAATATTGAAGTTGAGTATTTAGGGTTCTGTCGTCCTCGGTTTTTTCTCGTGAGATACGAACTGACTCTTCTTTTTATTTTTGAGTTTTGAAAATCAGAGAGTCGCCACCGACTTTTATTTTATCCAATTAAGGAAAGGTTTATAAAAGAAACAGAAAAAGACCTATAAGAGATTTTGGGTTCGGGGGTAGGTTATACAAAGGGAAGATATTAGCACCCCTTTGTATCCATGGTTATCCATGGGCTCTTAATTGCTTAGCTCACTTGTTTGAATCATTTGTCTTGCTTTGAAATGCTTGTATGTGGTTTTAAAATACCTTTGTAAATTAACTTTGTAGTGATCCTTGTGCGGATGTATACAAAGTGTTTTATCTTTCGAAAGATGTTTTGAAAAAAAGATCTTTAACTTCGTAATGATCCTTGTTTGGATATATACAAAATGTTGTCTTTTTTGAAAGTTTTGTTTTGAAAAACAGTGATATGTGAAACATTTGTTGTTTTGATTTGAGCAAGCAATTAGGAGATCTACCCTAAATTTATAAGGTCCTTTCCTATTTTCTTTTAGAAAATTTTCTTTGACTGGATACAGAAAGAAATTATTTGAATTGTATTTGAAACAGTAGAATTGATTTTGGAAAGAGTAACAGAGCGATTACCCTAAGAGGTGCAAGTGTGATTTGTGTTTTATTTTCAGATATATTTGTCTTTGAGATTAGTGATCTAGCGCTTCAGTTTTTGTTCTTGACATACACGAAGTTTTATATGTACAGAAATTAAAGTGCGGGAATGTAAAATGCGGAAAGTAAATCTACGCTATTACATCGATTGTGCGGGAAATGTAAACTACGCTATTTACATGAATTTGACAACCTATACACTTATCTATGAATTTAAATTGCAATAAGATAAAGGGGAAATATTTTTGGATTTTTGGATGGTTGATTTTAATTAGAATTAATGCATAATTAATTTAATTAAATGAGAAAAAGGTAGAAATAAAATTTAAACCTAAAAATTAAGTCTAAAATATGTTCATATTGCTTGTTAATTAATTTTAAAATAAAACTATTTTTTTTTTTGGATTTTTGAAGTTGTTTTGGAAATTATTAAGCTAATTAACATATAATTATACAAATAATTTAAACTTAAAGAGAAAAGTATTCTAAATATGTACAAAATTAGTCTAATATATAAACTTGATTAAATAAAAAAGAAAACATTTTTTTTGATTTTTTTGATAGGTTGAAATAATTAAAAAGCAAATATATAAATATATACTAATTAATTAAACAAAATATTTTAATTATTAAGAAAAATAAAATGTTTTTGTTTCAAAAATTAATATAGCATTTTATCAACCTAAAAATGTTTTTAATATAATTTTCTGGTTTTTAAAACTATTTTTAAATAATTGTTGAAAGAAAATTAAATAAAATAGAAAAATATTAAATATATATTAAATATGGATCATGTGTGGTTGGCTGGTAAGTCCATAGCAGGGACTAGCGTGTCATGGGCGTTGGATTGAGTGATTGGACTAATCTGATGGTGACCAAGCAAGGGAGCATGGCGCGTGCAAAACCTGCAAAGCACTGAATCAGAGATTTTTAAAAAAATTAAACGCGCGCAGGGCAGCCAATGAGAGGCTGCCACGAGTTCATCTTCTTCCTCCGTCCGTTGGCTTAGGTCTGCAACTATTGCTAAAGATTTTAGTGACGGTTTCCAAGCGTAGCCATAGCTCCTGCAAATTCAAAAATCTCATACAAACATGATAAATTATTTTGGAGACCATGGTTCAGCTTAAAATCGCCCCCTGAGTTCAAATATGCCATTAGTTTTGTCTAATTTTGCCTCTAACGAAAAATCCCATTTCGAGCTCATGAAACCCTAAAATGGCATATGCTTCAAACGTCCATTAAAACCCAATTAAAGCTCCAGAAACGACCAGAACATCAAACCAAACACAAATATGCAATTACATCTTGTTAAACATGCATGTATGATTATATTTTGGTAGGTTTATGTTTGAGCAAACTGTGAGCTATATGTGCGTGTTCTTGAGGTTTAAAGGCTTGCAATTGATCTGGATAGGTTCAGTGAAGGTCAAGGAACGTGTTTGAGTGTTTAGTTTGTATTGAAATGAGCTTAAACTTGAAATTCGAATTTCGAATTTCTTTCAAAATTACAAGTTATTACAAGGGTGATACAAGTATAATATTGATTCAGATTTCGTGTGTGTGTGTTTACTGAAGTGTTCTACTTCATTTATAGGCCATGGATGTGCTGCAAACTTCAGCTATCAAGCATTGATTGCTTTTTGAACTTTTGATTTTTTAATATTAAAAATCTTTGAATTCTTTGGCCATGGCTTTGAATTTCTTCAACCTCTTGCTCTAGGCCTGCCATGTACTTCTCTTTGTTGCAGAAAATAAGCTACCTTGGTGACTCAAGCAAGAGACAAAAGCTTTGGATAATGATCTTGCACCATTTCTTTTTAATTTAATTTTAAAGGTAATAAAATTAAACTAAAAAAGAAATAAAAATGTTATGGGCCTTAGGTTGGTCGTGGGAGGCCCATAGCATCATTAGAATCATGTTTGGATCATGAAAACTTGGCCTCTTTTGGAAAAAAACATTTTTGATCAATGTTGGTTTCATGCATTTTCCCAAAATATAGCCAACTTCAACAAGGCATAAATCCCTCAATTTTGATCATATGAAAGAGTTCTTGTACTTTTTAGAAACCTCAAGATGTCCTATACAAGCTACTTTGGAAACTTTTTTGCATTTGGTGAAGTTATCTTGATGTTATGGTCTTTGACAAAAAACCACTTTTTGTTGACATTGAAAATGACCTGTAATGTCCTGGCTCATATTTTCCAAATGGTAAATCCAATGACCATGGGATCAATTGCATTTGAACGATAATTGAATTTCCTTAAAAACAAGCTTTGGTTGGAATTTTTTGAATGAACGGGGAGAGTTATGGTCGGTCAAAGTTCAGTTGACTTTTAGGAGAAAACCCTAATTTTGAAACTTAGGGTTTTGTTGATTTCTGATCTTTTATTGATGAATTATGATCAACCATTGATCAAATGATGAATCTTTTGACAAAATATAGATGTTGACAAAAAATTTCATTTTTGACTGTCTGTTGACTTTTCGGTCAAACTGGCCGTCTATTGACTGTTTGAGCTGCTGACTGGGCGTCTGAGCGAATTGAAGTTTGAAAATTTGTCTGGTGTTACTTTGGAACATATGGAGGTCCATGAAATCCATTTGAGGTCTCAAAAAACTTGTTCTCCTGAAAAAAAACAAAAACCCTAGTTAGGGACTGTTTGTGTAGAAGACAGTTAAGCGTACCTGATTTTTGTGCAGTGTTGAGTCTCTGCTGATCATGTGATGATCAGAAGACTTCTAGAACAAAAATCTTGGAAATTTGAAATGCGAAAGATTGACTTGATTGATGGTACAAAACACGGAGAATCGTGCTGTCAGCGGGCTTGACTGTCAACTGGCTGTCCGGGCATTAACGTAACAGTTAAAGTGAAAATTCAAAAGTTAAAGTTAATTTTTCTTTTTGTTTTTTGTTGTGTTAATGGTGAAAATTTATTTACATGAGTTGTTAGAAAAACACAAACATAATAAATAAATAAAATATACCGCACACGAACGAAATTACCGATAATAACCTTGAAAAATATTTAATGCACAGAAAAATAAATATTTAACTAGCAGAAAACACACATAATATTACCTTAATAATTAAACGACAGTACGACAGATAGTACAACATTTAATACTGACAGTACAGATATTACATAATATAATGAACAGTACGACAAATAAAATAAATGGTACATTATTTGAAAGCGAAAGATGCGACAAACTTTAAAAATGACGATTAAAAACCCATGCTATAAATAACAACATATAGATGAACGGGAGTGTAAGCAACCCAGGTCCGCATTTTTCAGGACTATGCAGACAGAAAAAGGACATGATTACCACCAAAATAGTGATGACCATATGAAAACACGTATCCATCCATTTTCCCATTTTTGCCGGGGAAGAAGAGAAAATAATTATGAGGTAGAAGTTTGAGTTGAAATTTGATGTGAGAATTTATGGAAAAAATGAGGGGTATTTATAGAGTAAAAAGAAGGATAGAGACGTTGGGGAATGAATTGATTCCGTACAAAAAAAAGGAAAATTTGAGTGGTAGTAGGATTTGAAAGAAAGTGTATGGTAGGGTTTGAAAAGAGAGATGTATGGAATAAAGTTAGGATTTGATTTGAAAGAAAGAGATTTGAAAAGAAGGGAAAAGATTTGAAAACAATAGTATAGTACAAAAATTAGTGGGAAACAAAAACTAATAATAATTTACTTGTTACCAGTACAGTCTGAATCCCTGGACTTTGCGCCTGCAAAATTTTAATTCTGTACCAATTGCGTCAGTACTATTTATCTACAAATAAATCTCAAATAAACAGCGTGTGTGAAGTGGTAAACAGTACTTGGCGTTTGTGTAAGAATAAATTCAACAGCGAACCAAAATACCTATAAGAAATATTCTAAAAACCGAGTATTCATAAAATCAGGATATTTATGAAATAAAATCCAAGATTATATGAAACTCCCAATTTTTAGACAGAAGTCTGTTGCCTTCTTTCTGAAAAAGATGCGGGCAAATTTTGGGGTATAACAGGTTTGCTTGGTGGAGGTCGACGGCGCAAGAGAGAAAAAGAAGAAAATGATTTTGCCATTCAGCCTTTTTAATTTAACCTATTTTGGAAAATTTGCGACCGATGCGTCGACCTATGCAGGTCATGCGTCGACGCATTAGCACTAAAATTTTAAAGAATTTCTTTCAATAGGTCGACTCATGGAAAGAGTGGGTCGACCTATTTTTGGCATTTTTCCAAAATTTGTTAAATTTAATGTATGTATGCATGAGACTACAAAAATATCCATAACACATACACAATTATGAACAAGTAGCAAGTTTACCATATTGATGCATTATTTTAAGAAGAGTCTAAGATTGAAACGATATTACCTTTACACATGGGAGATAGAGAAATATGCCCTCACATATCTTGAATACACACTTCAACACAATTATGATAGCATAAATAATAATAATAATAAATAGAGCACATGCAACTACTCATAGTTGCAACCTATCTGATATATCAAGGACACCAAGTTCCCTACGAATGTGAAAGAAAGTAGCTAGTGGTTTTGTAAAGATATCGGGAAGTTGATTTTTTCTATCAATATGCTCAAACACTACATCACCTTTCTCCACATGGTCTCTAAGAAAATGGTGTCAGATTTCTATGTGTTTAGTGCGAGAGTGCAAGACTGGATTTTTGGTTAAATTTATAGCACTTGTGTTATCACAAAAGATGGGAATATGATCAAGCTAGACATTTAAGTCAAGTAATTGTTGTTTGAGCCATAAGATTTGAGCACAACAATTACCGACCGCCACATATTATGCCTCGGCAGTTGAAAAAGCAACAAAAACCTGTTTCTTGCTATGCCAACTCACTAAGGAGTTTGAGAAGAAATGACATGTACCACTAGTGCTTTTCCTATCCAATTTGCAAGCGGCAAAGTCGGAATCGGAGTACCCAACCAAAGAACAATCACTACCTTTGGAGAACCATAAGCCATACTTAGTTTTACCAACAGATACCTAAGGATGCCCTTAACGGCCTTTAAGTGAGACTCCTTAGGACATGATTGGTATCTTGCACACATGCAAACACTAAACATAATATCGGGACGAGAAGCGGTAAGGTAAAGTAGGGAACTGATCATACCTCTATACGTTTTTACATCAACTGGCTTACCATGTTCATCCCGATCAAGATTGACGGCGGTAGGCACAAGGGTGTCAATGGCCTTTTACTTTGCCATGTCAAAGCTTTTGATATGCTCTTGACAATAGTTAGTTTGACTCACAAATGTGCCTTCCTTTAGTTGCTTTATTTGGAGTCCAAGAAAGTAGTTTAGTTCACCCATCATGCTCATCTCGAATTCTCCCTGCATAAGCTTAGAAAACTCCTTGACAAGAGTCATGTTAGTAGACCCAAAAATAATATAATCAACATACACTTGAACCAATATAGAATTCTTTTCATGTCTTTTAATGAATAGAGTGGTATCTACCTTCCCTCTTGAGAAACCTTGATTGATAAAAAAATTACTAAGCCGCTCGTACCAAGCTCTTGGAGCTTGTTTAAGACCGTACAAGGCATGCTTAAGTTTATAAACATGATCGGGATAATCAACGTTTTCAAAGCCGGGAGGTTGAGATACATAGACTTTTTCACTAATAAACCCATTTAGAAAAGCACTCTTAACGTCCATTTGATATAACTTAAAGTTTTGTGAACATGCAAATGCAATTAACAAACGTATGGCTTCGAGTCGGGCGACCGGAGCATAAGTCTCCTCATAATCAATCCCTTCCTCTTGGCTATACCCTTGAGCAACAAGACGGGCCTTGTTGCGAGAAATAATCCCATTTTCGTCTAGTTTGTTCATAAACACCCATTTAGTGCCAATTACTCGATGGTCTCGCGGAGGAGGGACAAGGTCCCAAACCTCATTTCTCTTAAATTGGTTCATCTCTTCTTGCATAGCTAAATACCAATGCTCATCGACTAATGCATCTTTGGAGTTTTTAGGCTCAATTTCAGAGACGAAAGAATAATAAAAACAAAAGTTACTTATCCTTGACCGTGTTGTTACCCCTTTTGATATGTCTCCTAGAATGTTCTCCATAGGATGGTCCTTAGAACATTTCCATTCAAGGGGAAGATCACTTTTATCACTTGGTTGATCTTCCACTTTCTCTTCAGGTGCTTGATCCACTTCCTCTTTAATATTCTCGGGTGAGAGGCAATCTTTATCTTTATCAAGTTTAGCATCCGGATCCTTAAGTATACTCTCAGTTGAGATACCTACACCATTAAGAACTCTACCTTTTCTAACTACTTTCGGATAAGACTCATCAAAAGAAACATGTACGGACTCTTCAACAATATGTAACCTTATGTTGTATACTCTATAAGCTTTACTAGATTGAGCGTATCCTAGAAAGATACTCTCATCCTCTTTTGCATCAAATTTACCAAGGTTTTCTTTTCCATTATTTAAAACAAAGCATTTACATCCAAATACGTGAAAGTGGGATATGTTTGCTTTCTTCCTTTTAAGAGTTCATACGGTGTTTTGTTTAGAATAGGTCGTATCAAGATCCTATTTAAAACATAGCAAGCCATATTTATGGCATCGGCCCAAAAGTATTTTAGAATCCCATGTTCATTAATCATAGTTCTTCCAAGTTCTTCCAAAACACGGTTTTTACGTTCCACCACTCCATTTTGTTGTGGAGTTCGTGGTGCGGAGAAGTTATGATTAATGCCATGATTTCCACCAAACTCTTTAAAAATATGATTTTCAAACTCACCCCCATGATCACTTCGGATGGTTACAATGCTAGTGTTCAACTTATTTTAAAACAATTTGGCAAATTTCTCAAATGCTGAGAAGGTGTCACTTTTGCTTGCCAAGAAGATCGCCCAACAATACCTAGAGAAATCATCAACTATGACAAACCCATAATAGTTCCCACCTAGACTTTTTATTCTATATGGTCCAAAAAGGTCCATATGAAGAAGTTCAAGAGGTCTCGTTGTAGATGCAATGTTTTTAGATTTAAAAGAGATCCTTGTTTGCTTCCCCATTTGGCACACATCACATAAGTGATCTTTGGAGAACTTAATTTTTGGTAGGCCAACTACTAGGTCTTTTGAAACGATTTTATCAAGCAAGTCAAAGTTGACATGAGCCAGACGTCTATGCCAAAGCCATGAGTCTTCACTCATAGTGGTTACACATTTGGCCTCGGTCATTGATACCTCATTTACATCAAGCATATATACATTGTTTACCCTCAAGCCTTTGAACACATCATCTTTCTTATTATCGTTTCTAATTGTGCAACTTTCTTTTGAAAACGATACCGAGTATCCTTTGTCGCACAATTGACTGATGCTAATAAGATTGTGTTTAAGGCCCTCAACTAGATGGACGTATGAGATAGTAGTACAAGAGGGATTACCTACACTACATTTGCCGAGTATTGCACCCTTGTTGTTATCACCATAGGTCACAAATCCTTTCTTCTTAGTCACAAAGTCATATAATAAAGATAAGCACCCGTCATATGTCTTGAGCATCCGCTATCTAGAAACCATATTCTCTCGGATGGCTCAAGACATTCCACAATCTTTTTTTTTTCTTTTGATGTGCCATGAGACATAGGTTGACCGTTTCCTCTTCATCACTCGAGTTTTCTTTTCTAAATGAATCACTATCACTCTCCCAAGCGATATAGGCTCTTCTTCCTTTTATTTGCTTCTTTTGAGGTTTGCCCTTTGCCTTATCTTTCTTAAGTGAGGGGCAATCCGGCTTGTAATGACCCGACTTACCACAATTGTAACAAGATCCTCTAGGTTTAGTTTTCTTACTCTCATCTTGCTTGTTAGGCTTTGCTCGACGTCTATAGTCGACTAGATTGTTATCTGAGTGTTTGATTTCATTCTTTCGAAGATACTTACTATACCTTCTCACGAACAAACCCATGTCTTCATCTGGACTATCATCTTCGTCACTAGATTCACTATCACACGCATATTTGGTGGATGATTTTGAACTTGAAGCCTTTAAGGCAATAGACTTCTTTTCGGTGTCCTTTGATTTTTCTTTCTTTTCTTTCTTTTCGTGCTTGTTAAGGTTCATGAGATCTTGCTCATGTTCTTCAAGCTTTCCAAATAGAGCCATGAGGTCCAATTTAGAGAGATTGTTGGCTTCTTTGATTGCCGTGACTTTAGGTTGCCATTCCCTACTAAGACATCTCAAAACTTTATTAGTAGCAACAACGTTGGGAGTAATGTGTCCTAAAGTGTGTAAACGATTGATAATATGAGAAAATCTCTTTTGCATTTCCGCAATGGTTTCACCTTGCTTCATGTGAAAGAGATCAAACTCTTGCATCAAAGTATTGATTCTAGCTAGCTTAACATTATTAGTTCCTTCATGGGCGACTTGTGATAGCCATAGGACCATTGACGATGACATCCCAAAATTTTCTATCAACGGAGTTGATATGAATGCCCATACAGTCTTTCCAATAACTATAGTTTTCTCCGGTGAAAACAGGCGCTTTATTATACGCCCCTTTTTGACCGTTCTCCATTTTCTAAAAAGTTATATGCGAAGCACTAGATAAACCGGCGCTCATGATACCACTTGTTAGACGATAGGGATGGTCTAGAGGGGGGTGAATAGACCACCTTTTTCCGACTTAAGAAAATTTTAGGATTTGAAAATGTGATTCCACGGAATTAAACTTATCCTCTTGAAAGATCAAGTTATCGGGGACCGGATATGTGCAATTAACGAACCGGATGAAAATGGTGAAATTTAATTACTCGCTTCAACGAAGTTATCAATTGGCTAGCATACACACTTAAATGAGTCTAACTCGCAATGAACTGTTTCACCCAAATTGACCAAAAATTGAATGTGTAATCTTATCAAACACTTGGTGAGCGATTTTCACCAAGCTTCAATTTTTGCTCAACTATGAGTTTTTACCGAAAACAAATATAGAAAAGATAAAACTAAAGACGATAAAGAACACGATATTTGTTTAGACAGTTCCTCTATCGTCCTCGCAGGAGTACGTTTTCCCCTAATTTCAAATGAAATTAGGAAAGTTTTATTTGATTGCAAAATGTTTATCAAGGAAAGAGTTTACCAATCACCAACTACACACATGCAGTAAAATTGAATACAATTCTTTCCTCCCTTTGATTCAAGTAGAACAACCTCAATGTCAATGATCTTCACCGATCAAGACTCCGATCCTTCCTTTTCAATCCTCCGGTTGTAGCAAATTTGATGAGCGAATCTACAATCCCTCAATTCCTTATGCTCGGCGGAAGTGAATCCAAAGCGAAGAGATCGGCCACGCTAAAATTTTCCACAGCTCAGAAACTGTGGCCACATATATGATTTGACCAGGGTTTTCAAAGCGTAGAATTATGTTATAAAATATTGAATCCGGAGTATGAAACTGTAGCCTTTACTTCAATTGCCACGGCTAGACAACTGCAGATATTTTTAGCCGCAAAGGCAAACCGTAGCTTTATAATTTTCACTTCAAACTGTGGCCCAAGCCTAAAAAAATATATCCCTCCAAAATTTCCCTCTTTTTTTTTAGTTTCCCTCTCATAATTATTTTCTTTTATAATTTTTTTTATATTAAAAAAGTAAAAAAAAAATGAAAAGATAAATACACTATGAAACCCTAAAATCAATCAAAGCTCTCTCTTCTTTCTCTATCCCAAACATACGGCGCCGCTCCTTCTCCTCCAGCCTCCTTTCATTTCTCTTCTTTGTACAAGGAAGCAACAACGCCTCTTTCCCCTTCAATTTCACGATTATGTAAAATACAATGGAAGAACAAAAAGTTTTCCCCTCTTCCCCTCTATCGCTCTCGATGAACAACAATCAAGACCTCTCTCCCGATTTCTCTCTCGATTTCTATTCCCCTATCGATCGATTCCTCTCCGCGTAGACAACAACAAAACCCTCTTTCTTGTTTTCTATCTTTCTCGCGATCGTCCCTCTCTTTCGTGAGCTTTCTATCTCTCGCGTTTTGCTTGCGGCCATGGAAGGAGCTTTGAAAGCTCATGTCAACAAGAACAAATTTTCACTTGCAAACAGGGATGGAAACCGGGGTATGTTTCTCTCTATTTTCGTTTTCCTTTTTATGATATAGAGACAACAACTCATGTTTCTCTCTACTTTCTCGCCGATCGTCTTCTAGCAGAAGCAGAAGTAGCAGAAGAGGCTTATTCGAAATCCCCTTTCTGCTCCAGCAAGGTTTATTTTCATCTATACTTATACTCACTCACTAATTCATTAACTAACTCTTTGTCAATAGATGGATCTTCAATTTCGTATTGTTCCTTTTCTTTTGCTATTTAGGGTTTCAAATACCGATTTTAGTTTTGATTCAGTATCTAGATGTGTCATCTGACAGTAGTTCTTGGTATTGATTTATCTGCAGTTTTTGAAGAGGGCTTGTTGTTTTGATCAATATCAAAATGGCATGGAAGGGCAATGTAAGAAACTTCTGAATTGTGTGTTGTCTATGATTCTAATTTTTTTTTTGTTTTGAATTGTGTGTTGTTTTGAATTAAGTGTTTTGTTTTGTTTTTCTGGTTTCTTGTTCTTACAAGTTGTAGCATGTAAGAAACATGAGATGGAATTGAGGAAGCAGTGAAACATGGCTACCTCAAAACAGATTCAGATTTCTTAAATAAAGATCTTCACGGTGGTTCTTGCTGTGTAACAACATTGATTAAGAACGGTAATCTTATCGTGTCCAATGCTGGAGATTGTCGCGCTGTTATCAGTAGAGATGATGTTGCTGAGGCCTTAACATCTGACCACAAACCTTCGAGAAAAGATGAAAAATACAGGATTGAAACACATGTAATTAGGTCTTCGGTAATCGAAAAAATTTGTAGTTTAGGATCTCTTGAATGTTTTTAATTTTGATTTGTTTTATAGGGTGGATATGTTGATATGTGCCGCGGTGTGTGGAGACTCCAAGGCTCTCTTGCTGTTTCTAGGAGCATTGGAGATAGACACATGAAACAATGGGTGAAAGCAGAACCTGAGACCAAAGTTCTCAGAATTGAACCGCATCACGACTAGTTAATCCTAGCTTCAGATGGATTATGGGACAAGGTATAAAATTTGGATAATGTGTTAATTACTGTTTGATACTGTTAAGAGTTTGTTACTAGATGTTAGTAAGTTGTTGAGTTTGTTAGTAGATGTTAGTAAGTTGATGAGTTCTTTCTTGCTCTGTTAACTGTTTTCAATCTAACAAATAACTGCTAACACTTGTGATTTATAATTTTCTAACAAGTAACTGCTAACACTTTGTGATTTATAATTTCCTAACTGCGACTGGGATTTCTTCCCGTACGAATAAGTTCTTGATACCATGTTATATGAGCTCTGCCACAACGAACATGGTCCTCACAATGCTCAATTTTATAACCTTTTGGATGAAATTAGAAAGGTAATGATACCCTTTATCTCAAGGATCTTATTTGTGATGTGTTGCTATCTTTCATTTATGTGCGTGCACATTCTTGTTGGTATTGATCATAGATGAGTGCACACTGAGTGTTGGTCCTATTTAAATGTAGGAATGTGAAGAACTGATGGTCAAAGGGATTAGTGGTACTGGAAAAGGATTTGACGTTCCTGTGAGACGGAGAAACATAGTACTGTGAAGGCTCATAGAGGACCTGTGGTGCAGATGGATCAAAGGAAGATACTGTTTGACAATGAAGATGGAGAAATTTCTGCCACTAATGTCAAAGATGGACAAAACACACCACATTATCATCTTCAGTTCTGTACATTGGAACCTAACTCTATGTTCCTTCCTGTGCTTTTACATGCAGCTATGGTCTTTTATGTTTATACAGGTAGTACCTTTCACAATAATACAATACTTTGTTACTTCAGTTTTTGTTAACTATGAAACACGGACACCAGAAACACTTACACTGACACAAATACTTTTCAGGGAGTGGAAAGCTGACATGGTCAAATGAAGATGGTACTGGTACAATGGATATACATGAAGGAGATATAGGTAGTCTTGGAGAAGGATTTGTTTTCTATATACACAGCAACTTGGAATCACATAAGAAGAAACGAGGATATATGCAATGTTTACTAACACTGATGAGAGCACTTTTGTAAGTGTATTCTTTTTTTAAATGAATGCTTCTAAACCTTGTTTGGTTGCAATTTTTCATGTTAATAAAAAAAATGCAGGATCCATCTATTGGTGCTTACTCAAGGATCAATGAACTAGTCAAAGGCTTTGATAAGAATATCATCCAAGCAGCTTTTAAGGTATAGGCAAAAGCATAAAATTCATGCATAAATCACTTTTCAATCAAGATAGTTTAAGAAAAAAATTAAAATCAATCAATTTTTTTAAGGTCCCGGAAGATTTGGTTGAGGCAATTACAGACAATAGAGAGGCACTAGCAACAGTGCATGTCGTTCCAGTGAAGAAGCATAACAATGTCTTGGAATTGGAGGGATGTGGTGGAATTCAACTTTGTCGAAGAATGTCAACATCCTTCTGGCGTAATCTTTGTAAGGGATCAAGCCAGGATGACGCGTTTCCCATTCTCCTTTAATCTGATTAATCACAAGCGCAAAATCTCCATAGACATCAAGAATCTTAATTCTTAGATTAATGGCTTCTTCAAGCCCTATGATGCAAGGTTCATATTCAGCAATATTATTTGTACAATCAAAACATATCCTTGCAGTGAAAGGAACCTGTGAACCTTGAGGAGTGATAATAATAGCACCAATACCATGGCCATGAACATTAGAAGCTCCATCTAAAAATTAAACCCCATTTGGATCCAGGCTCTGGTCCTTCTTCTGGCAACGGTTCATCCCAATCTTGAGCTCTCAAATACATTATATCTTCATCCGGTAAGTCCATTCTAATAGATTGATGATCATCAATTGGTTGGTGAGCGAGGTACTCTGCCAACACACTTCCTTTCACAGCTTTTTGAGCTCGGTATTCAATATCATATTCAGATAGAAACATTTGCCAACGAGCAATCCTTCCGGTTAATGCAGGTTTTTCAAATATGTACTTAATCGGATCCATTTTGGAAATCAATACGGTGGTGAGATTCAACATATACTGTCCCAGTCGGCGAGCAGCCCACACCAAAGCGCAGCAAGTTTTCTCAAGCAGCGAGTATCTTGTTTCGTACTCGGTAAACTTTTTGCTAAGGTAGTATATTGCGTACTCTTTTCGACCAGACTCGTCATGTTGACCTAACACACATCCCAATGAATTCTCAAGCACTATGAGGTACATAATCAGAGGTCTTCCTTCAACTAGAGGAAACAAAATTGGGGGTTCAAGCAGATATTCTTTGATACTATCAAAAGCTTTCTGACAATCTTCATTCCACTCACATCCCTAATTTTTATTGAACAACTTGAAAATTGGCTCATAGGTAGTAGTCATATTGGAAATGAACTTGGAGATATAATTCAAACGTCCGAGGAAACCCCTCACTTGTTTCTGAGTCTTTGGTGCGGGCATTTCTTGAATTGCTTTGACTTTATCAGGATCTACTTCAATTCCTTTCTGACTGACAACGAAGCCCAATAATTTTCCGGAACGGACACCAAAAATGCATTTGTTTGGATTCAAGCGGAGACGATAATTTCTCAAACGCTGAAACAGCTTTAAAAGATCCTCCATGTGCCCCTCCTCAGACTGAGACTTGGCAATCATGTCATCCACATAAACCTCAATCTCTTTGTGCATCATATCATGGAAAAGAGTGGTCATGGCCCTCTAATACGTCGCGTCAGCATTCTTCATCCCAAAAGGCATTACTTTGTAACAGAATGTTCCCCATGGCGTAATAAATATTGTCTTTTCCATGTCTTCAGGTGCCATCTTAATCTGGTTGTATCCTGAAAAACCATCCATGAAGGAGAAAACCTCAAACTTTGTCGTGCTATCTACCAACATATCAATGTGAGGTAGAGGAAAATCATCTTTCGGACTGGCTTTATTCAAATCTCTATAATCAACACACATGCGAACTTCTCCGTCTTTCTTCGAAACAGGCACAATATTGGCAATCCATTGAGGATATACTGAAGTGACAAGGAAACCTGCGTCTATCTGCTTCAGATCCTCATTCTTAATCTTCTCCGCCATATCGGGATGACTTCGTCTTAGCTTTTGATTGACAGGAGGGCATTCTAGTTTCAACGGCAAACGATGCTCCACAATATATGTGTCCAAACTAGGCATATCTTGGTAGGACCATGCAAAAATGTCAACATACTCTTTAAGAAGCTCTACAATCCTTTTCTTAACATCTTGACCAAGAAGTGTCCCAATCTTGACTTCCTTCTTATCCTCTTTAGAACCCAAGTTGATGACTTCTAACGACTCTTTATATGGCTGAATGGTGTCTTCCTCGTGCTCAAGCAGTCGGGAAATCTCATCAGGAATACATTCATCACTTTCTCCTTCCGTGTTTGATTTTTTTTTATTCGGGACACGAAATATTACGCTATGTTAAGTAGATCACCAAGTAATTTATGTAGAAATCACCCTACAACGAGGCCGATCAAAACTTTATGTGCTAATGCATGCAAGAGAAGCGATATATAGATCACTCTCCGAAAGTAATACCGCACGAAAAGAAAATAGGTAGCGATCTAGTCTTTACCAAGAATCCATAAGAATTCTCAAGGTATTAAAGACTTTCATCGATCTAAATAAAAAGAAGTAAAAGATGGAACCACATTCAAAATCTCCTTTCATCCATAATTTCAATCACTTAATTTTGCGGATTTGGATTCTCATCCCATCGACGCCCTAAGTTCATTGATATTAGAGAGAAATTAGGCCTCTAACTTGTGATTCAAAGAAAATAACAAAAGAAGGGTGTAGAAGATGAGTTAGAACCAAGAACGAATCAAAAAAGGCAAAAAAGCACATTCTGCTCAGCTGCAAATCGATTTGCACAGAGTGTAAATCGATTTGCATAACTCTGTTTTCAAATCTGCGCAGTTTTTCAGTTATGTAAATCGATTTGTACCATATGTAAATCGATTTGCATAACACAGTTTAAAAAAACAGCAAATAAAGAGAAGAAAACTTGTTTAAACATAAAACCAAACACCTTGTGATCTTGGATCAATTTGTGTGTAGCAACCTGCCCTAAAAATTAAAGTTTTAGAGTCGCAACCTATTCTACCAGGGCGAATAGGAAACCCTACGCAGTTAAGAGATTCAGGGTAAGATATTACATTCGGGTCAAGGGAAGGTGTTAGGCACCCTTAACCCTTTCCTAAGGTTTTGAATTTAAAGGCGAAGGTTTATGGCTAAATATTAAGGTTTAATAGCTAAGTAAATGAATAGGGTGAAAAGTGAGATTTTGGGGAAGGGGACTCACCTTGGTTATCCAAGTGCATACGTACCTCCTTAGGGAGGATCAGAGTCTACGTAGTTTGGGGCAGGATTTTACGCCTTTGATTTTGGTATGAATGTATTTGAAGGTATTTTGAATTACCTTATCGTAGTTTTGAAATTTGTGGTTTGCAAGGTATTTTGAATTACCTTATCGAAGTGATGAAAATCCGTAGTTTGAAGAGGAAGGAGTGCTCTAAGATTTGGCGTACAACCCTGATTTTAAATATGCATTATTAATCGAAATGATCAATAGGTTTGATCACCATAATTAACAAATTAGTAAAGGATTGCTAACAATTCTAATCGATAAATTCGATTATCACTAATAGCAAATAGATGTATTTTAAAAATTAATTTATTAATTTTATCGTTACTTCTCATAACCAATAGATTTGATTACATATAATAACGAATTGATAAAGAGAAATATGCTAATCATCACAACCTTTTAGCAAAATACAATCCTATTTGAATTTAAATTATTTAATTAATTGATTATTAACCATCGCGACCGATTAATTTGGTCGAAACGAATAATAAATAAAATCCTAATATTTTGGCCAAATGGCCAGTGGGATTGGGCAAACCCTAATACCTTGGTCATATGCTCTTAGGGATTTTGTGATCTTTACCATTAAAGTTGATTAAATTAATTAAATCGAATAATCGAAATAATCAAGAAAATAGTTCTAAATAATTATAGCCCTAATCCTAATTTATATTCTAATACTAATTAAACAAATTAACTGAATCTAAACATAACTATTTATTAATCTAAATAATTAACTAATAAAATATATATAGAAAAACCTGGCAGTAATCCTGTGTGGCTGGCCTTTGAAGGTGCGTGGTGGAGGCACAACTCTTGGGCGTTAGATCTGGATTATTGGAGATCTGATGGTAAGAAGTTGAGGGTGCACCGTGGGGTCGTGAAGGGCATGCGTATTGGATCTATGAACAAACAGAGAAGAAAAATAATTGTAAGATCCTGGGATCGAACCCAGGTCTTATTAGGCACAACACGCTCCCTCAAGCCAATCCTGCTATTATGGTTTGTTGTCAATTAAACCAACCAAATAAAATAAATAAAACAATGCGTTAATCAATGGAAAAGTAAAACGTGAATCCTTGGACCGCTGACTGGCCAATAAGAAGTGGAGAGAGATCTGAACGTTGTTGACCAACCAATGGCAGACTCGCGCGCGCAAACCAAAACTTATGATTTTGAACGGACCAATGGTCGCCTGTCACGACGGGATCATCATCTTTGCAAACCCAGGCCACCAGAACTGTACAGTTTTGGTCATCCCTTCTAATGGGGTTCACACGATGAACCTGTAAAACGATGAAAAACAAAAGAAAGAAACACCCAGTTTACACAAATCGACCATGGCGAATTCGTTGGTGACCTCCGTTTGACCTAAATCTTCCTGTAGACGCCGGTACGAAGCTCCACGTCCTCTCAGCCCTAACCGTGGCAAACTCTTGTTCTTGCGTCAAAACTCATAAACGATAGATGCAAATGACTCTAGACATGATTATAAACATGAATACACACATAAAATTAACTTAAATATCATGGATGAAGCATTTCAAATTTAAAAACGTAAGCAAAACGGTTCCACCTGTTTATCCTATTCTGGGACGCTTCAAGTTTGTGTGAGAACCTGAATCAATTGCTGGAGGCCCCAGGATGATGAATGAATGCTTGGGATTGCTTGAGAGTGGCTGTAATTAAACCTTGGCCTTGCCCTAGTTTCTTGAACGTTTTGATCTTCTTAAAACCCTAATGGCTTGCCCATTTTTCGTCCTCCTGGGGTCTGCCCCTGTTCTGAGTATATATGGGAGTGTATTAGGGTTATTTCATGGGCTTGGATATGTAGTTATGGAGTCCTTTCAAATTTTGATATTTCCATGTGTTTAGCCTTTCCAATTTAAGTCATTCTTTCCCCTCAAGCAAGCTTCACGTTTTTGGACACTCATGTATTATTTGGGCTTTTATTTGATCAAGACCAAAGCCATATATTTTTACCCATGTATCTTATATTTTTACTTAATTTATTTTCCTCTTAATTGATTAAAATTCAAATAAATATAAATAAAATTATAAAAATGTGGGGATGGATTTAGAGGCCATGGATAATGTTAGAAACAAGTTTGGATCAACAAAACCTAAGCCCATTTGAAAAATTTGCAAGATTGGACAATATTTCTTCCATGGACTTCTTGAAATTCAACCAACTTGTGCAATTCATTACTTCCTCAATTTTGGTCATATGAAAGTGTTCTAGGACATTTTAGAAAGCTTAAAGAGTCCTATAAATGACCCTTTTGGTTTTATCTCCATTGAAGTTTCCATGCTCATGTTATGGGCTTTTGAAGAAGATGACCTTTTAATGACCTTTTTGGAGGACCTGTAATGTATTGGACCATATCTCTTGAATGAAGCATTTATGGCCTTGGCTTGTGAGAGACAAAGTATTAGAGAATTCAATTTCCTTCATAATAGGCTTTGGTTGGGACATTTTTGATACTCCATGTTAAAGTTATGGCTAGTCAAAATTGAGTTGACTTTCTCCTATAAAAACCCTAATTTGAACCTTTTGACTTTGTTCATTTCTGAGTTTTTATAAATGAATCATGATTAACCTTCAATCAAATGATGGATGTAACCTCAAATACTTGATGCTGACCAAAAGTCTTGAAGTTTGACTGTATTTTGACTATAGTTGACTTTTAGGTCAATATAGTCGACTATTGATCATCTAAACCATTGACTGAACAATCTTGTGATCCAATGCTTGAGAATTGACTTGGAGATGCTCTGAGACATATGAGATACCTTGAGGTCCATTTGAGGCCTTAGACATTCAAACTCCTTTGATAAAATGTAAACCATAGTTTTGGGGATCCTGGAATAGGAAGAGCTTTATCTGTTAGAACCCTGAGTGCTCTTGGGCAATTGAGGAACCTTTGATTGAATATAAGAGGGCAAATTTTGGGGTATGACATTGTGCACGAAAATGTAACAAGTAGGCAAGCAAAACATAACAATGTAGCACCAAAGGTGCATCAAACATAAACAATAATGGATCACATCTTGAATTATGGAAAGGATCTGGAATTTTACCAAATCTTTCACAAACTGTGAATCTTCTTCAAGAACACACGACCACAAGCCTTGATCTCTCACAATTGATGAAGAAAATAGTGTTTAGATGATGGTATAGCTCAAAGTTAGTGAGGTTCAAGATGTAACTCACTAACTTTTATGGAAGAAAAGAGCTTTGAGTGAGGGCTTTGGAAAGATGAGGAGACAAAGAGCAAGAGTTTCTTTGGCTTTCAAAGCTTGAGAAACGAACAGGGGAGAGTCTCTATTTATAGGATTTAGGCTTGGGATTATTGGTGGTTTGGAGTTAGGATTAGAAAAAAGATTTAGGTTTGGTAAATGAATTTGGAGCCAAAATTATGATCTAATGGTATTGATGTGATCACATGAGGGTTTATGATAAAATGATGTAGGAAATCAAATGTAAGAACTAAGTCATGCTTCCCACACTTGCAAATGATGTCATCACCTTCAAAAGATGAAATTTGCCTTCATTCTTCAAAATTCGCACTTGTGCAATCGATTTACATCTTGTGCAAATCGATTTGCACTGCTGAAAAAGGCAAAACTAGGGGCTAAAACAGTTATGCAAATCGATTGCTGTCTTATGCAAATCGATTTGCACTGATGGCAGAAGCAAATCTGGTGCAGAAACAGTTGTGTAAATCGATTTACACCTTGGGGTGCACCTGTGTTGCTAGTGAAGAAGAAGGAGGGTTCAACGAGGCTGTGTGTGGATTACAGACAATTGAACAAGGTTACTATCAAGAATCGGTATCCCTTGCCGAGGATTGATGATTTGATGGATCAGTTGGTTGGAGCATGTGTGTTTAGTAAGATTGATCTGAGGTCTGGGTATCACCAGATTCGTGTGAAAGACGATGATATTCAGAAGACCGTTTTCAGGACAAGGTATGGACATTACGAGTATTCGGTAATGCCGTTCGGAGTTACTAACGCACCTGGTGTATTTATGGAGTATATGAATAGGATATTTCATCCTTATCTCGATAAGTTCGTGGTGGTGTTTATAGATGATATCCTAATATATTCTAAGAGTAAGGAAGAACATGCAGAGCATCTCGGAACTGTGTTAGAGCTGTTGAAAGAGAAACAACTTTTTGTCAAACTGTCGAAGTGTGAATTCTGGTTAGAGGAAGTTGGTTTTCTGGGACATGTGATTTCTAAGAATGGTATTGCTGTTGATCCTACAAAGATAGAAGCTGTGTCTCAGTGGGAAGCTCCGAAGTCAGTGTCAGAGATTCGTAGTTTTCTTGGCCTTGCAGGTTACTACAGGAAGTTTATTGAAGGATTTTCAAAGTTAGCATTGCCGTTAACTAAATTAACCAGAAAGGGTCAGGCTTTTATTTGGGATGTAAAATGCGAGGAAGGATTCCAAGAGCTGAAGAAGAGGTTGACTAGTGCTCCTATTTTGATTTTGCCGAATCCGACGGAATCATTTGTGGTTTATTGTGATGCTTCGCTGATGGGTTTAGGTGGAGTATTGATGCAGAACCAACAAGTGGTCGCGTACGCGTCGAGACAACTCAAAGTGCATGAGAGAATCTATCCGACTCATGAGTTGGAGTTGGCAGCAGTGGTATTTGTGTTGAAATTGTGGAGGCATTACCTATATGGTTCAAGGTTTGAAGTATTTAGTGATCACAAGAGTTTGAAGTATCTCTTTGACCAAAAAGAGCTGAATATGAGGCAGAGAAGGTGGTTGGAATTCCTTAAAGACTATGATTTTAGTTTGAATTACCATCCGGGTAAGGCAAACGTAGTTGCGGATGCTTTAAGTAGGAAGACTTTGCATATGTCTATGTTAATGGTGAAGGAATTGGATTTGATTGAACAATTCAGAGACTTGAGTTTGGTATGTGAAGGTACTCCTACTAGTGTTAAGTTGGGTATGCTGAAGCTGACCAGTGGTATTCTTGAAGAGATTAGAGAGGGTCAAAAGGCTGATGTCAAATTAGTCGACAAGTTGACTTTGATTAACCAAGGCAAGAGCGGTGAATTCAGAGTTGACGAGAATGGTATACTGAGGTTTGGAAACAGAGTTTGTGTTCCGGATGTTACTGAACTCCGAAGAAATATTTTAGAAGAAGGACACCGTAGTGGATTAAGTATTCATCCTGGTGCTACCAAGATGTATCATGATTTGAAAAAGCTATTTTGGTGGCCTGGAATGAAGAAAGAAATTGCTGAGTTTGTGTATTCTTGTTTGACTTGTCAGAAGTCAAAGGTGGAATATCAGAAGCCATCTGGATTTATGCAACAGATGTTTATTCCTGAGTGGAAGTGGGATAGCATATCGATGGATTTTGTTTCGGGTTTGCCGAGAACTGTTAAGAATTGTGAAGCTATCTGGGTTGTGGTGGACAGATTGACAAAGTCTGCACATTTCATACCGGTAAGAATGGATTATCCGATGGAGAAGCTGGCTCAATTATATATTGAGAAGATAGTTAGTCTGCATGGTATTCCTTCGAGTATCGTGTCAGACAGAGATCCGAGATTTACGTCTAAGTTCTGGGAAGGTTTGCAGAAAGCTTTGGGTACTAAGCTGAGACTGAGTTCTGCTTATCATCCGCAGACTGATGGACAGACGGAGAGGACGATTCAGTCGTTAGAAGATTTGTTACGTGCTTGTGTATTAGAAAAAGGAGGTGCTTGGGATAGTTATCTGCCTTTGATTGAATTTACCTACAACAACAGCTATCATTCGAGTATAGGTATGGCTCCGTTTGAAGCATTGTATGGTAGGAGGTGTAGAACTCCATTGTGTTGGTACGAAGCAGGTGAGAGTGCTGTGATTGGACCAGAAATTGTACAACAGACTACAGAGAAGATTAAGATGATTCAAGAGAAGATGAAAGCTTCTCAGAGTCGTCAAAAGAGTTATTATGATAAGAGGAGGAAGACACTTGAGTTTCAAGAGGGAGATCATGTTTTTATGAAGGTTACTCCTATGACGGGTATTGGTCGAGCTTTGAAGTCAAAGAAGTTGACTCCGCGTTTTATTGGACCATTCCAAATTTCAGAAATAGTGGGAGAAGTGGCATATCATATTGCGTTACCGCCAATGCTTTCCAACTTGCATGATGTATTTCATGTGTCTCAATTGAGGAAATACATTTCGGATCCGTCCCACGTGATCCAAGTGGATGATGTACAAGTGAAAGACAACTTAACGGTTGAAACGTTACCTGTGAGGATTGAAGATAGAAGATTGAAGCAATTGCGGGGCAAGGAAATAACTTTAGTCAGAGTAGCTTGGGGAGGACCAGCTGAAGGAAATGTTACCTGGGAGCTAGAGAGCCAGATGAAGGATTCGTATCCAGAGCTCTTTACCTGAGGTATGTTTTCAAGACGAAAACTCTTTTAGTGGGGGAGAGTTGTAACGCCCGTATAATTTTAATATTAATTTAATCAAGAATATTGAATTAATAATTAGAATTATTAAGGATTTTGTGAAAATAATAAATAAATAATGGTTTTTGGCATTTGGGCCATGTGAGAAATAGTAAAAGGGGGGGCGGGTGTGATATAGGAAGGCCCTTTACTAATATTATTATTATTTTCATAAAATAATTGGAATTGGGAAGAAAGAAAGAACGTGAAAGAACAGAAGTCTGAGGAACGAGGAACGTGAAGGGGAACGGTAGAGGGAGAGACCAAGAATCAAGAATTTGTCTAAGGTAAGGGGGGACTTATCTGATTATCATCTATTATCGGGTTAGGGGTTGATAATACTGAATAGATGTGGAATTCGGGTCGATTGAGTCATATGATAGGTTTAGGGATTGAGTCAATTGTATGATGTTTGATCTCTATGTTTGAATCTATGTTGTCTGCGTTGTTATGGTCTCAATTGATGTGTAATTGGTGTATTATGAGACGTATTTTGTGTTGTTTGTGCATTCTATTTCTCTGGGTTCGTACTGGTATGGTTTGGGTGTGTTTGGAATGCATAGAATGCTGTTTTCTGCAGGTTGGGGGTTCTGAGATTACCGGTTCGCGCCGCGTGCACAGGGTGGCGCCGCGAACAGGTAGGCAGAATGCCAGGAAGTTGTGATACGCTCAGGTCGCGCTGTGTACCTGTGTTCGCGCCGCGAAGGCGTAACTTTTTTCTCGTTTCGCGCCGCGTGTGGATGTTTGCGCCGCGAACAGCTTGGCAGAGAGCCAATGAATTTTGGGACGCTCAGTGCGCGCCGCGTACGGGTGATGGCGCCGCGTGCTGTTGGTGTTTTGAGATATCTTAAAAAGTTCAAGATGCATAACTTTTTAACCGCTGGCCCGTTTGATGCGCCGTTTTGAGCTAAACGAACCTTGTAGGATAATCTATATGATGATGATTGATTGGTTTTTAGAATGATGAAAATACATGTATGCTATTCTTGTTGAGTATGATGATTAATGCAAATACGTGTATGTTTTGTGTATGATGATTATGGAATTGTAATTGAATGATGTTAATATATATGAACATACTTGAATGATGATGATAATGTTGATGATTGATGATGATGATAGTAGAAGTATGTTGTATATGTTGCACTCATTCATGCTCATTGATGATACTGTATCCATAAGGGTGTTGGATCAGTGAAGGGCATGATTCCCATCGTGTGGAATCTGTGCTAGCAGGGCCGTATCTTGGACGATGTTGGATCGGTCATGGGTTATTCCCATTTGAAGATGATTGGTACCACATGCATAGTGCCAGTTCATACATATGCATAATTTATAACATGATTGGATGTATTCCAGTGTTGTAAATATTAATGATGTATTGATTTTGGTTTACTTGTTGTGAATGTCTGTTTATGAAACAATTGGGTGAATGATACAACTGTGATGTGTTATGGCTTTATAACCTTATAACATTTGTTAATTATGATGAGACTCACCCTTACATGTTGTCATTTTAGATTGAGGATAGCGGTTGTTCGACTCGGTGAGGATTAGCTCATGAGTCAGTGTTTTAGTAGCGTCAGGTGTCATGCTCTGATAGTTGTAACACTGGGGACGCGATTGTTTAGAGTTTATGATTACGACTCTAGTTATGTTTTGATGTTTTGAAGGATAAGTTTTGAAGATGTTAAACTTAGTCCGTTTTTGATAAATTTCCGCTGTGTTAACATGAACCGTTTTAATTTATGATGATTACCTCAATGAAAGCATGACATGACTGAATGATGTTTGTTTATTATGAATTGTGGCACCCTTATTTCATGTACTCTGAATAATTGTTTTAAAATTGCCGCGGGGTTAGTAAGGGGTGTTACAATAGTGGTATCAGAGCATAGTCGGTCGTTATGACCAGAGTCTTAGTATCAGTTTTGCTTTCCTGTGTATGCGACTAGTAAAAGTTAACTGTTGATACTTCTGTTCTGATTAAATTGGTTGGGATTTAAGCAGAACAATGGCTGGAAGAGGAGGAAGAAACGATGATGCTATCGCTGAGGCTCTGGGCATGATTGCTGGTGTGCTAGGAGGAAATGCCAATGGAGCTGCGATCGGTGCTGACAGGCAGCTGAACAGTTTTCAGAGGAACAATCCTCCATTGTTCAAGGGCACGCATGATCCTGAAGGTGCTCAAAAGTGGCTTAAGGAAATCAAGAGAATCTTCAGAGTCATCGATTGTGCTGAGGATCTGAAAGTGAGGTATGGTACTCACATGTTGTCTGAAGAGGCTGACGACTTGTGGCTGACTACCAGGACTGAATTGGAAGCTGATGGTGTGGCTATTTCTTGGGCTGTGTTCAAGAGAGAGTTTTTGAGAAGGTACTTTCCTGAAGACGTAAGGGGTCGAAAGGAAATTGAATTTCTGGAACTAGTTCAAGGTAGCATGACAGTACCAGAGTACGCTTCGAAGTTCGTTGAGTTGGCAAAGTACTACGTCCACTACAACAATGATGAAGCTAGTGAATTCTCGAAGTGCGTCAAGTTCGAGAACGGTCTCCGCGATGAGATTAAGCAGGGTATTAGATATCAGAGAATCCGGAGATTTGTAGACTTGGTGGACTGTAGTAGGATCTTCGAGGAAGATAATCTCAAGCTGAAGTCATCTCACTCTCGCGAGTTAGTTGACAGGAAATGGAAGAAGCCTATGGATAAGGGTAAGCCATATGGTTGAGGTAATCCAAAGACTGGTGGTTGGAAGAAGCCTAGTGGGGGAGACTCCAGTGCTTTCGTCAGGTGCTATAACTGTGGTGAGGTCGGGCACCGTAGGAATGAGTGCAAGCTGAATCAGAAGAAGTGCTTCAAGTGTGAAGAGGTGGGGCATGTTGCCGCTGATTGTAAGAAGAAGATTGTGACTTGTTACAATTGTGGTGAGGAGGGTCACATTAGCCCACAGTGTCCTAAACCGAAGAAGAACCAAGCTGGAGGGAAGGTCTTTGCTTTGTCTGGATCGGAAACCACTCCGGAGGATAGACTAATTAAAGGTACGTGTTTTATTCATGGCACACCTTTAGTTGCGATTATTGATACTGGAGCAACTCATTCTTTTATTTCTTTGGATTGTGCTGAGAGGTTGAATTTGGAAATATCTAAAATAAATGGAAGTATGGTTATTGATACTCCAGCGTCGGGGTCAGTAACTACTTCGTCTGCATGCTTGAATTGTCCGGTTGATATTTTTGGTAGGGAATTCGGGATGGACTTAGTGTGCCTTCCATTGAAACAACTCGATGTAATCCTGGGGATGAACTGGTTAGAATTTAACCGTGTTCACATCAACTGTTTTTCGAAGACAGTAATCTTTCCTGAAGAAGTTCATTCTGATGATCTGGAGATGACGGCTAGACAAGTGGGTGAAGCTATCAAGGATGGTGCAACAGTGTTTATGTTGTTCGCATTGATGAATGTGAAAGAAAAAGTGGCGAGTAGCGAATTACCTGTGGTGTGTGAATTCCCAGAAGTTTTTCCGGAAGAAGTGAATGAATTACCACCGGAAAGAGAAGTGGAGTTTTCTATTGATTTAATTCCGGGAACTAGCCCAGTGTCAATGGCACCATACCGTATGTCACCGTCTGACCTGACAGAACTGAAGAAGCAGTTGGAAGAATTACTGGAGAAGAAATTCAATCGTCCTAGTGTCTCTCCGTGGGGTGCACCTGTGTTGCTAGTGAAGAAGAAGGAGGGTTCAATGAGGCTGTGTGTGGATTACAGACAATTGAACAAGGTTACTATCAAGAATCGGTATTCCTTGCCGAGGATTGATGATTTGATGGATCATTTGGTTGGAGCATGTGTGTTTAGTAAGATTGATCTGAGGTCTGGGTATCACCAGATTCGTGTGAAAGACGATGATATTCAGAAGACCGCTTTCAGGACAAGGTATGGACATTACGAGTATTCGGTAATGCCGTTCGGAGTTACTAACGCACCTGGTGTATTTATGGAGTATATGAATAGGATATTTCATCCTTATCTCGATAAGTTTGTGGTGGTGTTTATAGATGATATCCTAATATATTCTAAGAGTAAGGAAAAACATGCAGAGCATCTCAGAACTGTGTTAGAGCTGTTGAAAGAGAAACAAATTTTTGCCAAACTGTCGAAGTGTGAATTCTGGTTAGAGAAAGTTGGTTTTCTGGGACATGTGATTTCTAAGAATGGTATTGCTGTTGATCCTACAAAGATAGAAGCTGTGTCTCAGTGGGAAGCTCCGAAGTCAGTGTCAGAGATTCGTAGTTTTCTTGGCCTTGCAGGTTACTACAGGAAGTTTATTGAAGGATTTTCAAAGTTAGCATTGCCGTTAACTAAATTAACCAGAAAGGGTCAGGCTTTTATTTGGGATGTAAAATGCGAGGAAGGATTCCAAGAGCTGAAGAAGAGGTTGACTAGTGCTCCTATTTTGATTTTGCCGAATCCGACGGAATCATTTGTGTTTATTGTGATGCTTCGCTGATGGGTTTAGGTGGAGTATTGATGCAGAACCAACAAGTGGTCGCGTACGCGTTGAGACAACTCAAAGTGCATGAGAGAAACTATCCGACTCATGACTTGGAGTTGGCAGCAGTGGTATTTGTGTTGAAATTGTGGAGGCATTACCTATATGGTTCAAGGTTTGAAGTATTTAGTGATCACAATAGTTTGAAGTATCTCTTTGACCAAAAAGAGCTGAATATGAGGCAGAGAAGGTGGTTGGAATTCCTTAAAGACTATGATTTTAGTTTGAATTACCATCCGGGTAAGGCAAACGTAGTTGCGGATGCTTTAAGTAGGAAGACTTTGCATATGTCTATGTTAATGGTGAAGGAATTGGATTTGATTGAACAATTCAGAGACTTGAGTTTGGTATGTGAAGGTACTCCTACTAGTGTTAAGTTGGGTATGCTGAAGCTGACCAGTGGTATTCTTGAAGAGATCAGAGAGGGTCAAAAGGCTAATGTCGAATTAGTCGACAAGTTGACTTTGATTAAACAAGGCAAGAGCGGTGAATTCAGAGTTGACGAGAATGGTATACTGAGGTTTGGAAACAGAGTTTGTGTTCCGGATGTTGCTGAACTCCGAAGAAATATTTTAGAAGAAGGACACCGTAGTGGATTAAGTATTCATCCTGGTGCTACCAAGATGTATCATGATTTGAAAAAGCTATTTTGGTGGCCTGGAATGAAGAAAGAAATTGGTGAGTTTGTGTATTCTTGTATGACTTGTCAGAAGTCATAGGTGGAACATCAGAAGCCATCTAGATTTATGCAACCGATGTTTATTCCTGAGTGGAAGTGGGATAGCATATCGATGGATTTTGTTTCGGGTTTGCCGAGAACTGTTAAGAATTATGAAGCTATCTGGGTTGTGGTGGACAGATTGACAAAGTCTGCACATTTCATACCGGTAAGAATGGATTATCCGATGGAGAAGCTGGCTCAATTATATATTGAGAAGATAGTTAGTCTGCATGGTATTCCTTCGAGTATCGTGTCAGACAGAGATCCGAGATTTACGTCTAAGTTCTGGGAAGGTTTGCAGAATGCTTTGGGTACTAAGCTGAGACTGAGTTCTGCTTATCATCCGCAGACTGATGGACAGACGGAGAGGACGATTCAGTCGTTAGAAGATTTGTTACGTGCTTGTGTATTAGAAAAAGGAGGTGCTTGGGATAGTTATCTGCCTTTGATTGAATTTACCTACAACAACAGCTATCATTCGAGTATAGGTATGGCTCCGTTTGAGGCATTGTATGGTAGGAGGTGTAGAACTCCATTGTGTTGGTACGAAGCTGGTGAGAGTGCTGTGATTGGACCAGAAATTGTACAATAGACTACGGAGAAGATTAAGATGATTCAAGAGAAGATGAAAGCTTCTCAGAGTCGTCAAAAGAGTTATTATGATAAGAGGAGGAAGACACTTGAGTTTCAAGAGGGAGATCATGTGTTTATGAAGGTTACTCCTATGACGGGTATTGGTCGAGCTTTGAAGTCAAAGAAGTTGACTCCGCGTTTTATTGGACCATTCCAAATTTCAGAAAGAGTGAGAGAAGTGGCATATCGTATTGCGTTACCGCCAATGCTTGCCAGATGAAGGATTCGTATCCAGAGCTCTTTACTTGAGGTATGTTTTCGAGGACGAAAACTCTTTTAGTGGGGGAGAGTTGTAACGCCCGTATAATTTTAATATTAATTTAATCAAGAATATTGAATTAATAATTAGAATTATTAAGGATTTTGTGAAAATAATAAATAAATAATGGTTTATGGCATTTGGGCCATGTGAGAAATATTAAAAGGGGGGTGTGATATAGGAAGGCCCTTTACTAATATTATTATTATTTTCATAAAATAATTGGAATTGGGAAGAAAGAAAGAACGTGAAAGAACAGAAGTCTGAGGAACGAGGAACGTGAAGGGGAACGGTAGAGGGAGAGACCAAGAATCAAGAATTTGTCTAAGGTAAGGGGGGACTTATCTGATTATCATCTATTATCGGGTTAGGGGTTGATAATACTGAATAGATGTGGAATTCGGGTCGATTGAGTCATATGATAGGTTTAGGGATTGAGTCAATTGTATGATGTTTGATCTCTATGTTTGAATCTATGTTGTCTGCGTTGTTATGGTCTCAATTGATGTGTAATTGGTGTATTATGAGACGTATTTTGTGTTGTTTGTGCATTCTATTTCTCTAGGTTCGTACTGGTATGGTTTGGGTGTGTTTGGAATGCATAGAATGTTGTTTTTTTGCAGGTTGGGGTTTCTGAAATTACCGGTTCGCGCCGCGTGCACAGGGTGGCGCCGCGAACAGGTGGGCAGAATGCCAGGAAGTTGTGATACGCTCAGGTCGCGCCGCGTACCTGTGTTCGCGCCGCGAAGGCGTAACTTTTTTCTCGTTTCGCGCCGCGTGTGGATGTTTGCGCCACGAACAGCTTGGCAGAGAGCCAATGAATTTTGGGACGCTCAGTGCGCGCCGCGAACAAGTGATGGCGCCGCGTGCTGTTGGTGTTTTGAGATATCTTAAAAAGTTCAAGATGCATAACTTTTTAACCGTTGATCCGTTTTGAGCTAAACGAACCTTGTAGGATAATCTATATGATGATGATTGATTGGTTTTTAGAATGATGAAAATACATGTATGCTATTCTTGTTGAGTATGATGATTGATGCAAATACGTGTATGTTTTGTGAATGATGATTATGGAATTGTAATTGAATGATGTTAATATATATGAACATACTTGAATGATGATGATGATGTTGATGATTGATGATGATGATAGTAGAAGTATGTTGTATATGTTGCACTCATTCATGCTCATTGATGATACTGTATCCATAAGGGTGTGTTGGATCAGTGAAGGGCATGATTCCCATCGTGTATAATCTGTGCTGGCAGGGCCGTATCTTGGACGATGTTGGATCGGTCATGGGTTATTCCCATTTGAAGATGATTGGTACCACATGCATAGTATCTGTTCATACATATGCATAATTTATAACATGATTGGATGTATTCCAGTGTTGTAAATATTAATGATGTATTGATTTTGGTTTGCTTGTTGTGAATGTCTGTTTATGAAACAATTGGGTGAATGATACAACTGTGATGTGTTATGGCTTTATAACCTTATAACATTTGTTAATTATGATGAGACTCACCCTTACATGTTGTCATTTTCAGATTGAGGATAGCGGCTGTTCGACTCGGTGAGGATTAGCTCATGAGTCAGTGTTTTAGTAGCGTCAGGTGTCATGCTCTGATAGTTGTAACACTGGGGACGCGATTGTTTAGAGTTTATGATTACGACTCTAGTTATGTTTTGATGTTTTGAAGGATAAGTTTTGAAGATGTTAAACTTAGTCCGTTTTTGATAAATTTCCGCTGTGTTAACATGAACCGTTTTAATTTATGATGATTACCTCAGTGAATGCATGACATGACTGAATGATGTTTGTTTATTATGAATTGTGGCACCCTTATTTCATGTACTCTTAATAATTGTTTTAAAATTGCCGCGGGTTAGTAAGGGGTGTTACAACACATGGTCTACCAATTGGTGAGGAAGCTACAACATTTACTCGTTTCATAGGTAGTATGGTTAGAAGGCATCAATATGCTCCCATCAATATCAAAAACTGGAAAAAATGCCTGAAGAATATGTGAATGATATGCTAAAAGTAGTAGAGGTATCTGCTATGATTGTAGATTTAAATTAAATTTGTGTAGGCAATGGAAGTAATAGAGTTATATATTATGATTGCACATTTAATATAACTTAAATTTTTTTACTTAACATCTCAATGTGTAGAGAAAATTTGAGTTTGTTCCTCCAATAAATGAACTAACACGAGAAATGATAAAATTTGAGTTGAATAAGAAGTGGAGGCAGCGGAAAGGTGATCTAAAGGCAATGGCATATGATCCGAGTAAAACAGAAGAACAAGTTGCATAAACAATACCTGATAGTAGGGTTAACAAAGATCAATATCGTGAGTTGGTTCATTAGTGGTTCTCCGATGATGGACAAGTAAGTTATCCATATTATAAGACATTAAAATGTTTATTATTTTGACTATATATATAATATATTTTATATAAATTGCAGAAAATAAGTAAAATTAATAAGCAAAATTGTGCCAAGTTTGAAGATGTCCATTGCATGGGTACAAAAAGTCTCCCAAAATTTATAGATGAAAAGGTTTGTTTCTTTTTGTTGTACATTTCATGGGGTGAATTGTATTTTAAAAAAAACATATACCTAGTATGTTTGATTTTAGATGAATAATAGAAAAGGAGTGTTTCCTAATCATCAAAAGATTTATGTCGAAACTCGCACTCGTAAAGATGGATCAATTGTCAATGAAAAGGCTGCAAAATTGATTGTAAGTTTTGCTTCTATTAAATTGACTTAGCATGATTGAAACTTAGATTTGCTGATTGAAAATTAGTTCTGTTTCTATAAAACTGAGTTAGCATGATTGAAATTGAGTTTTGCTTCTATGAAATTGAAAAGGCTACCAAGTTAGCATGATAGGAATTGTAAATGTCTGATTCTTGGAAGAATCTCTGTCACTTGAAACTGAAAGAAAGTGATGGTCACTTGGAATTTAGAGTTTAGAATTCAATGTATTGATATTGTATTCTTCATTATGTATTAATACTGTAAGCTAACATAAAAATTGCACTAGTGTTCATAAGTTTCATAGTAAAATAGTATGTGTGTGTGTGCGCGCGCTCGCGCGAAAATTAACAGGATGGCTGGTATCAAAAAAATAGGACAGAAGTAAGCATATGTGTGATTGGTGGCACATGTGTTTTTAGCATCTATTCTCATCAAATAGTTTCTTGAAAAGGGTTATGCTATGATGTTACTCCTACTGTTAGAGGTCTAAATAATTGATTACCATTGAATGAAAACCATCACCTTTCACTTTTTACTATTGTACTTATGTTTTCTTTCAAACATATTAATTCCTATTTAATGAAAAATCATCACCTATTAACCTTATTGTACTATAGAAAGTGACTGCTATTTGTTATCTATTTATCTTATAATAAACTCTGATAGTCAATTACTAGTACATCTGATGTATAAATTATACTTGGTTATGATTATGGTGCGATTACTTTATAATTTTGGCATAATTTTCGTCATTGAAACATACAATAATATTGTATGTCCATTGAGTAGCAATCAACATGAAAAAAAAATTCACATTTCAGGAAGATCTAAAAAAGTATAATAATGAGGTTGGGCCATCTCAATCAACCCAAAATACACAAGGATCTATGCCTTGGAAAGATGACACATTTTCTAAAGTACAAGGAGCTGCAAAGAAGGGACGTGTGCGCTGTATGGGCAAGTTTCCTAAATCTAAAAAATCAAAGGTTTATGTGTCTGAAAATGAAGAGTTACGTGATAGAGTTAAGCATATGGAGGGTTTGTTAGCAAATGTCATTACCTTAATGTTTACCATTGATTTCTGACAAACAACCGCTAGTCCTCCAAAGTGTTTAAACAATCTGGTTACTCGCATGATTTACTAGATTGATCCTAGGACATTGTCGAATAGTGTTTTAGTGTTTTGATTCATACTCAATAATCTTTCTAGTTTGCAGAAATATACAACTTTCTAATGTAAATTTCAATAATTAAATGACTTTAAAACGAAACAAAGCAAATGTATAAACATAAGAACTTTTAAATATAACTTTGCATTGGACAAATAACATGAAAAGTAAATATGATGTTCTTCACACATACATTGTTTCAGCAAAGACTCTTTTCTCTCACGCCGGTACTTCGATTATTTTTGTGAATTTTCTGTATATTGATTCGAACATATCAAAATAAACAATAGTACTCCTATTTATACTACTTCGACCCTAATGGTCATTACATAGATGTCTGCCACGTTCGACGTATCGAATGTTTTACTTTACTTCAGATGTTCCCACGCGTCCGCTGGAGAAACCGCTCCATTTGAATTTTAAATCTTCCCGCTATAGCGTTTCGACTGTGTCAGCGCCTACGTCGAAGGAGACTTGTAAAATATCACAAAAGCTACTCTTGGTCTAGTAACATTTCTTCAAAAGAGAAAGATCCTTAAATAGCTCTATGAGAGCCATCTCTTTATCATAATCGAATACTCCAAAGTATTCCAATTCTTTAGTCGAAATCTTCAGCTAACAAATTGCCCCTAATAAATGGCTATTTTGAATTCATGCAGAGATAGGAATTTCTTGTGACTTTATATTTCGAATGCTTTCTCAGTTCTACAGTAATAACTATTAATCAATCGTGGTTTACTTTTTCAAAACGTCTCATCGAGACGTGCGTGCAGTTATTATTCATCATAACTTCCCACTCCCGAGGAAACTAAACGGTGAACTCACAGTTGTCCTTTAAAACGGATGGCACGTGACCCAAGACTTATGACGAATATAACCTACTCTTGCTAGATAACTCTATAAAAACCCATCATTACCTCAAAAATTATCTTTTCATGAAACTTCATCTTCAACCTTCTTTTACAATCTCTGCAACTTTTCAGAAACCCCTTTTTTTTTCAAAACAAAAACCTAAAAATCAAAATGCCTGCTGATAAACAAAAGAAATCAAAGCAAACCAAAGACATTGGATCCTCAAAGAGCTCTGATCCTCGCACTATTTCAACAAGCAAGGTTGTAACTGCTGGGAATCGGGAGAACATCACACCCCCAAAGCATACTAAAGAACAGAGAATTATCATGGCTTCCTAGGTAATGCTTCCGTGCCTTCTCTCTGAAAGTACAATAGGTTTTTAGGGTCATTGGTCCCAAAAGGTCATTTGGAAAAATGTGTAAATTTTTTCCCATGTCACTTTGACACAAAACCTATAGTGAACAAAACCAATTCTTCCTAAAAAGGTTGAACCCAGCAATCTGCTGATTCCACTAGGGAAACGAGAGAAGCTTTCCAATTGAACTATACCACAGACAACTTTACACCATTTCTCTCTTGTCCATCTTTAGATAAATCATACTTATCTTGGTTAGATAAAGTTGAAATCCAAAAAGCTTCACTTTGGAAAGAATTAGGTATTTTCGACCTGATTCAAATGTCAAGACTAGGATTTAGTTACTGTCAACCTTTGTTGTTATCCAGCTTGTACTATTGGGATAGTACATATAACACTTTCCACCTCCCATGTGGAATGATAACTCTCACACTCTTCGACATAGCTGCCATTTCTGGACTTCCCCCAACAGGAGAAACTTTCAACCCTTATCAAGATAGCGAAAACGTGGTCGGATTTACCGTCAAGAATGCTGCTTTTAGTTCCTACATTAGTCTATACAATACTAAAGAAGAGATTGTCTCTGATACATAACATATAGCATTCTTAGGTCTATGGTTATCTAAGTTCGTCTTTTGTTGTAATTCTTTGCAAGTTGCAAAGAAATTTCTGACGCTTGCTAACCAATTACATGTTGGTCGAAAAATATACTTAATTGAACTTCTCTTGGCAATCTTATATGAGAGTTTAGAGAATTATAGAATTATAAACCTGGCACTAACTTGCTCTTGTCTGGACCTTACTGGCTCCTTCAATTGTGGCTCAATGCCACTTTCGAACCTTCCTTGTCAACACGTGGACAAGTTGATGAAAATAACCCAGATATAAAGGGGAGAAAAATTGAAGGTACCAGACTCCTCCGGTTAACTCCTGCTGACGAGGATACAGATTTGCAAGCTTCTCTTACCCAATACACCTTAATGTTTTCGTCATGCCACACCTTCACTCCTTCGATGGCTCCATTCGCTAATCGAATTCACGGTCCATCTTGATTTACTGTTTCACTTGAAGACATTGTTAATGAAAGTAACACCACAATTGAAAATATATGGCGGCGTTCTTGCTTCCTCAATTGCTGGTCTTTAGAATCCTTCCAGTAAAAAGCCATGTATGCTTACTGGCTTATCAACATAACCTCATCTCCAGACAATTTGGGTTATGCCAACTTATGCCTGTCTCTCTTTTTCACAGAAAACGTGATTTATGTGTTGCAGCACTATTTGGGCAGCTCGAGATATTGCAGCACACCAAAAACGTTATGCAGACTTTGCTGACTTCCAATTGATAGCGTATCAGCCAACATTCTATTCCATAACAAGATTTGACCAATGGTGGACGGACTTCTATTCTCGGAATATGTTCACCACTGAAGAAATTGAAGCTAATCTAACAAAAGCTTTTTCATCTTTGCAGGACCAATTTTATAAAGGTAAAATCACACATTGCGAAGAACGCACGCCATATAATCCTACCCAGATTCTTCGAACGGTTTATAATCCTACCCAGATTCTTCGAACGGTTTGTGATGCAGCCCCTGCTCTCAAAGAAAAGTAGGAAAAACAAACTTCTAAAAGAAAGACTCTCAAAGTCCTGAAACCCGAGTTCACATCTAACTTGGCTTTTGAGTTTGAACCACCCCAATTTCCAAGCTTACCTAGTGCAGATTTTGCTTTATCATTCTTTTCCCCTAACCCATATTGGTTTGTATGTGGAGATCTCTTTAAAGAGTTGACGAATGATCGACAAAAACCTGCTAAAAGAGTAGTTGCAACCAAACATACCTTAGACTGTTTCAAAGGCTTCCTTCACTTCGACTTGGATGCAGTGAGGATTACCTCTCCAATGGATCAAGGCGTGGAATGTTTGGATTTCTCAGCTTTACAACCTTTCAACCTACTAATCTTTACCATATTGCATGATTCGACCAAATTATTTTCTTTTCAGCCATCGAAAGAAAAACGCCAAGAAAAGACAAACCTGCGGCCAAAACTGCTTCGGGCATGACCACTTCTTCGAGTCAAGGCATTCCAATTGTCGAGGTTGCTCACGAAAAAATGAAAAAATCAAAGGTATTCAATGATACGATCTTTTATTTCTTTCCAATTTCTAACATCCTTTGTCTTTTCTTTTTCAGGGTAAAGGCAAGCCTCCTTTTACACCAAACAAAAGGAAAAATTCCAGCGGTGATGCCGCTGCTGTCGAAGAACATGAGGAGATTGCTTCTCCCAAACCAAAAAAGAAGAAACAAAAGAAACACAAGGCAACTGTCTCTTCTTACCAAGATACGAACCTTGCTAATGTCAAAATCAAAATCGTTCCTCCTCCTCCCAAAGAAACTCAACCTCAACCTTCTGGAAACTTGGTTTTAGAGTACATTGGGAGCAATGCTTCTGAACCTGATGCTCAGCCGGTAAGCATTTCTTACTATTCTTCGTTTGACGAAAAGGCGAATTTCTTATCTATACTAAAAGTCTTCTTTTTTTAGTAAACACCCTTGACTCATATTTCTACCCATCAAAGTGATCCCTCAGGTGAAGGGAACCAATCTCTACCCCAAAGCAATGTTGCCCAAAACAAAGGATCTTCGACTGTAGCACCATTGCTTGAACAGACTGACGCTCAGCAAGAGCAATAGATTTCTTCTCCTATCGAAGACCTGGAAAAAGATTCGGCACATGCTGAAGAGGCCAACTCAGGAGGTGAAGACTCTGAAGAGACTCCTAACAACCTTTCGCTTCATGCCAGTTTTCCTAGAGGTTATGATGACAATCTCTTTACTAGGGACGTGGAACCAACTTTTGACCACAACGAAAGCATGATTGAGGGAGAAACGACGCTTGAAATGAACAAAGATCCCTTCGTTGATTCTGGTGCTGCAAACACCTCACAACTCAATCATGTTCAGCCTACTGCAACCCAAGACCCAAATTTTCCACTTACTGAAGAGGAAATGACTACTCAGAAGCATAAAGAACCTCTCAGATATATATGTGAAATTGATGATGGCTCAGAGGGAAACATCTTCTGATAAAAGCATGTCTGGGGCTTCGACTCCTTCTGGCACTAGTGCATCTGAAGCATCTTATGATGATCTTTAGAAGCAAGTGAAAGAGTCTGCTTTCGAAGTTGACCTGCTTGAGAAGCTGAGGACAGAAACGGGTGTTGGTTCGAATATCAAAAAACTGATAGGCAAGATCAACACTACAGCTTGCCCCAATGATGTAGGTGAAACCCTCATTGATATCCAAAATCTAATTGATCAAGTCCAGGCAGAACAAAACATAGAAATAGACGGTACTACACAAATAAGATCAATTAAATGCGCCAAATCTTCTGAATTTGACAAAGCGCTCGTTGCCTATGAAGCTTCTGAGAAATTGCTTGCTGCCAAGCAATTAGCACAAACTAACTTCAACGAATATGCTTCTTCTATCAAACTCAGGGAAACTCAAATCGAATAGCTGAAGTAGAAAATTTCCAAAGAAAAAACAGAGCAAGCCGCTATTAAAGGCATGGATAATACAGAGGCGGACAAGCTGGCTAAATAAAGCGTCAAACACGTTGAAAAAGCAACTGCTATGGACAAAGAGGTTGCTCGACTAAAGGAGATCCAAGTATCTGCCCAATAGAAAATGGGTTTGGCGAAGATCAAATATCAACAAATGAAGGCCTCTGTTCCCTTTTAGTCTTTTCAGTCTTTCAATTAATTTTGTTTGTAATTCACTTTAAGACAAGAGTTGTATTTTTTGCAATTCTGAATATCTCCATTTAATCATTACATTTAACTGCAATAATTACCTCTATATTATGAACAATCATAACTTTAGGCATTCCCTGTGGTCAATATGTTTCAATTAGACCTTTGGGTGCCCCAAGCAAGTAACCGTCAATTAATCATGACACGTTTTACCAAACGTTTATTCAGTCCTCAAGTGTGTCAGTCGTGTAATGATTTAGCTTCAACTTCCAAGGCACAAACGCGGCAGACTATACAACTCCCCACTAGGGATCTAACACGTGGTCCACTACCACTGCTTTTGCGTAACCAACCCCAATGTGGGTTTCTTCTATATAAACTTCTTAATCTTTCTTATTTTATCATTCTAAATCCACGATAACTTCACTCTCTTAGCGAAAACAACTTTCCATTTTCCTCATCATGTCTTCTTTCAACAAAGAAATCATTCCCCATATTATCAAGGAAAGAGTCCTTTCTCCCACTGAGTTTGAAGAAGAAGGGGCTGATCTTCCTTGCATGTTCGCAAAACAATAATTGGAATATTACCTCACGATCTTGGATGGACCTATCTATCCATCTGTTCTTACCAACTTTTGGAGAAATGCAACCGTTCACAGAGATCGAGAAGGCAGAGAAGTTATCCACTCCAACATCTTTGGTTTCCCTATCACCATCATTACGAAACTAATTTCAAAAGTGATTAAGTGTGAAGCCAATGGAGTTCGCATTGCTGAACATGACAACATGCTTGTTTGTGACATCCTGAGGGTGGTATTTAACGACCCTAACAAAGCACTCACTGCCTTTATAGGCAGGATCTGGCATTAAGTTCTTTTTTTCAACTTTCGTCCAAGGATGGAAGATCAAGATAGAGTAATGCTTGAAGATCTCAGGTTCTCATACCCTCTTCTTCGCATGGAGAAAATCAACATGCCTCTTGCCATTTTCAACTATCTTAAGGAAAATATCATGGACGCACGCCAAGGTGGAGTCCTTTTCATTCCTTATGGAAGACTTCTGACTCACATCTTCATCAAGACGGGTGTGATCAGGAAGATGCGTGCAGCGGGATTGTCAGATTTCCTTGCAACAGAGTGTGGGGGAAAAATAGGCCTAGAGAAGTTGTGTTTTGGTCGCGACTGAAGTTATCTTCTAGCGTTATTTTATTAATGATGATGCATTCTAGGCTTTATGCGTCATCCTTTTGCATTTCTGTTTGACATGTAGCCATTTTGGCGAAATGAACATTTGGAATGAAATATATATCTCCTCCATTTTAGCTATAGTATTTACCTCTGATATCTACGTTGTTGCAATCTTAACCTCGTGCATAAATGGTTTATATCTTTTTAAATATTTCCCATTTACTCTTAGGATCCTTCGATCCTCTGCTAATTCTTCTATCTCATAAGCATTATTTGAGAATGCTTTTAGAATCCGAAATGGTCCTTCCCAGTGTGGAGACCATTTTCCAAGAGCCTTATTCTTTTTATCCATAGGTAATATAACTTTACACACTAAATCATTTATAATAAAAGTTTTACCTTTGACTTTTTTGTTGTATGCTCTTGCTACTATCTCCTTTTGCCTCCTTAAGACTTCTAGTGCGCGCAACCTTTCTTCGCCTAACTATGTCAACTCATTCATCATCATTTCCCGATATAGGTTGTATGGGAGTTCTCCTTGCTTATGGGTCTGTACTGATTGCAAGTAGATTTTGACAGGTAAGACTGCATCATGTCCAAACGTAAACTGGAAAGGTGTGCTGTTTGTTGCTTCTTTAGAAGAGGTTCGGCAAACCCAAAGCACTTGATCTGATGTCTTGTTCCAGTTTTTTTGCTTTGTTCCTACGTGCTTCTTTATCAACCCAATGATTACTTTGTTTGCTGCTTCGACCTGTCCATTTGCTTGAGTATAATAGGGTCTGGATGTTAACAGTTTGAATCCCATTTCCTTTGAGAATTCTTGCATCTTTCGACCAGTAAATACTGATCCCTGATCCGTTGTTATAGTTTCTGGGATTCCAAAACTATACAATATTTGTCTTTGAATGAAATCTATGACCGTTTCTTGGTCTACATTTATCATTGGCACTACTTCGACCCATTTGGTAAAATAGTCAATTCCAACAAGAATGTACTTTTAACATTTAGATGAAGTAGGTCGAATTTCACCAATTAAATATAAAGCCCAACCCCTGAATGGCCAAAGCTTGATAATTGCGTGAAGCTCACTTGCAGGAGCATGTTGGATTCTTGCATGTATTTGACATTCTTGACAGCCTTTAGCGAATTCTATACAATCCTTTAGCATGGTAGACCAATACATCACATATGTGAAAAGAAACCATTTCATTTTATGGCCTACTTGATCTTCCCCACATTTTCCACTATGAATGCTAGATAATGCCAAGTACGCTTCATTCTCACCCAAACATTTTAATAAACCATCAATAGCCAACACTTCGAATTCTTCTTCGTTAGCGTAAACTAAACGATTTCTTTCTAAGTCACTTGGACACAATTTGGTTTCCATTGCTTTTCTTCTTACTTCAACCAATTCCTCTAGCTTTTCCTTTGAGATCGTATATCCTAACGCTATTTGTGCTAAATCATTAGCCTCTTGATTTTTAATTCTAGGGACATGCTTTATGTCTACATACTCGAATTTTTTAAACAACCTGTGTGCAATAACGAAATACATGATCAGGTTTTCCTTGATGCACTTATATTCCTTTGTCAATTACTTGATTACCAATTCTGAGTCACCCTTGATTTCGACCCTAGTTGCCCCCACTCCCTACAAGGCTTCAAGTCCTGCTATCAAGGCTTCATATTATGCCTCATTGTTTGAGCACGAGGGTCTTTCGATTCTATACTTAAGTTTTGTTGGAATTCCTTCAGGAGAAATGAGTAGAATCCCAACTCCACTACTCTTTTTATGAGTGGAACCGTCGAAGAACAATCTCCAAGGCTTCAAATCAACTAGGAGTTGAAGAGTTTCGACCACTGCGTGATCTACTATAAAATCTGATACTACGTGCCCCTTCATAGCTTTTAAAGGCATAAAGGCTAAAGAGTACTTAGTTAGGGCTAAAGTCCACTTGCCAATTCGACTGTGCATTATTGGCTTTGATAACATGTACTTGATAACATCAAAATCTGAAGATATATATAAATCTATTGGCTTTATATAATATTCGTATGGCATATTGGTATGGCATTCCATATGGATTATTTGGTCTCCATTCGAAAGCAGAATTCGTGCCTTGACCAAACTAATTGTTTGCAGCATTTGTCGAGGAAAACGGTACGTCCTCTGCACTTGTGGATGAGGGTGCGGTTGTCGACACTGAAACTGGAATAGTCCCTGAGGGTCCTGTATTATTTTCAGGCATAGCCTGGGAATTATCTGCAGGTCTCGATCCGTTTGGACCCGTTGTATCCCGTGTTCCTTGAGTGGAAGTCGAATTTGCCGCTCCTGATCCTGAACCTTGTGGGGGATCTTGATCACCCCCTGCACTGGCCGTAACGACCATTTTCTTGTTGTACCTTCGTTTGGGAATCGGTTGTGCACTGTTCGTTAATTTACCGTTCCTAAGGTTCATACAAGGTCTTGATATTGTCTAGACAAAAATAAAACAATTGATTAAAACAATCCGCTTGACACTGTCCCACTGGGCGTGCCAATTTGTTTACGGTGATTTCCGGTAAACAACCGCTAGTCTTCCAAACTATAATAAATATGATTTGGTTACTCGCAGGATCGACTAGATTGATCCTAGGACACATAGTCAAAAAGATTGTTATCAATGTTCATTTGAACCATATTCATGATTCGTCTTCTTCAATAAGCGTTGTTCGATTAAAGAACAAGTAATCTTGATAATTACTTTGTTATATGTAAGTATGATTTCAATGAAAAGATAAGTAACATAACATATGAAACTAAAAGGACTGTTAAAACGTAAAGAATCTTAGAATGCAGAAACGTTAAAGACTTTGAAAATAAATGACATGAAAGTAATTCGAAAGTAAATGACATTAAAGTAAAGATACAGAAATGTAAATGGCAAGAAGTAAATGGAATGCAGTAATTCTGAAAGATATTTGAAAACGAAAGATAATACACATGTATTAAAGTGGTGGTGTCATACGTACATTTTCTCAGCGAACTCTTTCTCTTAACACTTGATACTTGAGTAAATATGTGAGTGATTTGTACAAAATGAACACACAGAATCCTAACATTAAGACTCCTATTTATACTAGTTTCGACCTTAACGGTCCTACACTAATCTGCTGCCACGTCTCTCATAAGAACTTCCAGCGACGCCATCTGTTACTTGGACAGTTACGAAACCGTCTTCGAATTTCAAATCTTCCCGCCTGAGTCCGTCTTCGACGCGTGGCAGTGTATTAAAAACACTACGAAAACACGCTAAGTAGTAATACTTGAATATATTTTATAAATTTTGTCTAAGTCCCCGAAGACACATACTTTCACTAGCTTTCAGTATTCATTATCTTCATAACGAACTTAGAAATCTTTATTCTCGAAGCATGGCCATCAGTAGCCATCTTTTATTTTTAAGGGATGGCCATCAGTAACCATCTTTCCTTCGATTTTCCACTTCTTCGAAGGACAAATATTACAAGACGAAATCTTCAGCTAATAGATAGATAACCTCAATATTATAGTGAAATTCTATTTGGTGAAACCACACCTACGTCTGGAGGGCACTCTACCCAAGAAAGGAAACTCACTACTTCGAATTTAGTACACTTAGTCTCATTTCATTTTTTCTCAATCACTAACCACTAATGATCAACTTAATTAGAAACATGATAATTGTTGAATTTATAACCCTCCTAAGAAAAACCTACAACTATTTCAAGTTACTGAAACATAAAGTGGTGTATTGTTGCTATAAAAAATGTGTCATATGCAAGTATACATGTATGTTTTGAAAGTAGAAAGTGATAAGAAGTAAGGATATCGTTACCCATTGGGAGTGAATGTTTACTTAGAATGATTTTGTAAGAAATTATCTTTTTAAATCTAAGCATGAGCAAGAGTAAAAAATAATATATGAGTGTTGCAAGTTCAATTTTCTTCTTAAGTAAGATCTAAATAGTGTAAAGGAAAAGTTGAGAATATATCAAGAGTATGCATGTTTAAGCTAAGATCCATTAATATTATTAAAATGATTATGTGTTCATGATGTGCAGTGTCGTGCCAGGAAAGGTCAAATGGTGATCTATGTGTGTATTTCTACAACATCAAAAAGTCGATGTTTTGGCAACATCACTTTTCCATGATAGTCTACATCCACGTTATGGCATCTCAGTCCTTATTGTTGTTCTTGTTGCCGGGAGGTATCACCATTGTGTAATGGTGGAAATGCTAAAAGAAATTTTAAGTAAGAGTTTGGTGCGGCTAAGTTTTACTGGGACCCACGGTGGATGCCAACTATACTTATTGTGAGTATAATAGAATAAAGCCTGCAAGCGCTGATGAGCACAAGAGGACTTTATGTAATGATATGTAAAAAGTAAATGAATCAATCCTTTTTTCTAATAGTGTATTTATAGACGCGGTCCTCTAATAGATAAGCCAGTGGTGTGTTCGGTTCTAATGCCTACAAAACTAATTACACGTCTCTACACACTAATAGAATAATTTGAGTGAGTCATCCTTTAATGCTAGAAGTGTAGGTCAATTCTCTAGACTAATGAATACTTCAACTATTGATTGAATGTATTTTGTTTAACTCGGTTAACATGTGACTTGACATGATCTCCAACAAAACACAACATATAAGAGAATGGTCAGACTTAGGGCTGGACAAAAAAAAACAAACTGGCCCTACCCATCCGATCCATGCTAACCGAATGTCGTTGGTCGGGTCAAGTTTGGGTTGTCGGGTGCTTAGTTTGGTTATTGTTGGGTGCAGTCGGTTTGGTTCGGTTTATTTAATTCAATCCAAAGAAAACCGTAACCGACCGATCCATTACATACACCTACTTTATTTTGAATACTGGGTTGGCCCAAATATACAAACCCAACTCCAAAGAAATCCTCACAATCTCTTATATAAGGAAAAGAAACCCTAATCCTTTAACTCACTCACATTTCTCTTCTCTTTTGCGCCGCTCACTTGCTCAAACAACACATGCCCTCCTTCAACGTTCTCACAGTGCAACCCTCACCATCAATCAACCACCATCTTCTTCAAACCTCACCCCAAACCACCACAACAAACCATTCCCTCTCTTCGAACTTCACCACAGTCCACAACCACCACCTCTTTGTGTACATTTGTTCTCCCAATCCACCACCGTGATTTCTTTTTCTTCAACTTTTAACCGAAAAAATGTTCATCGTTGTTAAGTTTATTATTTTATGGATTTCTGATAAAACATTTTTATTTTAATTTTGTTTAATAGGTTTTATTTTGGACTTCTGTTGCTTAGTGTTGTTTAGGGGGTTTAGACTTCTATTTTCAAAAAATTTATGTCTATATATTTTCTCTAACTGGTGTTTCTAAATCGTTTGATGTTCTAAGTTCCTAAAATATTTTGGCAGGTTCAACCTATGAGCCAGTTGAAAGAGGAAGCAGTAAAAATCAGATGCAGGTTCAAATGATATTTAATTTAAGCTTGTTGGTATGTTGAAAACATTTCTCTCATGGTTAGTGTATTATTTGATTATTTTTTTAGTTTCTTACTTTTTGTTATTTGACTGTTGTATTTATATGTTCTTATTATTTATTACTTGACTATATTATATTTATGTTCTAAAAATTAATATGTATTTTTTAATTTGAAGGTTTTGCTGATGGATGAGTCCTGTAGTATCTATAGAAAATAGAAAGATCCAACTCTATAAACATTATAAAAATAAAAATAAAAACAGTGACTATCTTGTAAAGGACTTGATGTTAACAAGTTGTTGGACTTGTATGATTGTAACTCTGGTTTTTGGTTGATTTAGAAACTGTTCAACCTTAAATTAATTTTAAAGGGATTAAATTTGTCGAAGTAACTAATTTTAACAAATAAGAAATATATCATCATCAAAGAAAAGTGGATCAATTGATTAAGTAATAAATAAAAGAGTTCAACTCAAATTTTTTGAAATAAAAATAATCACATAATAAGTATCAAATATTTGGATAATAAAAAAAAAACTTAAGTGATTGGTTTTTGGAAGGCCCAGTGGTCTATTTTGTAAAAAAAATGGTATATAAAATAAGATTGTATTCCATTTTTAATTTAGCCCATTTATTAAAAAACCGATGCATAAACCCAAAACCAAAATAAACCGAATCTGAATAAATCGATGGTCAAACCGGTCGGAAGTGGGTCATGATTTCTCATCGACGGTTCGGTCGATTTTGGGTTTTGGGCTCAAACCCGAATTTGACCCAAACCAATGTCCACCCCTAGTCAGACTTGATAACATGTTGGTCATATGACCTCGAGACTTATTATCCAAATATTATTGTTGTTAATTAAGAGTTGGAGAGATGATGAACAAAGATATTTCAGACTACTAATAATATATTTTTTAAATTTAACATTCACAATAGAAAATTTTATAATAATTAAAAATAAATTTTAATATCTTTCTCGTTAAGATAGCGCATTGTCCGCTTTATATTTGATATATTAATCTATAATGTAAAATATGATTGTTTTTCTTTTCTTCATGATAATAACGTGCCTTTCTTTTATGATTTGCTTTTACAAAGTTTCAATAATTTTGATGAAAAGGCTGCTGTCAATTAACTTAACTTAAGTAGTAATGAAGACACCTGTCCTATTTAGGAAGTCTGTAAACAAAAAGACTAACTGCATTTGCAGACTAAGATAAAAATACCAACAAAAAAAATTCAATTAAGTACAAAACTTGTCGGCGGTGATATAGTACTTTCACTGGATATTCCATTGAAATTGAAGACTAATTAGAAGCAAATATAAAAGCAACATCCACCCAAATTTTTTATTTTATGTTATTCTTTATTTTGAAACGTAACAAAATTTTATGTTAATTTTTTAATATTTAACTAGTAACAAATTCGTGCATACGCATGCGTTTTATTTTGTTAAACGCATTTGAATACATTATTTATTTTAAATAAAATATTAAAAAAGAAAAAAATTTAGATAAATAATTGATTATTTTGTATACAAAAATATTTTGATCAATAATAAATTTCGTATATAAAAATATTTATATCAATAGTAAATTTTTTCCCGTATACCATTTTTAATAAAAAATATTTGGATCATAAATACCATTTTTTCGTAAATAATAGATTTTTTTCCGTATAAAAATATTATTCATGTTTAGGTATCATTTTGGATAAATATTAAATTTTTGTATATAAATATATTTAGATCAATAATAGATTTTTTTCCATATACTATTTTTGGATCAAAAATATTTGATCATAAATATCATTTCTTGTATATAAAAATATTTAGATCAAATAATAATTTTTTCCCCGTATACAGACTTCATTTTTGTTTATGTATCGTTTACAAAAATATTTTGACCAGAGTATATAAAAATATTTAGATCAATAGTATCTTTTTTTCCGTATACCATTTTTGAATAAAAAATATTTGGATCATAAATACCATTTTTCGTAAATAATAGATTTTTTACATATACAAATTTTATTTTTGTTTAGGTATCATTTACAAAAATATTTGGATCAATATTAAATTTTTGTATATAAAAATATTTAGATCAATAATTGATTTTTTGGCCTATGCCATTTTTGAATAAAAAATATTTAGATCATAAATAAAATTTTTCCTATATAAAATATATAAATATATAATGGATTTTTTCCCGTATAAAGACTTCATTTTTGTTTAGGTATTATTTACCAAAATATTTGGATCAATAGTAAATTTCGTATATAGAAACATTTAGATCAATAATAGATTTTTTGGCATATGTCATTTTTGAATAAAAAATATTTGGATCATAAATAACTTTTTTCGTATGTAAAATAGATAGATCTATAATAGATTTTTTCCCGTATAAAGACTTCATTTTTGTTTAGGTATCATTTACAAAAATATTTAGATCAATATTAAATTTGGTATATAAAAATATTTAGATCAATAGTAGATTTTTTCTCGTATATCATTTTTGAATAAAAAATATTTGGATCATAAATACCATTTTTCGTAAATAATAGATTTTTTCAGTATACAAATATTATTTTTGTTTATGTATCATTTACAAGAATATTTGGATCAATATTAAATTTTCGTACATAAAAATATTTAGATCAATAATAGATTTTTTGAATAAATTTTCCCTTATATCATTTTTGAATAAAAAATATTTGGATGATAAATACCATTTTTCGTATATAAAAATATATACACTAGTACAAAAAGATCAATATAATTTTAAAATTTACACCCAATATACATAAAACGGGTGTAAATTAAAAATGCGGTGGCAATTTTGTAAATAATATGTCATTTTAAATATTATCAGGTGATAATTTACACCCTATTTTCTAAAAACGGGTTTAAATTAAAAATATTATTATAATCAAAGTTCAATTACTCCCTTTAAACAAAAAATGGGTGTAAATTTATATGAAAAAAAATTGTTTAAATTCATAACTCAAAATATATAATCTATATAGCATTTTAATAAATAATTTAAATATCATTAATAAATTAATGAATGAATATTAATGGATCTAAATTTATTAGGTGAATAAAATAGTTTAAACATTATACAAAAACTCTTTATTAGGTGAAACATTATACTTTAAACATAATTCTTTAAATTTATTAATATAATAAAATACTTTCTCTATTTTCTATTCCACTCTTTTACGGAACTCATTTTCAACTCTTTCAGAAAACCCATTTTTAATCTAAGTCGATTTCATTCATGCATTTCGCGCGCTGCTTCAGGCCATGGCAATTTCGGAATTCAGCGAGTTTGATTGGAAAAGAGGTTGATTTCGGATTTCTTGATTTCTCTAAACCACACTACAATACCCTTGCAGTGACGACACCGTTCCCTCACTGAAAAACGAAGACCTCTTCTTCGCTCACTCTCATTTCACCAAAACGTTTACGACAACGAAGCTGAGGGGAAACTATTGCAGTGACGACAACGAAGCTGAGAAGAAATTATTGCAGTGACGACACCGAAGCTGAGAGGAAACCATTTCACAGTGACGACAACGAAGCTTAAAATCTGGTATCGATCTCGATTCCATTCTCAATTTTCTACGGCTGATCTATGGCTGTTAACGATCATGCATATTCAATTTACACAGCGAAGTTAGGGTTTAATTGATTTGTATTCATTTGCAGATAACTGAATCGTGATCATGTGGGGGAGATTTTCCTTTTCTTCTCTCCTTGTTAAAGATTCTACGCACGCCACATGTTTGTTACTTTGCTGGTTTTGTCATCTTTCTCACCAATTTGGAAGCATAGTTAATGTCCATGAACTTGATGAATATGCTAGTATGAGAATGGTTTAGTATTGAATCTCATACATGTTTCCATTTCACCGATTCAAGATACTGTTATTCTTTATCTGCAGGTTCATGCTTTGCAAGATTGGATAATATTTTGTTAAACAATAAAAGTGGAGATTAGTAAGGTTTATTTTAACATGAACATTGTTTAGTATTTTCTTATATATTGTGCGGTTATATGTGTAGCTGGAAGAAGGTCAAGTGAAAATGCATCCATGTTTTGAAGAAGAGGAAGATGCCAAGGTTGCTTTTATGAGTAGGATTTAGAGCTTACCAAACTCATTTTGGTTTCTTTAAAAAACAAAATTCTGGGGTATCTTTCTGCAGTTCCTTACCACCAGCAAAGTCACTCTTTTAGCAAGGAATATGTGAGCCATCATTCAATTAATTGGTGTAGTTAGTGTTATACTTTATTTATTCTAGTTTCCCATTCTATTTTAATATTCGACTTAAGTATGGTTTTAACTATAGCTATTATGGTTTTTCGTGCATAGATTTATTAGAATATAATGTGTTAGACTGTTTCCACATGAGTTTCTTATTAAGATCTGTTGTAACATGGAAATTTCAGCTTATACCGCTTCCAGCAATATGGAGTAAACTTGTAATGATTGGAAGTTTCATAGCAGGGTGAGCTAGAAATATGATTGAAGAACATTTAATTATCGATTGATTTTAGTTATTATAACTTGTTGATTCTCTATGATCCATTTTAATGAGTTTAGTTTGTGAATTTGAATTGGTTTTCAGTTTTAGAACTCAAGTTTGTGCATTGAATTTTCTAGTTTAAGATTGTGTTACTCTGAGAATTTATCCTAGCTGAAGCATGTGTTTGTTATTTTGCCTTGAGCAGGTTGATTCTAGGTTGTTGAGGGTTGTGGCTATTGAACATCCAAAGGATGCTGATATTGCGGCAGAACAACAGTCTCTCATGTGTCTGATATTGTTGGTCCAGTAAGTATTGATTCTAGTTTGATTGTTTTTGGCATATGTTGTGTGTGTGAGTGTGGTTATGATGTTATGTTATGTTTATGTAGACTGGAGTTGTTTATGCGGTGGAATTCTCCCATCGAAGTGGGCGTGACTTGGTCAATATGGCTAAGAAACGTACTAATGTTATACCGATTATCGAAGATGCTAGACACCCAGCTAAGTACAGAATGTTGGTTGGTATGGTCGATGTGATATTTTCTGATGTTGCTCAGCCTGATCAGGTGTGAATTAAGTTTGAATATGCTCTACTTATTCGTAACTTCAGTTTCAGTAATGTTATATATTTGCTAATTACGTATTTTTACACTGATTTACTTGTTGTTTTACTTGTTTACACTGATTCTCAGCTAAGTACCCTTAAAAGCTTATTTTTTTGTGTTTTGTTTAATATCTCTTAAATTTTGTATTTTGAATCCAATTCTGTTTATATGATCATTCATTTTTAAGTAAAATTGTTTTGCGGACTATCAGTGCATGTGATGATTTACTCGGATTCCCCTTCAAGACTTCTTGGATGATGTAGTCCCTGCTGAGGCAGTGTTCACCAGTGAAGTGAACAAGTTGAAAGCAGATCAATTTAAACCATCTGAGCAAGTGACTCTTGAACCATTTGAGAGGGACCATGCTTGTGTTGTTGGTGGCTACAGAATGCCCAAGAAGAAGAAAGATGTCGAGTAACTTAACCTAATTTTCTTTGAAAAATTAGGATTTTTTGATGACTCCCAGTTAAAGATATTACTGTTTTCAATTTTGAATTGCAGAATGCACTCTATAATATGTTATCTGAACTAAATTTATATGGTTTTTACTTTTTAATTATGTATATGGTGTTGGGCTGGACAGAAATCAGTTTTATTATTTACAGTACCAAAGGAGCTAAAGCTGTGAAAGCTTTCAGGAACATTCCTGGTGTTGAGATAACCAATGTGGAGAGGTTGAATCTTTTGAAGCTTGCAACTGGTGGACATTTGAGATAAGTTTTTGAACTCTTGTCTCTAGTTTCATATTTTGAACCCTTGCCTCTGACTTCGGGAGCAACTGATTGGTTGGGACTACTTCGGGTGGAATCTCATTTGTCGCTTCAACTCCTGCAGGGTTAGGATTAGCATTGACAGGAACTTCTTGTTCTTCAACTATTCTGTCACCAGTTTCATCTGTAATCCCCTCTCCTGCAGGTAAAGCCTCGGGACTTGGCAGAGTAACTTGAGTCTCGGTCTCTTCGTTTTTGGGTTCTTCAGAAGCCTGTGAAGGGCTAGGTTGAGGAACCGGGTTTGCTTTGCTTAGCATATAGTCATGAATCTGTGATGACAAAGTACAATCAGTAAAAGGTATTGTAAAAAATTGATCCAGGTAAACATAAAGAATTTGTCAATAAACATGTACTACAGGAAAAACAATAAGCAACATTTACCTCGTCAATCAGTTTTTGACGTTCAGGAGTCCCAAATTTTGGAGATGCTTCACGAGATTTAATGGCTAAGGCACGCCTATCTTCTTTTTTGTAGTCTAATGAGCCCAAGGCACCATTTGGGCTGGTGGGCATGAACGCAATCAGTGCAACTAGAGCGGTCCTAACTGTCATAAGAAATTTATATCAATTAAATGGTAAAAGAGATTCTTCTTCCATCAAAGCATGACTCTTCAATAGTTATGGTAAATACTAAGAGGGGTTTGAAAGAGTTTATTTGAGCTTATGATAATAGGTATATTGAGCTTATGAAAATGGAGAGTAAGTACTAAATAACGAAAGCATTTGAAAATGCTTTCATTTTGATAAACTGCTTTCAGCTTACGAAGAGTTTATCCTCATTTCTATTCTATTCTAGAAACAATATATACATAAGCTCTTACACGACATGTGTTAATATAAGCTGTATATCCAAACACCCCCTAAATGACAAGAGTCACAACAAAATAAAGAAAACAATACACCTGGTGGACATTTGAGATAAGTTGTTGAGATAATCCTTATGCTAAGACTGCGAAGAGAGCAGCTTTGCTTGCTGAGGCTCAGCGTGTTAAGGCTAAGGCAGAGAAGCTTGATAAGAAGAGAAAGTCTGTGTCTAAGGTGATAATGATATTAATATTATTCTCAGTTTTTCATATTTTGTTTACATACTGATAATGCTTGAGATGTAAAATATGTTGTATATACTAGTTGACATGCTTGCATAGCTTATGCTTTTGATGTTTAAGGTATATTTTTGTGCATTTATGAAATTGTATTTACATGTTAGTTTTTAGTGTTGGTTTGGTTTGTTCTTAGTATCTGCTGTGAAATGATAAGTTATATGGTAGTTGTTGTACTTTGATTTGAATTGTGATTTACTAATGTGTAGTGACCCTTTAAAATATAGGTTTAATGTTTAAAATAGGCTAATAGATGATACGTATTAAAAGAGATATCGTATTAAATTGTTCAATTCACAACGAAATATTACAATAAAAGTTTAAAAAGTAAAAAATTGTGTTAAGTTACCATAACAAAGAAACTCAAATACATAAATGTATTATATTAACATATGAAAGAACCTCAAATTTTACTTGAAACAGAATAATGAGAAAAAGTAAGTATCACGAGTGCAGTATGAGTACTTCACTATTTTAGAAGTAGCCATGCTTCAGAGTTACTTGTACTTTTTTTGAAGTGCATAAAAATATAGCCATTAATCTCTAGTGAAGTGCATAAAAGATATAGCCATTAATCTCTAGTGAAGTGCATAAAAGATATAGCCATTAATCTCTAGGATTCAGCTTATATGAAGTGCAGCAGGGGTATATCTATAGATGAGAAAATCAAGGGAGTTAGTTTAGATAAATCCATTAGTCTCTATTAACTAATAATTAGCTCATCACAAAAATATGACCCACTTAGCACTTTATTCTAGAATTTCTTATTTGACTTTGAAATATCCTACTTCTCCCAAGTCACAAGTCAAATTGTGGTTGTTTTGATGAAAATGTTTGTTAATTTTGGTTTAATACTCAAATTGCGGTCATGTTTGTACTCATTTGACATGTTTTTAAAGTTAATGTGTGGTCTTTGGTGCTCACACTTTGACCAATGGGTTTGATAATCCAAGTTCTCCTTTTAGTATATCTGAGTAGCTAGTAGGGCTGGCAATGAACCAAACTAACTCGAACATAGTTCGAAACTCGATTCGAAAACTAAATCGTTGAACTAGGTTCATGAACCAAATGAGCTGAGTATGAGCTAAAAACTAAGTTCGTTAACTAAATGAGCTGAACTTGAACTATACATAGTTCGACTCGTTAGGTTCATGAGTCAACTCGATTATATATGAGATAGATTATATTGTATTTAAAAGTAGGTTTAAATATTTTCTCTAAATCTTAGTATCATATTTTATTTTAATTTAACGGTTTTAATTGATAATTTATATACTCTAGTGAGCAAAATATTTCTACAAATAATTATACAAATAAAATTATCATCGTATGAATTCCAATCTTATAACTTTAATTTTATTTCTATATTTTTTATTTAAAAAATATTAATTTAAAATGTCAAATCGATATATAAAAAAATATACTTTAAAAAATTACTTTAAGTCCGTGAAATAAGCGAGTTGAACCTAATAAGATAAACCTAATGAGTTGAATCGAGATGTTTGTGAACTTCTAACAAGTCGAGTTTGACCTGGAAAAAAAGTTCGAGATAAACTCGAACTCGAACTCAAACTCGGTCAATTGTTAACGAGTTGAGTTTGAGCTGAAAAAAAAGTTCGTCATGAACTCGAACTCGAACTCGAACTCGGCCAATTCTTAACGAGTCAAACTGAGCTGAGGCGAGTTCGACTCGACTCGACTCATTTCCAGCCCTAGTAGCTAGTGACAAATTTTCCCAGTACAAAATGGTTAGTGGTCTATTAGACTATTACAAGTTTTCATGGTGTAAAATAATATATGTTGCAGTACCTTTTCATGGACCAATATATGTTGCTTTGGTAAAAGGTACTGGCAGAAATCAATGACTGCAAGGACTGAAATCCCATTGGTTTCTGAAGATCAACACCAGGTAAGCCTTCACCTTCTATCATATTATCTTTTAGCCTAATGGTAAAGTGTTTGACATTGTACTTTTAAGAGATGAAGTTTAAATCTATATGAGATTGTTGTTAAATGATCATTAATTCTAATGTTATTAATAATAATTTCTCTGTTCTACATATAAAAATAATATAAGGCCATCTTTAGGACTTGTATACGAGAGAACTTATAACTTGTAAAAAAAAAGAGAGAATTTAATTCATAGTTACAAGAATCTAATTCTATGTTTTTCTACACAATCACTCTTCATGTCAAATATAAAGGAGATTATATTGGTTGATATTTCGAAGATAAAATCAGTATTTATCTCATCTATTGCTCCAAGTATAATGTTGAAAAGTGTGATGAATTGCAGCACATAGTAGTACACACGGGAGATCATGAAAGTGGTTGCAGTAACTGGCACAATATCTTCCCAAAATTAAAAGTGTTCACCGTTGAAGGCTGCATGAAATTAGAATACTTATTTGAACAATACAGTGATGCTCATCCAAACCATAATGAGATTTACCTTCAGCTTCCAGCATTGGAAGAACTCTATCTTTGGAATTTGCATACAATAACGCTAATAATGTGCATACAATATATGATCAGCTTTGAAGGTACAATAACGCTAATAATGTTTTTATTTTATTTTTATTTTTATTTTTATAATAATTGAAAATGATGGTGTACATTAACTTTGGTTGTTGGTTGTAGATGTATTGAAGGAGTTTACTTCTAAGAAATGCGGTAAACTTGAGAAATTGCTTAAGGAAAATGGTAATCATGGGGTTCAGATGAAACACAAGATTCTAGAGCACCGAAGCTAACCGTCAAGCATGGCGTAAAATTATATATGAAGAAAGTATTATGACTTAGTTAAAATATAATTTTTATGTGTATGATTTTATAATACTTGAAATATTATGACTGTCCATGATTTTGTATACTTTTTGGTTAATATTAAAAATATTTTGACTTAGTTAAAATATGATTTTTATGCGTATGATTTTATAGTATTTACAATATTATGACTGAAAATAAAATATAACTAAATGGTGTTTATGAAATAGGGTGTAAATAGATATAATTGTTCATTTATAAATGGCGTATTTACACCCGATTTTTACTAAAATAGGGGGTAATTAAGAACATATTTACACCCGATTTTTATTAAAATAGGGTGTAATTAAAACATAATTAAGCTCAATTACACCCGATTTTTATTAAAATAGGGTGTAATTAAAACGTAATTAAGTCCAATTACACCCGATTTTTATTAAAACAATGTGTAATTAAAACGTAATTACGCTCAATTACACCTTATTTTTATTAAAACAGAGTGTAATTAAAAACGTAATTACGCCCAATTACACCCGATTTTTATTAAAATAGGGTGTAATTAAAAACGTAATTACGCCCAATTACACCCGATTTTTATTAAAATAGGGTGTAATTAAAAACGTAATTACGTCCAATTACACCCGATTTTTGATAAAACAGGGTGTAATTAAAAACGTAATTACGCCCAATTACACCCGATTTTTGTTAAAAATAACGGGTGTAAATTTGTTAGACATTTCTCACCCTGTGGATATACACCCGATTTTTATTAAAAATAATGGGTGTAAATTTAATAAAAAACGGGTGTAAATTAACATTTTTGTACTAGTGATAGATAAATAATAGATTTTTTTGATGGAAGAAAGAAGTGAGAAAGTGATGAAAGTGAAAAAAAAAAGAGAATGGAGAGAGATACGGTAAGTTTGATAAAATATGAGGGTTGTATTATTTTAATAATAAAATTAAGAACTTTATTGTGCAAAGACCAAATAAAGACAATTTTAATGTGGTGGCAAAAAATCAATTAAGGGTATTGTAGACTTTTTCACAACCATTAACTTTCTTATATTATAGATAAGAGATTAAATAATTCTAAGTTCAATCGAAATAATTATTATTTGTTTGGTATTGGTGGCAAGATCCATAGCCAAAATTCTAAGAGTGGCATTCAACGAGAAAGAGCACGTGGAATAGGTGATTTCTCATTCTACTAATGACAGACAATTTATTCTTTTAGTCGTGTTGATCATTGTCAAATTAAATCTAACGACCATCCATACAAAAACACGATCTCTCACGCAGACGATTTCATTTGCTCACTTTATATAAAAGATAAAGCGTGCCATTTCATGCTTTTAAATTCATTCTTACTTTGGCATTATTCCTTATTCTCTTTTTGAATTGAACGTTAGAGTGCTAACCTTGTAGAAAAATCCTTTACCTGCCGCATCAAGAACTTGCTCCATCAATCTAAGATCTCATCTAATCGTTTCATCAATCATGTATGGTTCCCAAATAGAATTGTGGCTTCACCTTTGAGAATCGACTTCTAATTCCTATAAAGTCTACAAAGAACATTTGTTTCTCTGTCATAGCTCTAAATTTGTTATTCTTTCCTCGCTAGCACTAATCTCTTCCCAGATAATCTATCTCAAATTCTCGAAGCTATAGTGAATTCAAAATTTACTGGATCTGCTAAAGTCTTCGTTGGAGTTGTTGAAGCTAGTTGAAGCAACAAGATAACTCATCAAAACACAATGAAGTCGCCATCGAACATTTATCTATCCTACGCGGGGGAATGAAAAACATCGAAGAAAACCAGACAGACAACAAGACAAAGGTCTCAGAGAAAGGTTAAGGATGTCGATTACGCAAGGGGAAGGTATTAACACTCCTCACGTCTGTGGTACTCCACAGGATCCATTCTTGCTAGCTTCTAATCTAAGGGTGTGTGTGTAACATGCAATGTGCTGAGGGAACATGCAATGAAAGGATAAGCAAGATAAAATAAAGGTTGAACAAAATACAAATAAAAGGAAAAGTCGAACAAAATAAAAAAAAAGGAAAAGTCAGCTCGTTAGGGCGTTCGTACCCTTGCCTACGTACCTCCAACATGCAATGGAGAAATCAAAGTGTCGTAGTTCGGCTAACTACGTTCGGTTTCTATCTTGATTCGCATCTCCTAGAGAAACGGAACCGAGCACCTAAGGGAGCATGCAACGGTACAAAGATCCTAGCAAATACTAGGTATGGCATGTGAACAGGCATCACAGACAGGCATGTGAGCAGGAATCAAAGATAAGCATGGTTAACATATAGCAAGCATGTGAACAGGCATCACAAATAAGAACATGCGAACATGAATCGCAGATAGAACATGCATCAGGCATACATGTGCACGTGTGTGAACAGGCATCACAATGTGAACGGGAATCACAAATAGCAACATACATGTAACAGGAATACACATACAAATAAACCAACAAGTAAGGCAAACTTATAAAAGGAATACATGTGTAGTGTATGAACAAGAATCACGGTGTTAACAGGAATCACAGGTAACAGGCGAACAAGAATCGCAAATATAACATGTTATTCAGGTCAAACATGTGAATGTGAACAGGAATCACAAACACTGCTAACATGTCATTCAGGTCAAACATGCGCAAGGTATCAAGCAAACAAGCAATGTTAATATGTTATTCAGGTCAAACATGTGATACCAAAGATAAGCAAACATACATGTTATTCAGGTCAAACATGTGTTAGCTGGAGATTTCGACATTTAAGTAAAAATTAATTTAGGAGAATCATGTTTTAAAGAACAGTATGAAAATGGCTTTATAAGGCCATTTATAAGTTTATTCTTGTAAAATAGTTGACGCGTCAAAGTGGAATCCAGAGTCAAAAGAATAAGAAATATTTCAGAATATGTGGAAGAGCGCTTCGACAGTCACGTTGGATAATTTCAAAGCTTCGAGCGGGAAAAGTTTGAAATTCAAACTAATTCGTCTTCGCTAGAAGGACATGTGGAAGCATCAGGATTTACGCATTTGAAAATGTCAAATGTGGCGTAATTTTATAGCAATACCATTAGGGTCGAATTAGTATAAATAGGAGTCTTAGATGTTAGGATTCGGTGTGTTCACTTTTTATACAAAAATCACTTAAGTACTCGAAGTACCAGAGCGAGAGAAAAGAGTTTGCTGATAATGTATGTGTAAGAACACCACCAATTTCATTTGAAGCTACTTTATATTTGTCAATACAAGTTACTTTAATTGCTTTAATATTCTTTCTCGTTTCCAGTCTAATCTTTACATTTCTGTCAAACCTTTTTATTGATGTCCTTTATGTTCCTACAAATATTTAAATCCATTTCCTTTCAATTCTAATTAGAATTCATAGTCGAACTTTAGTATCTTTAGGTAATCATAACCATAGAAAAACCTTGTTACCATTCATAAATCAAAATGATATTTGATTATGAGTGAAATTGTAAAAACACTAAGACACATGTCCTAGGATCAATTTAGTCAATCCTGTGAGTTACCAAAACATAGAATTTGGAAGACTAGCGATTGTTTGTCTGAAATTACAGGTAAACAACATGTGAATGTGAACAGGAATCACAAATAATGCTAACATGTCACTCTAGTCAAACATGCGCAAGTATCAAGCAAACAAGTAATGCTAACATGTTATTCAGGTCAAACATGCGATACTAAAGATAAGCAAACATACATGTTATTCAGGTCAAACATGTGAATGTGAACAGGTGATCAGTGCATTTTTATGCACGTCCTTTCATGTTTGTACTCGAGCATTTCCTTGGTTTGTTTTGATTATTTTTATGTTTTAATGTGTTTTTATATTTTATTTTATTTTTAGCTTTATTTAATTTTCGCACTTTATTTTTCAGCTTTAGCAGTCTGCACGGAAACGATCATAACTGGAGTTCTGAGAATCCGATTGAGGCGTTCTAATAATCACCGGAAAGCTAAGAGAAAGAGCTACAACTTTTGTGTTGGAGTCAAAGTCAGATTCGGAGCGCATATTTTCCAGATTTTCGTTTTAAGTTGCAGCCTTAGTTTATTTTAATTATGGGTCATTAGTTTTGGGTCTGGGTTATGTTTGTTTGACCCAGTTGGGTTATGACCCGAATTCTTGTTTCTCTCTAGTACCTAGGTTTGGCCGTACAATTGAGAATCACGACATACACTATTCACGAAAAAATACTCTGAGTTTTGTACGATTTCATGGAGAACTAATTCGTCTGAGTCGATCTACCGTGTTCAGGTTCTAATACTATGAGATTACTATAACTTTACAATTTAATTTCTATTCCTTTCAATGATATTTTGTATTCTTGTATGCTTAATTCAATTGTATGAAATATATTGATTCAATTTGGTTGATTGTATGATTCTAACATAGACGCGTTATGTTTGCTTAATTCGTACCGTGTCTGATTGATCGTGTTTGCTTAATTCATGATAATTTATCCCTTTTGCTTAATTCGGACATTAGGATCGCACATCTCGCAAACCTCACCGCGCTTGTCATTGAGTTTGCATCCAAATAGGATTAGAATCCGCTTAGGATAGTGAAGTTATAATAATCGATGATTGGTAGGAACTGAATCGGTAGATTGACTTATTTTATAATCACTTTTCAAAACAGCTTATTTCAATAATTGCTTTTGATAATCACTTTTTCGACCACCAAACAACCCCCCCAATTTCGATTTTGGTTAGTAAATTCAAGAATCCTTGTGAGACGATATTCGAGTTATCGTTACCGTCGTTACTACAGTTTTGCAAATTAACTCGTTTTTGACCCGCGTGCGACAGCGGATCAACAGGAATCACAAATAGTGCTAACATGTCATTCAGGTCAAACATAGGCAAGTATCAAGCAAACAAGTAATGCTAACACGTTATTCAGGTCAAACATGTGATATCAGAGATAAGAAGACATACATGTTATTCATGTCAAACATGCATAAGGTATTAAGCAAACATGTAATGCTAACATGTTATTCAGGTCAAACATGTGATACCAAAGATAAGAAACATACATGTTATTCAGGTCAAACATACATTAGGTAACGTGCAACAAGCGGGTACATCACAATAGCACGTAATAGCATACAATCGAGCGCCGCTCGTAAAACAAACAACTACCGAAGTAGTAACCTGAGGACCGGGGGTTGCTTTAGCTAACGGGGAAGGTCCTCCGAGGAAAACAAGCAAAAGGCAGTAAAAGAGGAGATTTAGACAACGGGGAAAGTCCTCCGGGGCAAACAAGCTATCAAAGGGAAGAAATAGAGGATAGTAACGTGTGCGTTCGTTCGCAAAGCATCGGCGTTTTTGGTTGAAGCGAGCTAGACAAAGCATGGGGATCCGATTGCAAGATCCTTGTCCACTTGACATACTCGATAACAAGATCGGGGAATGGTTAAAAAGCAACGGTGTGAAACGCGCGCTAACTGAACATACTTGATGAAACATGGAAGGGGTCGATTATGAACCCTCTCCGCTTGCCTACCATGAGGACTTAACGATGTTGCCTTTGATGAGGTCTTATTACACCATGACACCCTGACACAAAGCACAAATATAAACACGCAAAGACATGGCCTCCTGTGAGGACTTCTTGCTAAAAGATGCATGTTTACCCTACTTCTCATGGCAATAGATGATGTGGTAAAAGAATAAAAGGCAAGGAGAGTGTTACCAAACAGATAGCAAATTCGTAATGAGCTAGCAATCAAAAGAGAGAACCCCGGAAAACTTCACGTAAGTTGTGACCAATTACAAGACGAGTCAAAAAGTCTAATCAACCAACATAAGCATCAAGCATCGGGTGAAAATAAATCACAAGTCGGAATGTGCATTCGTACACATTCGATACACCTGCGAGAAAATCGCAGTTCAAATAAAGCAATAGATAAAATATAATCACAAGCGGAAACAATGTCGTGCCCCGCAAATAAAGTGGAACACAAAGCGAACATGTCCGTCAAAAAGTCGCCTCCAAAACCTTTCACAAGCTAGCAAAATCATTAGAAATAACAAGGAGGTATGCCTAACATAATAATTAGCAACCAGAATGCGAGAATATTAACATTCGACCCAAGTCGACTCGTGGGCCCACTTGTTCGCTTTAAGTAAGCAAACTAATTCTCAAGTTTAATCACTAGCACTTGCGATCAATTGTTAGCACAAACAAAATCACTTAATGTACATCAATAGATGAGCTAAAGGCAATTGAAAAGGATTAGGAAGCATAGAACACATGTACAAGATTTAAGCAAAATGCTGAAAATACTACAGTGGTAACCAGTTACTCCTTCCTCTGCACTACTGTTTTAGGGAAAAATATTCAGTGGTAACCAGTTACATCAGGTGTGGTAACAGGTTACTATTGCATGTACAACACAAATATTTGGAAAAAGAGGCCTGTAACCGATTACATCCTATCAAGTAACCAATTACCATTGTGTTGCTGCTCAAAAATTATGAAGGAAAAGGGTTGGTAACTGGTTACACCACACATGGTAACTGGTTATCACTGAACCAAAAGCAAAAATGACAGCAAAAATAAAGTGGTAACCGGTTACGCCAAATGTGGTAACCGGTTACACCTGCACTAAAGGAAAAAATAATAGTAAAAATAACGTGGTAATCGGTTACGCCCTATGTGGTAACCGGTTACACCTGCATCAGAGGCAAAAATAACGTGGTAACCGGTTACTCCATATGTGGTAACCGGTTACACCTGCACCAGAGGCAAAAATAACAGCAACAACATCATCCATCAGCCATCATACTCATGCATCAACCAAGGACTTTGACAACTACGAATTAGCACTAATTTGCCAAGAATTATGAGCAATAAGTACCCACAAGCATGCAACGATTTCAAACAAATATCATATCATCAATAAATCTCATGCAATAACATCTATACAAACATTAACACAAACACTTATAGCATACAAATTTTAATGACAATTAGATCTAACAATTTGAGCAATCAACAACATTAATCATCATTAATTATCAATCAACAAAAATTAGATCTAGCAATTTCCTTCATGTTATCATTAATACTTAAGCAATTAATCAAGATTCGAGCACTAACCGAAATCGAAGATCAAATCAAAGTGAGAAGATGAAGAGATGAAGGAGATTGAAATTGCAAATCAAAAGGAGAAGAGGGGGAGAGCGGCGCGCAACAAGGAGGAAGGAGAGAGGGAGAAGCTTCAAAGAAAATCCAGAAAATTTCTCTTCGCGTTCTTGATGAAGTTGTTGAAGAATTTGAGAGGAGAATGGTGTTTGATCTTAGAGAGAAAGAGAAGGAAAATTTTTAAGTGTTTTTGGTGGAATTCGAAGTTATCATAGAAAATGAGGGGGAAAAGAATCTATAGTGGGTCTAAAATTCAAATTTACAAATTTGCCCTTCTAAATACATTTTGAGCTCAATTTTCAAGGAAACATGTTTCGGCGTGAAAGTCGGAGTCGGGACCAACGTCAAATTGAAGATGACGAAATTTTTGAACCGTGGCCACTAGAATCGGCTCAATTGGATAAACGTTGAAGTTATACGCGTCTGAACGGCGAGAAACTTATCGGGTCATGTGAGGCGGAAAACTCAACTGTGTAGAATTTTCATGCGCACCTATCAAAAAATGCGATGAAACTCGGTCTTTTGATCAAAATCTGAACTCGAGGCCTGAAAATAAATCAAAGCCAACAGAATCTATAAAAGAATGCCGCCAGAATGGGCTCAATCGGATAAAAATTGAGGAAGTTATATCATTCTGAATTTTGTCGTGCCGTGTCCGAAAACGCATTTCGGCAAATAAATCCCGGCGCTTTTTTATTTTTTTGGAATTTCTGGTGCAGAATTAGCCTTCAGTCCCAACATACGAAATGTCGAGGGCATTGAGACGGAAATCCTGTCAAAATTTCATCCAAATCCGATAAATGGTGCAAGAGTTATGAATTTTTAAGCGTCCAAAGGACATCAGTTCAGCACAATCTCTCACCGTATCTCTTCATGTAAATTGCAAATTCGGAAACCTTCCTAAAAAAATTAATTATCAACTCGAACACATGAAATATAGAAGACCTCAAGATGGAACTTTTGGCATATGGCTTGCTTCAAGATGATGTTCCGGTCAGAAGTTATGAATTTTCAAATATCTGAAAGATAGTGGAACGGTAAAATCGAAATATCACAAATAATTAATTCCCGCCATTTTCCTTGATGAATTGACTTCCGAGCCGAACACAAAAGATGTAGGGAATCCCAAAACAGTCTCGGCCTCGCAAAACCGAGACAATACGATCCTCCAGTCAGAAGTTACGAATTTTGCACTTGCACTGTGAAAACTGACTTTTGCACCGAATGGTCTTGAAACAACAGAAACTTTTGATACGAAGCACACCGGAGTGCGAGAATACTTGATATAACAAGGATTTGATTGGTCCCTCATGAGAGAACTTGAGAAAATCTGCAGAGCATACCGCACTTCAAGAAATGTGAATTCTTGATTCACTGCATCGACTAACAGAACAGTCATTTCTACTGTATCATTTGAAAGAATGGAACCTTGATCATGTGATCAGGGAGTCGGTGACATGTATGTATGGAATGACATGATGGAAATCCTAAGCCAGTTAAGAAAAGATAGGGGGCAAATTTTAGGGTGCAACACTAGTAGAGCACGTCCCCCTCCACAAGAGATCAAAGATCCATTCTTGGTAACCTCTCCCTCCATTTCAACATTACGAGATTTAGCTCCTTTAGGAATCAACGAAGGAGGATTTTGTGATTTTTACACGTCTCAACCTTTTCCTTTACCTTATCAAAAAGAGACTTCAAACTGACCTTTTTTAGAACCTCTGATACATGGACAAGAGATGTTTCTAAATCTCCCATTGCTACAAGTTAATCTAGGCATTCAGGGAGCCAATGACCTTCACTAATATAAAATATACATTTTGTAACATCTTATTACCTCGCCCATATAATCCACTAAAGTAATAACTCTTATTTATCACCTTCATTTATTAAAACACTTTTCACCATGGTCAAGACTACCAACCGTGGTGATAGATAGATGGTTACATGTTTCGAATCCCAATACCAGCATTTTTATATATTTTTTCTTACAAAAAAGAGTGTATGCCATTAACTTTTATTTTTAAATAAAAATTAAACATTTTTCACCATGATCCAGATTCAGAACCGTAGTGAAATAGCATAATGATTCACCATAGTTGGTTTTATCAACCACGAAGAAATACATTATTTATAAAAGCTAACTTATATCACTTCAGAGCAGACTGCGGTCAAAGGAAACTCTAACTTCTCTCGTCCTAACCCAATCTCTCAAAACTCAAACATAATTTCTCCAACTAGTATGAATCAAGGGAATGTGTCACGAATCGTTGCAAGAGGAAACAAGTACCTCATTACTTTGTCTTCATTTTTCACGAATCTTTTTAATGAAAGGTACTTTCGTGAAATATTTTATGAGTTGTTGTTGTTCAAAGTATTTTGATATTTTTGTTTGAGGTATGTTGTTCTTTTGTTAATGTAAGTTATTGTTTTTGTTAAAGTAAATTGTCATTTTTTGTTGAAAAATGTTGTTGTTTGTGTTGAAGTATGTTGATAAATGTTGAAGTATGTTGTGAATGTTAAAGTATGTTGATGAATGATAAAATATGTTGATATTTTTGTTGATACATGTTGTTGTTTTTGTTGATACACGTTGTTTTGTGTGTTATTCTTAAGGATATTCTTTTATAATGCATCTTTCATTTCGTTCCTCCAACATATCCTATAAGATGAGTTAATTATTGTCATACCTCATTTTTGAGCTGAGTTCATTTCATTCATCTGATGCATATTTTTTGTTTTTTTTTCCTAAAAAGCCAATGCAAAGTCAACTCAATTCCATTTTCCTTTGGCAAATTTGATTTTTAATTTTGAACTTAGCATTCTCTTGATTTAATTCAAAGAAGAATCTAAAGGTTAAAAGTCAAGTTTAAAAGTCAAAGTCAATGCAAGGTTAAAGACAATTTTTTTTAATTTTTTGCAGTTGCATTTATTTAATTTTATTTGATTTTCTATTCAATTCAATTTCCATTTCATCTCATTTAAATTAGGATTTTCTTTTCACACAATTTTAATTCAAAATGTTGAAGCCAAATTATTACGCTTTTAAGCCATTCTAAGTTGATGTTTGTCATTTCTATAGCCATACTCTTAATCCTTTTTTCAAGCAATCCATGAGTCATATTTGGAGCCGTTTGAAGCCAAGCATCTTTGGGGGACCACCACACATACACAATACACGTTTTTTCAACTTACAGTAACAATATTTCATCCAAATTCTAGCCAAATGCAATTCAAATACTCATACACCAAATTCACTTACAAAGAAAAAAAAACATAAATTCAATAGCATTCCATCTCAACCTCTCATTTCACCTTCATCAAAGGCCAATATTCTTCCACAAACAAATCACACGAATCATACAAAGCCCCTCCCAAAACTCATAAAATCTGTAATTGAATTTCCCCCATTGCACTCATATTTCCCTGTCTAATTTCCTCCAAATACTGCCAAAAGTTTCATCTATCTCCACCTATAAATAGAAAACCGAAATAGTGCACAAGAAGAGGAAGAAAATGGGGGAAAACTCTTCAAATTTCAATGAATCTTCCTCCATAAGATTAGCTCCAAGCCTTTATCAATCTAAAATACCTACATCACTTAACCTGCTATCGATTCATATCAACTCTCAGAAACTCGTCAACAGAACCGCACCTGCAAATTGAGCTCAAAGCAAAGACCATTAACCTGTAAGCCGAACAACCACCACCACAAACGCAGAGGATCGAGAAGGAGTAGAAGGCGTGGAAACAAAGAAGAATCAGGAAAAGAGGAAGGAGGTCGTACCTGATCGATTCCCGGAGAAATTCTCCTCTCCGTCGGTAACTTTGTTTTTTTTTGTTTTGCTGTTAAATGTTGTGTTTGTCGTAAAGTTTTTTCCCTATCAATTGATGTTGATCCTTGATTATTTGTTACCAAATAAATTTTTTTAAACTTAGGGATCATTTTGTTCTATTGGTGGAAGAATGATCATTGTTATTGTGACCTTGTCGTTTCTCTTTTCATTTTGTCTGTTTGTTATTCGTGTAAAAGAGGGACAGAGGCAACCGAAGTGAAACATGGGAATGATAGAATTAACAGAGATATGTGAGCAGAGAGAGATTTATTTTGATTCTCTTTATGGAAAAAGAGAACGAGAGAAGAGGATAAATTTGTTGATCTTTTTTTACAATTTTTCTATTTTTTCGCGCATATGAAAGAATAGAAGTTTGAGCAGCGTGAGAGATAGTGAGAGTGTTTAGGATTGGGGCGGACCTTTAACAATTATGGTTTTTGTCTTTTTGAGAATTTCACCCCATCCTTCTTAGAAATCCGAGGCGAATTTAAAAAATATCCTTATATTTCTGAAGTACATCTCCGAAGTCATTTTTTATGAAAAAAAATGTGATTTTGGAGATGCACTTCAGAAAACACCTTATTTTTTTGAAAAAGTGATTTCGGAGATTCACTTCCGGAAACACCATTTTTTTAAAAAATGAGGTGTTTTCGGAGTTGCATATCCGAAATATTCCAATTTTTTATCTTGGAATTTTTCGGATATGTATATCCTAAAAAACTCAATAATAATGAAAAAAAACTAAAATCAAGGTGTATCAATACATTTAATAGTATAATTAATTGTATTAATCAAAATATATTATTAAATATATATCATTATAATCAAGATATAATAATAATATTAGTCTAATAAATATTTAAATAAACACCTTATTTTTATACATAAAATTAATAATTATAATAATAACAAAGATATTTATTTACTATTCATTTTATTTTTTATGATACATAAAAAATTATTTCATAAACTAATTTTCAAAAAAAATTTATAGTTAAAAAAATTTAATTTATAAACAAAATTTTCAAAACAATTTTAGAGTTAAAAATTATTTTACTAACTTATATAAATGAAATTTTTTTTTATTATATTTCATAAATAAATTATGATTTATATAAAATTAAATATATAATTTATTCACTAAATAAAATTAAGATAAAATCTTCTTGTAATTTTTTTAAACTAAATGAAAAATGATTTTTTTATCATAATTAATTATTAAAATAATTTTTATATTTGTGAATTTTATTTATTATTTTGAAAAACTATGTAATTCTAAATTTATATTAAAACATGAATAAAATAGTAAATCATTATTAATGTAATTTTAAGACTATTTTTGAATTTTTAGAAATATTTTTTTAATGTATAGAAATTTACTAAGAGATACCAAAAAATCATATTAGTGATTGTGTTCACAAATGATATATGATGGGTAATGTCATGAAAATAACTATTAACATTCAATAAGTAATTAAATTCAACAAAATAATATAATTTTATATAGTTGAATACGAGTAAAAGTCAATATAACTGTAGTTTATTTTATCAACGTCAATTTACAAATATTTATAAATGTATGTTATGTTTATTTTTATATGTTTATGGGATATATTTATTTTGTATTTTTTATTCATATATACAAATAAAAGATAATTTTTATTGCATTTTTTTTATTAATTTGAGTTAAATATATTTTAATTTTTTTATGTATGAAGGACAAATATATATCTTATATATTTATGTATCAATATGAAGATTTTTAATCTCATATTTTTTATATTTATGAGTGATATTTTTTATATTAATTTTTTAATTTATAATTAGAATTAGAATAGAAATATCCACCGTATAACTATCATTATTATTATTTATAAATTATAAATTATATCAATTTTAAGATATCTGAATTAATCAATATTCCAAAAAATTTAATTTTTTGAGATTTTGATTAATTCGGATATGCATATCCGAAAAAACCTCTGAACTTTTTTTGGGGGTTTCGGATATGCATATCCGAATTAATCAAAATTCCAATTTTTTTTAGTGTTTTTGGAGATGCATCTCCGAATTAACTAAAATCTCAATTTTTTCGGAGATACATCTCCGAAGGATATTTTCGAATTTCCAGCAGGAGTTTTCACTGTTGGGGGTCCGTAAAGAAATTTCCCAGTTTTTTTGGGTGGTTTGGGGTCTGGGCATATATGGCCCAACCAGTTTTAGGCTTTATCCCTCCATTTTCCATTCAAACCCCTCTTTTTTCTTCGATCTAATCCTTGTTAGGCTTCTTTACTTGGGTCCTTTCTATTTCTGATCCACACTACCCATATTCTATCTCATACCTCCTTTCTATTTTCAATTTTTTTATTTTTTATTCAAGTAAATTCTTAAAATTATTTTCTTTCTAGTTAATAGTAATTTTAATTGGTTAATATTTGATTTAATTAGTTAATTTTTGTTAATCACAATTAATTAACTTGATGGTGGTATCATATTTATCTTTCATCAATTAGTCTTGATAATTATTTGTAATTAGCCTAATCCATTAATTTAATCAATTTTAATTAATTAACTGAAATAATTGTCATTTCTCCAATAAGTAGTGTGACCATTCAAATCAAACTTCCTTCAATAATTCAAAATCATTCCAATGCGTACACCATTTTCATGTTATACCTTGTTGTTTGTTTTGATTGCTTTATTTGCACTTATACTATCTTGTTCGCTTTACTTCATCTTATCCCTATTTAATAAAGTGTACCATCATTCCTATGACATTGTAATAATTTTACCGTATTTCATTTATTTGTATTTAGTATGCTTGTTAATCAAGATAGAGTAAAATTTAAATCAACCACTTTCATAAAAATATCAAAAACAAACTTGATCCAAGGTCGAGTCTTTTTTCAAAATCAAACTCAAATTTGAATGCAACGTGATTGTTCGATCCAACGTCAAGTATCTCTCCCATTTACCACAAATGCTTTAATAATCAACTTCAAATGCTTGATCCAACGTCATGTCGTTTTTCTATGTGAAAATATTTTTCTTAAGCAAATAAGATTGAATGGACGAGTGGGAAGTAGTTCATACCTATTCCTAAATTAATCGGATACAAGTCTCTTGACTTGGTCATTCGAATAATTACGATCCAACTAAAAAACTTTTGAATAAGTGAGTTTTGTTCGACTCAACAAACGGCAAACTAGCGACCTCCCCATCTTTGAGCATTTATTCCAAACAAACCTGCTCCCTTGAAACACAAAAGGGATAGTGAAAATGCTCCATTTGCTGCAAGGCATTTTCAAAAGACTACAAAACTGCCTTATGGTTGAAGATCGTACAGTCGGTCAAACGTTGAGTCAAAAAAGCATTCTCAAGGCGTAGAGGATGATATCCTTCGTGAGCTGTTGAAAGAGATGATTAAGCTGATGATAAATTGTCCCAGAAGAAACTAAATCATAGTTATTCCTCGTCACAGTCCTTACTAGATGGGTCACCTGGCCGGTAATAGAACCAATTAGATTAAGGGGAAGCAAAGCATCCCTTATCATATTGGTAGAGGTGGATGTTGTTTGTATTCTTACATGTATGTTTCCCACTAGATCGCTAGATTGCAAATAATTTTTTCCAACTGATGCTTTTCCACACGTTGCTAGTCAGACCAAAGAACGTCTCAGCGACCAGCTCCAGCGAAGCCTATAGCACTAGAACGCACTGAATATACCGAGCCAAAATCGCTAATTCTCTTTAGGGTACACCCAGAGAAAATGGCCAGATACGAACAATCCTCCTCCGCATGAGGAGTTTGTCGTTCTCTAGAATAGAGGGGGTCCAACCTCGAAGTCCTATGTGGCCTATGGAGAGCATTTAAAGCAACGACACTCGGAGAAGGCTCCAAAGTGGCAGAAGGGCCTGCTTCAGTTTCGACCGACCATATTTCTCGTCTCAAAAGATTGAGCTTACTTCATCCTTCATCAAGTATGCACATATTTGTTGTTAAAGCTAACACCTCCTGAGTAAGCAAATTGAAAGAGGCTGTGAACTTACCGAAAGTAATCTTCCTCTCTTCTTGGGTACGAGCCTCCATCAATATTTGTATATCAATAAGGCGCTTCAATTGTTTCTGATCGGCCTCCTCCGAGGGAACGCCGCCCTCGAAATAGTCCAAGTCATTAATGAAGCATATTAGTTACTTTTTTTGATACATATCTTCTGAAGAAATGTCATCCTCTTTTTACACATACACCTTGTTTCCCATGAGGAAATGAATCTCAGTCTAGTACTTGGGGAACAACTCGGCATATCTGCCATCCATTCGGTTTGTAACAGTGCACATGGTAATGTGAGCCTTGAGGTGGATAAGGGTAAGTAGAAATAACCTATCTTCGAAAGGTTGCTACTCAGAGAAATCCCCGAAGCTCTAGACGATCGGCACACGAGAAATGAATCCTCTACTCCGCGTCTGAGTCGTAGGGCCATGGTGATATTAGAAGAGATGAAAGAAAAGGGTCAGAGAAGGCTTCTCTTTCAAGTATTCACACATGTATTAGAAGACTTTCACATACGCCTAACTTGTTGTATGAAGTTGTGAAGGAACCACACCTTATGCTTAAGAACTTCTACCTCGAAAGTAGTGAAGGGAAGGCAAAGTCCAATAACTGAACAAACACATTTGGAAAAAGGAATGATGCAATCACTATACTCACTGCATAGTTTTTCATTCTTGATAGTCAAAATGCCCTAACAAAAAGATGGAACAAAATCGAGAAAGGCTCCATCAAGATTATCCTCTTTAGCAAAGACATAAATGGTTGAAGAGTAGACATAGTCCGCACACAAAAATTCAGCATTCTTCTTAGATTTTTTAGCACTCTTCTAGCATTTTTTTTACCAGTGGTGTACTAACCTATTCAGATGCATGAAAGAAAAATATCAAAAGGGAGGATAACTGCTACCTGGGAAAATGACTCAAAGAAAGGCGGCGCGTACTCTTCAAGAATCATACGCTAGCATGCAAAAAAAGTAGATTTTATCAAATGTAATAGATCACTTGTGCACCATACTTGAATGTTTCAGTTCCCAAGGGTCATAAAGATGGTACTGCTGGAACAAAATCTATTCATACTCCTTGGATTTTAATGATAACAAAGTACTTAAAAATAATAGACTTTACTAACATTTTCTTAAGTGTGCATGACCATTAAGCTGATATTTAACTAGGTTCTGAACAAGTTAAATTGATTATAAAGAAGAAGAAATTCATATTCTGCTGAAGCAAAATTTGATTTTTCATACAGAACCCCAGAGCCAAAATTATCTCAGCCTCTAATGTTCTAATAAGAATTCAATGCAATGTTGACTAAGCCTCTGATATTCAAAATGGAGCTTCAAACGCCTTATTTGAAACACAGTACAAACGTTCACTTGCACGTACTTTGTGCAAAAGCAGCTTCATCTTATCAAACTGCTAGAATTATGGAGAAAGTCAACTAGTGATTTTAGCACAAGGCTCAAGGAAGCTTGGCATGATTTCTTCAATCTACTCCAGCATGTCTATGAACGCCATACTTGAGTAAGACACAATGGATAAAGTAATTATTCAGAAGATGAAGATCCTCTCATACCAACTGCAACGTCTCTCTTGGAAACTGCTTCTTCAGCAAAGACACTTGTGCAAGTAAGCTTCCAACGTCTCGTTTGTTCCCTCTATAAAAGGAGAAAAATATTCAAAAGAAGTAACAAGTTAATACAACAAGAAGACATAACAAGCTTCTGTACATAGTTGTTGTGGCTGAACATAGTCTTGAGATTTTCTTACACTTGTATATCTTAGAAATCTCAAGAACCAAGGTCTTTGTGTGTGTTGTATTATTTGTACCCCTGATTGTATATCACGTACATCTTATTGTAATCCTAAACATTTTGTTTACAATTGTAAAAGCCTCAGACTTAGTGTTTGAGCAAGGAAATCTTAAATAATTGGTTTAGGCAAGGAAGTCTCTTTCTAGTGTGATTGAACAAGGAAGTCATGAACATTTGGTTTCTGAAAGGAATTATCTTTCTAGTGTGGTTGGGCATGGAAGTATTGAATAATTGGTTTAGGCAAAGAATTCTCTTTCTAGTGTGATTGAGCAAGAAAGTCTTGAACAATTGGTTTAGGCAAGGAAGTCTCTTTTTAGGGTGATTGAGTAGGAAGTCGTGAACAGTTGGTTTAGGCAAGAAGTCTCTTTCTGGTGAGATTGGGTAGGAAGTGTTGGACTAGTGTTTCTAAGCAAATTGTAATCAGGTTTTGGTTATAGTGAAAAGTTATTGCGTGACAATGGGACTGGACTACTCTCGTTATAGAGGAACCATTTAATTGTTGTGTTTGATTTACTTATTGCTTATAGACTTTAAATTATTTCGATGTTGCATATTCTATCTTAGAATCTGAACTTGGTCAGATTTAGAAACTGTTATTTAAAAAGGCAATAATGATCAAATACACAATTCAGCCCCCCTCTTGTGTATTTTTCTACCTTCAGGTACCCCCAAAATGATGTTTTAAGTAAGGAGCAATAAAGACGCAAATCACCAAGAAATTGAAACATTCATTTTTCTCTCTGCAAAGATAAATGAGAGAGAGGTCGGCATGTGAGACCAATACAATAAACCTTTGTCTTACTATGCATAGACAACAACTTGGGATGAATTGTTTTGGGCCAACCATAGTAACCCCAACAAACAACTTTGAAGAAATTAAATCCTTTTAGAATCTTCTCAATGCATGAGGTTTGTCCTACCGATGATACAAAGGATTTAAAGTTCAAGGGAATCCAATAACTCTTTGAGATTCACGCCTCACAAATAACAAGTTTGTTATTCCCTCTTTATTATATATATAGAAGGCGCCAATTCAGATACTAAGTTTCAAATTCAACTTCAATTCTCTCTTCTCCCTCACATACTGACTTGAGCGTTGAAGTGTCAATCGTGTAGGTCATCCCTTCTAGGTCACAGCGGAAGCTCTGGTATGCCATTACAACTGATCCTTACTCCATTTCTGATTCTAGTAATGAACAATATTCAATAAAAAAAACTATAAATTTTAAGAAATATTACACTTTGTACTTTTTAGAGTATTTTTCTCCTTGGTTCCAAATTAGACCTTTATTTTATCTTATCAAAAACCACTTTTCTTATGGCGAGCATACACTAGGTTGATCTCCTTAGATTGGGAACTTGGATTTCCAATTATTTTTATTCTTCTACTTCTGTTTTAAATTAATATTTATATCCATTTCATCTCCTTCATAAAATTCATCCATTTACCATAAAATCATCAGTCAAAACAACAAATCCATAAAAATAATTTAAACAACCATGAATTTGTCGAAAAAAGAAATGACCATGTACCCAAATTGTTTGGTCCTCTCATGACCACTTGACCATTTTCTTCCACCAGTCCACCTTGGGTACTTGGTCATAGTGTGAGGAGGAGTTTTTTTCACTAGGGGGCATTGATACATAGTGTAGGACTAGACATCTTTGTGAGAGACACGCCACTTGTCCACCCAAAACCTTAAGGTGATAGGTGAGTGGGTTCTCCCACTTATAAATGTTCAAGTCACCATATTCCTATCTAATATGGGATTATTTCTCCACTTACTCACACTTGTATTATTATTCTAACAATCTGTAGCGGGGAAAATTTGAGATCAAAGCCATTGGATTGACTTGACTAATTATTTCAGTGAAAGTCGCCACCACACTTTATTGTTTCCAAAGGAAATGGGAAAAGAGCGAAATATACCCAAAGAAGTTTTTAAAACAAAAACAAAAAAAAGAGAGATTTTAGGTACGGGTGTTGATTATACAAGGGGAAGGTGTTAGCACCCCTCATATTTGTGGTACTCCATAGGAATCTTTTTGAAAATATGTGTTTATTAAAAAGATATTGTGTGCAAATGAAAGGGTTTGTTTAATTTTAAAATATGCTTGACAGGACATTACATCTTGTGCCTACATACCTCCTCAGCTCAATGGAGAAGTCAGAGCAAATGTAGTTCAACTTTAGGGGAAAAAATATTTTTAAAACTAGATAGACACTTTATCGTCATAGAAGAGAATATTCAGCCAATTATCTTGAACATGAGATCAAATGGACCCTTTGCATCACAAATGAAGGAAGGGCTCCAACTAGGATAAAATTAACAAGTATGCCACTAACTCCTTCAAGTGGAAAAGGTTCCATCATATCAATCAATATCAAGACTTTTGAGAATTTACATCTCACCACAACAATTATTCGTGTCTAAACTTTGAACGAAAAACCAACAATGGCGAAAAGATATTTTTAAAGAAAGATTTTGAAAAGAGTTTGCAAACATAAGAAGGTTTTGGAAAAAGGGAGAAGATTTTGAAAATCTAAGAAGGGGAAGGAGATGAGGGGACTATCCAAAAGCATAAAGTAAAATCTAAGGAAAAGAACAGTCTAACCAAACAAGAAGCCAACACTTGACATTAAAGAGTCAATATAGATTTCCCATCCTTTGGACTACCATAACCAAGCAAACATAATACCAACGGGGGATCCAGATGAACTTGATATCTTCAAGCATAACTTGCACAAAGACTTTGGAAATTACACCATGAAAACTTGAGAAAAAATTGGGCAGAGTAACAACTGTGTTCAGATGAATTCCTTATCTCAATGCCTTGGAATTAACCATCAAGGAGTTTCAAAGAATCACCTGCATACACAAAGAAAAATAACCCAATGCCTTGGAGTAAACTCCAAGGACTTCCAGATAAACAAACACAATACAGTCAAAGTATCAAGAACTCGGACAAAACTCCAAAGTGCTAGGGTCAAGATCCTAATTCTAAGTCCATAGATCCATCCTCCAAGCTCAGGGTATGGTAACCAAAGTCCAAGTCCACATCAAGTCTTTTAAGGTTTAAGTTGATTATTAGTATTTTAAGCATAAAAGTAAAGTATGGCCCAAGTGGACAAAAAAAAATTATAAACATAAACATATGTCCAAGTGGACAAACGAAAAAATGCATAAACATAAACATATGTCCAAGTAGACAAAAGAAAAATTGCATAAACATAAACATGATGATGAATGATAAATGGTAAAATAAAAGCATAAAGCATAAAAATAAAGGCGGTATAATAAATAGCATACAATAAAGTTAATTGTTAATTGTCAATTGTTAGTAATTGGTGATCAATGGTAAGTGAATGATGAGCTTGGGTTCTAAGTTAATGAAAGCGCATCAGAAGATTGATAGAATCAAAGAAACTACACGATAAGTTTTCAAAAGTCTTGAACTAATTGCCATACAATCTCTGCCATTTTAATCTTTTCCTTTTAAGGGACGAAATGTAGCGCTATTGTAAGCAATCGCCAAGTAACTTATATAGAAGTCACCCTACAACGAGGCCAGTCAATAATAATTTTAGTGCTAATGCATGTGAGAGAAACGATATATAGATCGTTTTCCGAAAGCGATGTCGCACGAAAAGAAAAGAGGTAACGCTCTAATCTTCATCAAGAACTTAAAATAATTCCAATGATATCGAAGATTTTCATCGACCAAAATATAAGAGATGAAGGCAAAGATAGAATCACATTCAAGGTTCCTTCCATCTTCGAGTTCAATCACTTAATATTGTGGATTAAAGCTCTAAACATATCATTAACTCAAAGCACCAAAAATGAATTGAATAATTCACTTTATGATAGATTTGAATTAAAGAATGTTTATCCAACTTCATCAACACCCTAAGTCCATTGAATTTGAAGAGGAATTAGACCTCTAATTTTGCAATTCAAAGCAAATAGCAAAAGAAAAAAGTAGAAGAAGAGGAATTACCAAAAACAAGTTAAAAAAGCAAAAAACAACATTCTGTCAGCGTGAAATTGATTTACCCATGAGGGAAATCGATTTCACCTGAAGCATTTTCAAAATCTGCGTAAAAAACAACAGGGAAATCGATTTACTCCAGAGGGAAATCGATTTCCCCTGTGCATTTTTCAGAAAAAACAGCATCTAAAGGGAGAAATCCTTGCTCAAACATATTATCAAACATTTTATGATCTTGCTTGCAATTGTGCACGAAAATACTATCAAACCATGAGCAAATACCACCATAGGAACCATACAAATGTAACAATCAAGATCCACAAAGTATCACATCTTGAAGGATGAAAGTGGATCAAGAAATTACCAATTACAATCAACTTCTTCAAGAACAATCTCCAACATGCTTTGATCTACCAAGAATGGATGAAGAAAAAGTGTTAGGATGTAGGTTTAGCTCAAAGATTAGTAAGATTCAATGTGAATCTCACTAACTTTATGAAAATGAGCTTTGAGTGACATGGGTTTTGGAGAGGATTAAGAGAGTATTTTGCAAGAGTGATTTTGGCTATCAAGAACTTCAAGAGTTTTTCTTGCAAGGTGAGTTTGGCTATCAAAAGCTTGTGAAATGAATGAGAGGAGACCTCTATTTATAGAATTGGGAGTGAGGGTAGTGGCAAATTGGTAATTGTCTTTTGGAGATTAATTTGAATTTAATTGGTAAAAATGGAATTAAATGGGGTTTATGAAGGAAATTAATTATGATAATGATGTGGAATATTGGTGATAATAAAAAAATGATCAAGTGGTGCACATGTCATCAAATGAGGGTATATTATAGAATTTAATCATGATAAGATATGGAATTATGAGATCAAGAATATTCTCCCAATAAATGAAAAATGGTGCCAAATATCACTAAACTTGAGAATTGCTCTTTTTTGGCCAAATTTGCTGCATGAAATCAATTTACCATTAAGGGAAAACTATTTCCCACTGCTCACAGTGAAATCCTAGTGCAAAATGCAGTATGGAAAACGATTTACTCTAGAGGTAAATCGATTTACACAATGAAAAATGGCCAAAAAGCCCTGTTGGTTGGATGCTTTGGCTTGGTACCTACAAAACACAAACATACAAAAGGAACAAAGCAATATTTTTGGTATTTTGGTTAGTATAACATATACAAGCTAAACAAATATAGGTGCTTGATGGTGCCCCTCAGAGATGAAGTGAGTACAACACCAAAAATCAAAGCTTCAAGATGGAGCTCTTGATTAATGATTGAGATGTAAATGATTGAGATGTAAATGATGTATGATCTTAGGGAAAAAATTGGGGTATGACACAATCCCCCACAAACGTGAGTCCACAATGCTCCCCCTCATACTTGTACCCCCGTTGACACTTTGCAACGGGACACCACTTCCTGGGCTTTTCGATACAAGTGAGTCTGTCCCTTTCTCGAACCAAAGGCTCATTATACCATTTGTTATGGGAGTTTTTCACTAGGGAGCATTGATATATAATGTATGACTAAACCCTTTGTGAGAGACACACCACTTGTCCACCTAAAACCTTAAGGTGATAGGTGAGTGGATTCTCCCACTTATAAATGTTCAAGTCACCACATTCCTATCTAATGTGGGACTATTTCCCACTTACTCACACTTGCAATATTATTCTAACAATGACCACTTGATCATTTTCTTCCACCAGCCCACCTTGGACGAGGTTCTTGCCTCTCTCCTGCTTCCAAGAGTCATCAACAGCCGCCTTCGACCAATCTGCAACATTATTGATCATCATATTATAAGACTTCTTACTCAAAGTTTCTGGAGAGTATTGATCTTGGGGCATCACCCATTCTTTAGTAGGCCCTCGAGTTCATTTTCTACTTGATCAAGAGTTGGTTTGATATTTTCCCCACAACCACTTATTTGACCAGTCCCGTCACATCTGCATTTTGTTATTGTAGAAGGGTAGTCTTCCCAAGTGGTTTTTTTTATCTTGATTGTATAACGAATGACACCCATGATATACATGAAATAGAAGGGAAACAAAAACTATAATAAGCTATAGGAAAATAGTAAAAATGTATATGAGATTGGTTCTCTCTCCTCACCAAATATCTTTTTCATTTCTTATTTGTAAGTCGCCTCCACCAGGGGGCAAGATGAAAAAACTCTAGAAGAACACACAAAATTTGATGAGCCTCACGACTCTGAATAAAATTGTGAATTACCGATCCTTGATGTTTTTGAAGCAATCTATGAAAACATCAAACATTTTCTTTACTTGACGTAGTGAAAGCAACCTCGCTACTGTTACAGCATAGCATAAGTACGTTGCACATTGAATAGATGAAATAACAAATTTAGATTGGCGCGATGTTCCCGTGCTCGCACCTATACTGAAATACCCACTTATTCATAATTTAATGGATACAATTGTGAATGAGCAATTCTTAGATGATTCAAGACCCACACATAGAAATCATTGAAAAGGAGTCTAAACTGCATCATAGAGAACAAGAAATTATTAAAGGGCAACGAGCATTAATAGAAGCGACTGCATAAGGATATTCCCATGACATCCTTTTCCACGTAAGGATGTATATGAGTCTCTAAGATGCTCGAGATTGTGTTGTTGTCCCCTCTAAACCATCTCCTCTTCCCTATCAACATAAAAAAAATATAATGGTTGTGAGTTATGAAGATGCACAAGATTCAAGGTACCGCCTAACCTTATCATTACTAAGTTCTCGAACGCTCAGGATCCTAAAGTGTTTAATACACATATGAGCCCTCAAGCTGCACTAGTACTCTCCAATAGTGTCCAGGTTCACAGGGTGTGCAAAAAAACAGGTTTTTCATAACCAAATTGGTATCCAAATTGTTCCACTTTTTAAAACTCAATCAAAATGTTAAAATATAAAAACGGGTATCCATTTTATTATCCAAATATAAACCGATACCCACAATAATAATGTGGTTTAGTTATTGAATCTCCAAATTTTGTTGTGTCAAATTTATATGTATGTCTCTTTTTATGGTTTACCATATACATATGATTCTCTAATAACATATTAATAATTTAAATTTAAATTTTAAATAATTAATTATTAAAATAGAATGAAATTATTTAGAATACTATGTTCATTTTTAAATAAACTAGTGAATAATAACAGTTTTGCAAACTTTGAAAAAAAGTACAGTTTTGCAAACTGATTGTTTTAAATTAATACTAAATATTTAATTGTTAAATAAAAGTTGTAATTGTTTTATAATAATAACAGTTTTAACATATTGTCTTAAGTATACGATGGATCACCTTTATCTCTCTTTCTTTTCCTATACACATACTTTAGAAATAACATAAGATAAGTGATAACTACTGCCACACAAAAACACACAAAAAAAAAAATCCAAATAATTTATATTCTCCCCTACCACTTATATTAACGTTAAGTTAGTTTACTTAAGTTGCATGTAATTATGTTAATTAAAATAAAATTGATTTTAAATATTAAATTGATTTTACAAAGTTTGTATTAATTCAAAATGAATAAAATAATTTATTTAAAATAATTTATGTGAGAAACTGGTTTAAAAAGTTGGTATTAATTCAAAGTGAATAAAATTGATTTTAAATATTGAATTGGTTTTGAGAGAAACCGGTTTAAAATTAGTTTTTTTTAAAATTGGTTTTTAAATAAAAAAACAGTTTAAAACCAAACTGATCCACATGTAAACCGATTTTTAAAAAATAAACCGGTTTTATGAAAATGGTTTTAAAATCCAAACCAAACCATATATATGGTTCAATTTGGTTTGGTTTTTGATCCATGCACACCCCTAACCATGCATACTTCAGGAAATGCAAGGAAACGACCAACATCCCTGATATCAAGTCTAAGGGTTAGCTCCCTCATCTTCCTCTACGAGCCCCTCAAGGTCTTCATCACCTTGGGGACCCCTATATTCATCACTGTCATAGTCAGAACTCCTAGAATCGGAGCTATAACTAATTTTTATGAAATTTACAGGAGTAGGTATCACTGACAAGGGGACCACAATAAAACATGCCCAATTAGAAAGGTCTAATCCATAACATCACCGCATAACAATGAGCAAACATGTGGAACCTTGCTAGAGATCCAAACACCTGATCGAGGCTACCAAGGATCATCCATCGTCAGATCCGATAATAAAACTCCCCACGACGCACATCGGATCAAGCGAAGACAATTTTAAACGCCTGTCATATATAAGCTCTACCACGCGTCATAAGATGTATTATCTCATCCTCACTCTTGTAAATTACTTTACTATTATCGTACTAACTTGGACGTTGGAGTATTAATCTTATAAGTCCACTCTGCTCCACAATACCAAAGATTCTTGCCACCGTACCGAAAGGACTTTTTCCCTTCATCGGACCAATCTCTCGTTTCGTGACCAGAACAATTATATATTACAAACAAATAATAATATGGTCCAACACCAATACGCTTCTCTAACAACATGGTATTCAATGTTTATATATGAACAAATCATTGCTTGATGTACCTACCTTAGATACTTTTTCTGATATCCTAGTGAAAGCACAGGCAATCAAATACAAGGCAGATATCACTTTTCATTTGACATTATCTAGGATGAAAGTGATAAGTGCCAAAATGTACTTATTTTGTGTATGTAAATAGTGGCACTTATCGATACTTTTGTTAACACCGCTTGAATAATTTCCCGTTTTGTGTATAAATACGTATACTTTGTGAATAATTGTATTTTCATGTACTTTTATACCATTTGATAGTTTTTCCTTTGTTTTTATAGGTATTCATGCTTATTGGAGCCTTGAGGAATAAAGTGTCAAAGGCACGGCTTCGATTTTGCAATTTTGGTGAAAGCCCGCTTAGCCACCGTCAAGCGGACTTCCAAAGACTCAAAATAAGGATGACCAAAATCATCATTTTGGTTTCCATTCATTAATTATTGGATAGAGCATTGAATAAGCTTTCCAACGCTTCGAACCGGGCGCAATTCGGAGTTACGGTTCTCGAGTTATGGCGAAAACAAAATCTGATTTTTAGCAGACTCCGCTAAGCGGAGGGGGTCCGCTGAGCGGAGCTCCAGCGGAGCAAATCAGCGTCTGGAAGCAATTTTGAGTCCGCTGAGCGGAGGGGGTCCGCTAAGCGGACCTGCTAAGACAGCAGCTCGTTAAAAGGGGCCAAAATCACATTTTTAGGTTATGGGTTGGGTATTTTTGAGTCCCAACACCATCAACTTCATTCTTAGATCAAAATTAGCTTAGAAAACAACTTCGGAGGTTGCATAAGGATGATCGGGGGTGGATTGAGCGTCCAACGGAGCTGACAAACCGGGAGATTTTCGGTTCATTTCTCTTCTTCTTTGTGTATTTCTCTTTGGTTGGGTTTTGTTTGTATATTTACTTGAATCTTATGTATATTTACCGATTATAATGTTATATTTAACTTGCTTTACAAATCTGTGTTGATGTTATCCTGGATTTTTGCTCTATGCTGGGGATTTGGGGTGCTTTAGAGATAAACTTCTTGAATCCTTATCTAGGATGATTATCTGTTGGTTCTGAACTCTAGAGATAGATTTAGAGCTAGCATTCACTGTGTGTATCTGTTCTTAATGCTTTCGTGTTTGAGCGGCGCGCGAGAGATCGCCGACGCGAGAATACGGATGTTCTCGCGACTTCGCGTTAGAGATAACCTTAGTTGTGAGATGATCTCGTTTGTGCTCCAGAGATGGACGCTTATGTGAGAGATACGTGATGACATAGATGAATATCGTAGGTTGAGTATAATGGGTTGGTAAGTGTATGTTTGTGAAGAGTGAATATATTTACATTCCTGATAAGTTATTTCTCTTCTAAGAATGTGTTTATTCTTACCTGTCTATATCTTTGTTTACTTTTTACTCATTCAATCCCGAGCTCGAAACCGTAGAAACTGTTGAATGGCATCTCTCCATCTCTGAGGACGATAATTCCTGGATCAATATTTCCAAATCTTTCTTTTGTTGCTTGCCCTATACTGCATTCAACAAAATGGCGCCGTTGCCGGGGATGGTTGTGAATTGCATCGCAATAGTTTTCGTGGTTTTGAGCTTTATATATAGCGTATATATTGTATATGTTTACAATTGTATGTTTTCACATGTACATGTTTACCTGTCTATGTTCACCATATAGTTTACTTGTCTATAATTACATATAATTATACTTTTGTTTGATGAATGTTTGTGAAACAAGTTGAACTCGAATTAGCTGTTTAACTACAAATCTTCACTTTTCAACTTATGAATCCAACATTCACCAATTTTCTCTTTTTGTATGATAATAGTGTATTTGTTCCATACTTGTATATATGTGTTTGTTTGTGTACATATTTGTATACTTGTGTTTTCTTTTATGTTCATATAATTGTTGTATATATTTGTACCCGTAACGTTTGTTGAGTGGTTGGTTAGGACACTTTCTTTAGGCTTGTGCGGTGAGACGTTACCATGGCATGATTGGAGGAAGCTACTTTCCAAACACCTAAACAATAAAGGCGTCGAGCTAACGACGTAAAACAAGCGCTTGTTGGGAGGCACCCCAACGGTTGTTAAGTTTTTGTTATTTTTATGTTTATGAGGTATTTAGGTGAAGTGGAAGCAAGCTGAACACATGTTACTGATCTGATTTTTCTGGTTTTCTGTCATCCGCTAAGCGATGACAGTAAAATTCTGATTTCTTGCTTTGTACCAGTGGGGTTCCTATTCCACCTGGTTCACTCATTTTTCCCACTTTCACCAAGGCTAATTAGTAGTATATATTGGTTTTGTTTTTCTAATTCTTTTATTGGTTGTTTGTACTCGAATTTTGTTCGGTGATTCGAAGATTTTTGAGGTGATTTTCCAAAGCTTGAGTGTTTCAACTTGCGGATGTATGGTAGGATATTGTTTTTGAAGTTGTATCATTCAAGGTACTCATTTATCGCTTTCTATAGCATAACATGTTTAAGAAACTTTTCATTTGTACAATTACCATGCCATTCATTCTTTTGCATTACTTGCTTATTGATTGAATCACTTTAGTTCCCAAACCATAAATGTGAGGAAGCTTTCCATTATTTACATATGCTGGAGGCCACAATCTTTGTTTTAACTGGATTTTATTATGCTTAATCTTTTGTTTATGTTGATTTTATGAAAGCATGAAAAGGATCAAGGCATTTTGTTTCATTTTGAGCACAACCACCATAACCAAATAGTCAATTCACCTTGTGAGTGTGTGATCATTTGTTAACCCTTTTGAGCTTTTTGTCAATGTCCATGTTGTTTTTGCTAAATACTTATCTTTGAGTGTTTAGTTCTCATTTTTGCATGGATGATTGATTCTTTGTTTTCTTGAACCCTCAACCATGATTTTTGGTATGAATTTTTACCTTGCCTTAGAAAGTAGGGAGTATTCATATGATGGTGTGGTTGAATTCAAGTTGGGGAGAGAAATGGTTGCTACTTATGTGGTTGTTGCTATGAGGTTGAAAAGAAAGAAAAAAAAGAAAAAAAAATGTGAAAAGAAAAGAAAGAAAAAAAGAGAAAAAGTTTTGAAAAACAAAAAGAAAAGAGAAGCGAATAATTGTGCTAATAAGTATTGTGATTGGTTTGAGAAACTTGTGGTTAAGGAAGAAGTTTAATCGAGATTTTGTTGCTTAGAACTTTGTGGATTGATCACTCCCTTAGGTTTAGGCAAGTTTTTGTTTCGATTAGCCTTAGGACATATCCCTTGTTTGTTAACCAAGCCACATTACAACCTTGAAAAGTCCTTGTGATTCTTGCTTTTGTATCTTCAATGTGATTTTTGGATGAATGCATAATTTAATCTTTTGTTTGCAAGATTGTTGGATGAGTGTTAAGAGTCCTTCACCTTTGTGTGTTCTTCATCCATTGATGAATTTTTGCTAGGTGTGATTCATGATGTGAGCTTGTATTGTTTTAGAATGTTTTGTATGCTTTTTGTACTTAGGATTTGTTTCGTTTACATGTTGTCGTTGTAGGATAGTGGTAAGTACTTACTTTGTTTATACGTTTTTGTGTTGAACCATACATTTGTTTTTGTTTTTCAAAACTTGTTGATTCACAATTCCTTGGTTTATTACTTTTGATTCTTTGATTTATTTGACATTGTTTGAGGACAAACAAAATTTCAATTTGGGGAGAGTTTGATAAGTGCCAAAATGTACTTATTTTGTGTATGTAAATAGTGGCACTTATCGATACTTTTGTTAACACCGCTTGAATAATTTCCCGTTTTGTGTATAAATACGTATACTTTGTGAATAATTGTATTTTCATGTACTTTTATACCATTTGATAGTTTTTCCTTTGTTTTTATAGGTATTCATGCTTATTGGAGCCTTGAGGAATAAAGTGTCAAAGGCACGGCTTCGATTTTGCAATTTTGGTGAAAGCCCGCTTAGCCACCGTCAAGCGGACTTCCAAAGACTCAAAATAAGGATGACCAAAATCATCATTTTGGTTTCCATTCATTAATTATTGGATAGAGCATTGAATAAGCTTTCCAACGCTTCGAACCGGGCGCAATTCGGAGTTACGGTTCTCGAGTTATGGCGAAAACAAAATCTGATTTTTAGCAGACTCCGCTAAGCGGAGGGGGTCCGCTGAGCGGAGCTCCAGCGGAGCAAATCAGCGTCTGGAAGCAATTTTGAGTCCGCTGAGCGGAGGGGGTCCGCTAAGCGGACCTGCTAAGACAGCAGCTCGTTAAAAGGGGCCAAAATCACATTTTTAGGTTATGGGTTGGGTATTTTTGAGTCCCAACACCATCAACTTCATTCTTAGATCAAAATTAGCTTAGAAAACAACTTCGGAGGTTGCATAAGGATGATCGGGGGTGGATTGAGCGTCCAACGGAGCTGACAAACCGGGAGATTTTCGGTTCATTTCTCTTCTTCTTTGTGTATTTCTCTTTGGTTGGGTTTTGTTTGTATATTTACTTGAATCTTATGTATATTTACCGATTATAATGTTATATTTAACTTGCTTTACAAATCTGTGTTGATGTTATCCTGGATTTTTGCTCTATGCTGGGGATTTGGGGTGCTTTAGAGATAAACTTCTTGAATCCTTATCTAGGATGATTATCTGTTGGTTCTGAACTCTAGAGATAGATTTAGAGCTAGCATTCACTGTGTGTATCTGTTCTTAATGCTTTCGTGTTTGAGCGGCGCGCGAGAGATCGCCGACGCGAGAATACGGATGTTCTCGCGACTTCGCGTTAGAGATAACCTTAGTTGTGAGATGATCTCGTTTGTGCTCCAGAGATGGACGCTTATGTGAGAGATACGTGATGACATAGATGAATATCGTAGGTTGAGTATAATGGGTTGGTAAGTGTATGTTTGTGAAGAGTGAATATATTTACATTCCTGATAAGTTATTTCTCTTCTAAGAATGTGTTTATTCTTACCTGTCTATATCTTTGTTTACTTTTTACTCATTCAATCCCGAGCTCGAAACCGTAGAAACTGTTGAATGGCATCTCTCCATCTCTGAGGACGATAATTCCTGGATCAATATTTCCAAATCTTTCTTTTGTTGCTTGCCCTATACTGCATTCAACAAAATGGCGCCGTTGCCGGGGATGGTTGTGAATTGCATCGCAATAGTTTTCGTGGTTTTGAGCTTTATATATAGCGTATATATTGTATATGTTTACAATTGTATGTTTTCACATGTACATGTTTACCTGTCTATGTTCACCATATAGTTTACTTGTCTATAATTACATATAATTATACTTTTGTTTGATGAATGTTTGTGAAACAAGTTGAACTCGAATTAGCTGTTTAACTACAAATCTTCACTTTTCAACTTATGAATCCAACATTCACCAATTTTCTCTTTTTGTATGATAATAGTGTATTTGTTCCATACTTGTATATATGTGTTTGTTTGTGTACATATTTGTATACTTGTGTTTTCTTTTATGTTCATATAATTGTTGTATATATTTGTACCCGTAACGTTTGTTGAGTGGTTGGTTATGACACTTTCTTTAGGCTTGTGCGGTGAGACGTTACCATGGCATGATTGGAGGAAGCTACTTTCCAAACACCTAAACAATAAAGGCGTCGAGCTAACGACGTAAAACAAGCGCTTGTTGGGAGGCACCCCAACGGTTGTTAAGTTTTTGTTATTTTTATGTTTATGAGGTATTTAGGTGAAGTGGAAGCAAGCTGAACACATGTTACTGATCTGATTTTTCTGGTTTTCTGTCATCCGCTAAGCGATGACAGTAAAATTCTGATTTCTTGCTTTGTACCAGTGGGGTTCCTATTCCACCTGGTTCACTCATTTTTCCCACTTTCACCAAGGCTAATTAGTAGTATATATTGGTTTTGTTTTTCTAATTCTTTTATTGGTTGTTTGTACTCGAATTTTGTTCGGTGATTCGAAGATTTTTGAGGTGATTTTCCAAAGCTTGAGTGTTTCAACTTGCGGATGTATGGTAGGATATTGTTTTTGAAGTTGTATCATTCAAGGTACTCATTTATCGCTTTCTATAGCATAACATGTTTAAGAAACTTTTCATTTGTACAATTACCATGCCATTCATTCTTTTGCATTACTTGCTTATTGATTGAATCACTTTAGTTCCCAAACCATAAATGTGAGGAAGCTTTCCATTATTTACATATGCTGGAGGCCACAATCTTTGTTTTAACTGGATTTTATTATGCTTAATCTTTTGTTTATGTTGATTTTATGAAAGCATGAAAAGGATCAAGGCATTTTGTTTCATTTTGAGCACAACCACCATAACCAAATAGTCAATTCACCTTGTGAGTGTGTGATCATTTGTTAACCCTTTTGAGCTTTTTGTCAATGTCCATGTTGTTTTTGCTAAATACTTATCTTTGAGTGTTTAGTTCTCATTTTTGCATGGATGATTGATTCTTTGTTTTCTTGAACCCTCAACCATGATTTTTGGTATGAATTTTTACCTTGCCTTAGAAAGTAGGGAGTATTCATATGATGGTGTGGTTGAATTCAAGTTGGGGAGAGAAATGGTTGCTACTTATGTGGTTGTTGCTATGAGGTTGAAAAGAAAGAAAAAAAAGAAAAAAAATGTGAAAAGAAAAGAAAGAAAAAAAGAGAAAAAGTTTTGAAAAACAAAAAGAAAAGAGAAGCGAATAATTGTGCTAATAAGTATTGTGATTGGTTTGAGAAACTTGTGGTTAAGGAAGAAGTTTAATCGAGATTTTGTTGCTTAGAACTTTGTGGATTGATCACTCCCTTAGGTTTAGGCAAGTTTTTGTTTCGATTAGCCTTAGGACATATCCCTTGTTTGTTAACCAAGCCACATTACAACCTTGAAAAGTCCTTGTGATTCTTGCTTTTGTATCTTCAATGTGATTTTTGGATGAATGCATAATTTAATCTTTTGTTTGCAAGATTGTTGGATGAGTGTTAAGAGTCCTTCACCTTTGTGTGTTCTTCATCCATTGATGAATTTTTGCTAGGTGTGATTCATGATGTGAGCTTGTATTGTTTTAGAATGTTTTGTATGCTTTTTGTACTTAGGATTTGTTTCGTTTACATGTTGTCGTTGTAGGATAGTGGTAAGTACTTACTTTGTTTATACGTTTTTGTGTTGAACCATACATTTGTTTTTGTTTTTCAAAACTTGTTGATTCACAATTCCTTGGTTTATTACTTTTGATTCTTTGATTTATTTGACATTGTTTGAGGACAAACAAAATTTCAATTTGGGGAGAGTTTGATAAGTGCCAAAATGTACTTATTTTGTGTATGTAAATAGTGGCACTTATCGATACTTTTGTTAACACCGCTTGAATAATTTCCCGTTTTGTGTATAAATACGTATACTTTGTGAATAATTGTATTTTCATGTACTTTTATACCATTTGATAGTTTTTCCTTTGTTTTTATAGGTATTCATGCTTATTGGAGCCTTGAGGAATAAAGTGTCAAAGGCACGGCTTCGATTTTGCAATTTTGGTGAAAGCCCGCTTAGCCACCGTCAAGCGGACTTCCAAAGACTCAAAATAAGGATGACCAAAATCATCATTTTGGTTTCCATTCATTAATTATTGGATAGAGCATTGAATAAGCTTTCCAACGCTTCGAACCGGGCGCAATTCGGAGTTACGGTTCTCGAGTTATGGCGAAAACAAAATCTGATTTTTAGCAGACTCCGCTAAGCGGAGGGGGTCCACTGAGCGGAGCTCCAGCGGAGCAAATCAGCGTCTGGAAGCAATTTTGAGTCCGCTGAGCGGAGGGGGTCCGCTAAGCGGACCTGCTAAGACAGCAGCTCGTTAAAAGGGGCCAAAATCACATTTTTAGGTTATGGGTTGGGTATTTTTGAGTCCCAACACCATCAACTTCATTCTTAGATCAAAATTAGCTTAGAAAACAACTTCGGAGGTTGCATAAGGATGATCGGGGGTGGATTGAGCGTCCAACGGAGCTGACAAACCGGGAGATTTTCGGTTCATTTCTCTTCTTCTTTGTGTATTTCTCTTTGGTTGGGTTTTGTTTGTATATTTACTTGAATCTTATGTATATTTACCGATTATAATGTTATATTTAACTTGCTTTACAAATCTGTGTTGATGTTATCCTGGATTTTTGCTCTATGCTGGGGATTTGGGGTGCTTTAGAGATAAACTTCTTGAATCCTTATCTAGGATGATTATCTGTTGGTTCTGAACTCTAGAGATAGATTTAGAGCTAGCATTCACTGTGTGTATCTGTTCTTAATGCTTTCGTGTTTGAGCGGCGCGCGAGAGATCGCCGACGCGAGAATACGGATGTTCTCGCGACTTCGCGTTAGAGATAACCTTAGTTGTGAGATGATCTCGTTTGTGCTCCAGAGATGGACGCTTATGTGAGAGATACGTGATGACATAGATGAATATCGTAGGTTGAGTATAATGGGTTGGTAAGTGTATGTTTGTGAAGAGTGAATATATTTACATTCCTGATAAGTTATTTCTCTTCTAAGAATGTGTTTATTCTTACCTGTCTATATCTTTGTTTACTTTTTACTCATTCAATCCCGAGCTCGAAACCGTAGAAACTGTTGAATGGCATCTCTCCATCTCTGAGGACGATAATTCCTGGATCAATATTTCCAAATCTTTCTTTTGTTGCTTGCCCTATACTGCATTCAACAAAATGGCGCCGTTGCCGGGGATGGTTGTGAATTGCATCGCAATAGTTTTCGTGGTTTTGAGCTTTATATATAGCGTATATATTGTATATGTTTACAATTGTATGTTTTCACATGTACATGTTTACCTGTCTATGTTCACCATATAGTTTACTTGTCTATAATTACATATAATTATACTTTTGTTTGATGAATGTTTGTGAAACAAGTTGAACTCGAATTAGCTGTTTAACTACAAATCTTCACTTTTCAACTTATGAATCCAACATTCACCAATTTTCTCTTTTTGTATGATAATAGTGTATTTGTTCCATACTTGTATATATGTGTTTGTTTGTGTACATATTTGTATACTTGTGTTTTCTTTTATGTTCATATAATTGTTGTATATATTTGTACCCGTAACGTTTGTTGAGTGGTTGGTTAGGACACTTTCTTTAGGCTTGTGCGGTGAGACGTTACCATGGCATGATTGGAGGAAGCTACTTTCCAAACACCTAAACAATAAAGGCGTCGAGCTAACGACGTAAAACAAGCGCTTGTTGGGAGGCACCCCAACGGTTGTTAAGTTTTTGTTATTTTTATGTTTATGAGGTATTTAGGTGAAGTGGAAGCAAGCTGAACACATGTTACTGATCTGATTTTTCTGGTTTTCTGTCATCCGCTAAGCGATGACAGTAAAATTCTGATTTCTTGCTTTGTACCAGTGGGGTTCCTATTCCACCTGGTTCACTCATTTTTCCCACTTTCACCAAGGCTAATTAGTAGTATATATTGGTTTTGTTTTTCTAATTCTTTTATTGGTTGTTTGTACTCGAATTTTGTTCGGTGATTCGAAGATTTTTGAGGTGATTTTCCAAAGCTTGAGTGTTTCAACTTGCGGATGTATGGTAGGATATTGTTTTTGAAGTTGTATCATTCAAGGTACTCATTTATCGCTTTCTATAGCATAACATGTTTAAGAAACTTTTCATTTGTACAATTACCATGCCATTCATTCTTTTGCATTACTTGCTTATTGATTGAATCACTTTAGTTCCCAAACCATAAATGTGAGGAAGCTTTCCATTATTTACATATGCTGGAGGCCACAATCTTTGTTTTAACTGGATTTTATTATGCTTAATCTTTTGTTTATGTTGATTTTATGAAAGCATGAAAAGGATCAAGGCATTTTGTTTCATTTTGAGCACAACCACCATAACCAAATAGTCAATTCACCTTGTGAGTGTGTGATCATTTGTTAACCCTTTTGAGCTTTTTGTCAATGTCCATGTTGTTTTTGCTAAATACTTATCTTTGAGTGTTTAGTTCTCATTTTTGCATGGATGATTGATTCTTTGTTTTCTTGAACCCTCAACCATGATTTTTGGTATGAATTTTTACCTTGCCTTAGAAAGTAGGGAGTATTCATATGATGGTGTGGTTGAATTCAAGTTGGGGAGAGAAATGGTTGCTACTTATGTGGTTGTTGCTATGAGGTTGAAAAGAAAGAAAAAAAAGAAAAAAAAATGTGAAAAGAAAAGAAAGAAAAAAAGAGAAAAAGTTTTGAAAAACAAAAAGAAAAGAGAAGCGAATAATTGTGCTAATAAGTATTGTGATTGGTTTGAGAAACTTGTGGTTAAGGAAGAAGTTTAATCGAGATTTTGTTGCTTAGAACTTTGTGGATTGATCACTCCCTTAGGTTTAGGCAAGTTTTTGTTTCGATTAGCCTTAGGACATATCCCTTGTTTGTTAACCAAGCCACATTACAACCTTGAAAAGTCCTTGTGATTCTTGCTTTTGTATCTTCAATGTGATTTTTGGATGAATGCATAATTTAATCTTTTGTTTGCAAGATTGTTGGATGAGTGTTAAGAGTCCTTCACCTTTGTGTGTTCTTCATCCATTGATGAATTTTTGCTAGGTGTGATTCATGATGTGAGCTTGTATTGTTTTAGAATGTTTTGTATGCTTTTTGTACTTAGGATTTGTTTCGTTTACATGTTGTCGTTGTAGGATAGTGGTAAGTACTTACTTTGTTTATACGTTTTTGTGTTGAACCATACATTTGTTTTTGTTTTTCAAAACTTGTTGATTCACAATTCCTTGGTTTATTACTTTTGATTCTTTGATTTATTTGACATTGTTTGAGGACAAACAAAATTTCAATTTGGGGAGAGTTTGATAAGTGCCAAAATGTACTTATTTTGTGTATGTAAATAGTGGCACTTATCGATACTTTTGTTAACACCGCTTGAATAATTTCCCGTTTTGTGTATAAATACGTATACTTTGTGAATAATTGTATTTTCATGTACTTTTATACCATTTGATAGTTTTTCCTTTGTTTTTATAGGTATTCATGCTTATTGGAGCCTTGAGGAATAAAGTGTCAAAGGCACGGCTTCGATTTTGCAATTTTGGTGAAAGCCCGCTTAGCCACCGTCAAGCGGACTTCCAAAGACTCAAAATAAGGATGACCAAAATCATCATTTTGGTTTCCATTCATTAATTATTGGATAGAGCATTGAATAAGCTTTCCAACGCTTCGAACCGGGCGCAATTCGGAGTTACGGTTCTCGAGTTATGGCGAAAACAAAATCTGATTTTTAGCAGACTCCGCTAAGCGGAGGGGGTCCGCTGAGCGGAGCTCCAGCGGAGCAAATCAGCGTCTGGAAGCAATTTTGAGTCCGCTGAGCGGAGGGGGTCCGCTAAGCGGACCTGCTAAGACAGCAGCTCGTTAAAAGGGGCCAAAATCACATTTTTAGGTTATGGGTTGGGTATTTTTGAGTCCCAACACCATCAACTTCATTCTTAGATCAAAATTAGCTTAGAAAACAACTTCGGAGGTTGCATAAGGATGATCGGGGGTGGATTGAGCGTCCAACGGAGCTGACAAACCGGGAGATTTTCGGTTCATTTCTCTTCTTCTTTGTGTATTTCTCTTTGGTTGGGTTTTGTTTGTATATTTACTTGAATCTTATGTATATTTACCGATTATAATGTTATATTTAACTTGCTTTACAAATCTGTGTTGATGTTATCCTGGATTTTTGCTCTATGCTGGGGATTTGGGGTGCTTTAGAGATAAACTTCTTGAATCCTTATCTAGGATGATTATCTGTTGGTTCTGAACTCTAGAGATAGATTTAGAGCTAGCATTCACTGTGTGTATCTGTTCTTAATGCTTTCGTGTTTGAGCGGCGCGCGAGAGATCGCCGACGCGAGAATACGGATGTTCTCGCGACTTCGCGTTAGAGATAACCTTAGTTGTGAGATGATCTCGTTTGTGCTCCAGAGATGGACGCTTATGTGAGAGATACGTGATGACATAGATGAATATCGTAGGTTGAGTATAATGGGTTGGTAAGTGTATGTTTGTGAAGAGTGAATATATTTACATTCCTGATAAGTTATTTCTCTTCTAAGAATGTGTTTATTCTTACCTGTCTATATCTTTGTTTACTTTTTACTCATTCAATCCCGAGCTCGAAACCGTAGAAACTGTTGAATGGCATCTCTCCATCTCTGAGGACGATAATTCCTGGATCAATATTTCCAAATCTTTCTTTTGTTGCTTGCCCTATACTGCATTCAACAGAAAGCAATATTGGCAATAGTTCATCTAAAGAAACTATGCATTGCAAATTAATTCTCTAATATCAAACTATGGCACAACCTATTGTAACGCAAGCAATTGAGAGAAACCCCTAAAACGTGTCCTGGTATGTGCTACAAGTGGAGTTTGATTTAGAGAAGTAAACAATGTCCTCATGGTCATCAAAAAAAACTTGAAGTGATCTAGGAATAGGAGGCAAAGCAACATCTAACACCCCTTCAAGTATTTGAACTACTTGACTCATGGATGGCCTATGAGTTTCATCATCTTGAACACACCAAGAAGCAACTTTTATGACTCTAGTGATCTCCTCAACATCACCATCACCCTCCAATCTTGAGTCCAATAGGCTAATCACATTCCCACCTTGGTGTAACATGTTTGCTGCCAATGTAGGAAAGAAACTAATTTGGCCATCTTCAGAAGGATCCGAGTTTCTTCTACCCGACACAAGCTCAAAAAGCACCTTTCCGTAGCTGTAAATATCGGCTTTAGCAGTTATAGCCACTCCAGAAATCCATTCTGGAGCTAAATAGCCTAATGTTCCTCTGATGGTAGTTAGGACCCTGCTGAAGTCCCTTCCAACAAGTTTTGCAAGGCCGAAGTCTGCAATCTTTGGACAGAATTCAGAGTCTATGAGAATGTTTTCTGGCTTCACGTCGCAGTGAATGATACACTCTCTACACTGTTCATGAAGATATGTCAGTCCTTTAGCTATTCCAAGAGCAATTTGGAATCTTACTTTCCAATTCAACACCTTGGAGTTCTTAAACAGATTTGAATCCAAAGACCCGTTCGGCATGTAATCATACACCAGAAGCCTTTTGTCGCCTTCAGAACAGAAACCACGAAGCCTAACAAGATTGACATGCTGAACAATCCCAATAGTACACACTTCTGTTCGAAACTGCTTTTCGCCTTGGCTAATGCTTTCGAGTTTCTTCACTGCTATAAAATTAGAATATGGTAATATTCCTTTGAAGACAGAACCAAAACCTCCCCTTCCGAGCTTCTCAGAGAAATTATTCGTTGCATTTTGCAAATCTCTGTATGCAAATGCTATCAATGAACCCTCAACTGAAGTTCTTGCTCCAGCTAGTATCTTTCTTCGCCTAATCACGAGAATTAGAACAAGAACAAGGAGAATCACTATACCACCAACAGCAGAACCAACAATACTAATGGTAGTTCCTTTATTACTTTTCGAATCATGAAACTCAGATGCTGCAAGTTTTAGAAACAATGTTTGTCCATTTCTGTCATCTTCAGAAAGCTGTTGCAGATTTAAGAGTTTTCCTCTCCAAATGAAGCAACCGCTACTGTTATAAACATATGCAGTGCAGGAACAGTTGCTCAAACACGTTGACTCGCATTCATCTTTCAAACCAGATTCCACAACAGGATGTGCACGTTCAGGCAAAGCCAAATTCGATTTGATTAAGAACCTATCTTTGGTCCCAATAGAAGGATCAGAAGATAGCTCACATTGAAATTTGTTTGTTTTCACACAGCCATGCGAGTAATCACCAAGATCCCAATCAGATTGTGACTTTGGTTGATAACCATTCAAACAATTGCAGTATGGCTTTGATATCTCATTGCAGCTACCAAATGCACCACAGAAAGCATAAACCTGACACTGCCCTCTTGGCTGTGACCAAAACAAATTCCATTGCTGAGTACTTTCGAGCCAAGTAAACTGCTTGATCTGCCCCGACACATCCATCACGAAACGGGATATAGTAGAATTATTCTGTAAAGAGAAGGTAAAATAGCTCTCGTTTTCGTTCGACACAAAGGAGAAATTGAAGATGTTGTTTGACCACATTATAGGAACCATGGGGAATATTTGGCCATTCCAAGAACCACTTGTCCAATACTGTTGAGTGTTATTCCAAAAACTCAAATATGAGTTGGTTCCATTAGGATCTAGTTCAAGAGAGAACAAACCAGTTGATGGATCTTTGCTGTTCTTCCATGCAGTAAGATGCTGAGTCTTGTTTGTTATCTTATCAAGTTTAAGTTTGCCACCAGGAAGCCATGTATCTGTTGGAAAATCAAAACTATGCCACAAAGCTTCTGATTCTGATGCATTAGGACTGTTACTCAATATAAGATTACCTGTATCTAAAAGGACAGCAAGTACAGAATTTGAACCAGTAGAACTCAAATTTGTTGACCAAACTAGAGTTTGAGACTGATCCAAGAGAACTAAATTACCATCAGAAATAGCTAACTTGGAAGCACTTTTATCAGAAACTGGGTCATCTCTATTTGCTATCCAAACATATGTCCTTATAGATATCTTTTTGTACCACATGCCTATGTAATAGTTAGAGGAATTACCTATATTAAAGAAACCCAATTCAAAGATGCCATCTTTGGAAACAAGAGTTTGATCACCAGAGAGAGATTGGGTTGGTGAGATGATGGTCAAAGCAGAAAGTGGATGGTAGGTGTGCAAAGAGAAGGAGATGATAAGGAGAAAAAAGGGGAACACTGGTTTCTTCTTCATGATGTTAATGTTATTTGTGATTGATTGTTTGGGAATGAAAATAAGTGTTCGAAAATGGTTCTAACAAATGACTTGGTCGTGCTGATGTGAAGATAATAGTGACTGAATTTGGCCGCAATATATAGGCTTCGGTGTTCTTTTTTCAAAATAAATGATTTTATAATCTGAAGCCAGTGTAATAAAATACAACTAAAAATTAGTTTATTTTTTCATTATATATAATAATAATAATAATAATAATAATAATAATAATAATAATAATAATAATAATAATAATAATAATAATAATAATAATAATAATATATCAAAAATGTCATTTATAATGGATTCAATGTGTCTTTTTAAGCTTAACAAGTTGATCAAGTCAATGGATGAATGTATTTTGAATCATGTGATGTCCTATTTAGTAAAGTCTTAGATTAGGACGATTTGGACGCTCATCGTCTAACTAATGGGCCGTCCGAACAAAACCTAATGGGGTTGCCCATGTAGTCCGTCCAATATAGAAGTTAAATAAGAGAAAGTCTTTGTTGACTTTGAAAATATAGTTGGTTAATAGTCGTCTTATTAAAGGGGAGCAATTAAGACCACATCCAGGGGGCCATAAATCCTAGGTCTCAGAAAACTGCTATAAATACACTATCCCTCAATGGGATAGAAGATCTCTCAAGTAATACATACTTACTACTGTCTAACATTACTCAAGGAGCACTCCGTTTCGAGTAACCCTAACAGCATCACTCTAACCGTCTGCCTGCAACCTAGAAGTGACAGCCACCAGCAGGGCCTCTTTCCTCGCGAGTGTTGGTCCTTTAAATAGCACAAAAACCACCGTACAAGACTACTTGTCGTCGTGAGCTAGCCCTCACTCTCAAACGTGTAATGTTGATATTAGGGTCTTTGAGTCTCTCTGCCCTTGCAGGTAGAACACACACCTGTACTTTTTTGGATATTACAGTGGCGCCCATCGTGGGGCCCGGTAAAACTAACTTGGGACACGCCTATTTATAATAACCATCATTTTCCTTGACGTACTCTCAAATCTAACTTCTAACCATTAGAAGACATGGTGAATAGAAGAGCTTTATCCCTTACTCCTGAGGGTATGATAACACGAAATTATATAGTATATTTCATTTGATTTGATTTACATAAATAATATTTGTATTTTCTTTTAATTAAATTACTTTATTTTAGTATTATGCTAATATTTTCATTGTTTCACGTATTACGTTCATGCGAGAATTATTTGACAAAAGGAGAAGAAATTGAGAAGAAATTGATTCTAAAAGCAAAAGAAATACAAATAGCAAGATGGGAGGTAAGAAGAAGAAAAGAAATAAAGATATTGGAAGAAACAAAGCCCAATCCACGAAAATAGAGGGAGATGCCCATCTGCAAAGGGAGACGCCCGTCTCCAAACTGAGACCCCCGTCTCCAAAGTTGAGATGCCTATCTCCAAAGTTAGAGACCCCCGTCTCCAAAGGCCCAAAGCCCAACACAAGTGGCCACGTCACAAATGGAGACGCCCGTCTCCACTACTTGAGACCCCTGTCTCAAGACTTCTTCAAACGTTCAAATTGAAGACCCACGTCTCCGTTTTATTTGCCGCACGTTACACTCCATGAACCAAGTCAAAAGAATTTAACCTTCCTATATTTGTGGAGAAAAAGGAGGAACGAGGGGGAACTCTGTAAAAGGGGCAGTTACCACAAGACATTATAAAAGGAACATGAGAGACCAACGAAAAGAGGTTGGACTATCTTTTGGTCCCAACCATAGTTTTTCTTCAGCAGTTTTATTCCAGCATTTTATTTCTAGCAATTGTTTTCTATTTCGTTCATCTTTTCTCACAACAATTTCTACACCGGAAATTGTTGTGAACTTTTGACTGGATCTAACCTTACGTTAGATCATAGTATTTTAATTCTTTGTTTTTATTATTTGATCGAAGAATTCTAAGAACAGATCCAATCGGCTTGTGGTGGAGTGTTCTCTATTTCAAGATTCAAGAATTAATTCAAGTTATACTTTCAGGTGTTTATTTTTATTTTTTATTTAATTTATAGTATTATATTCCTTACTTATAAATTATTGAATATGTCTAAATATATTAATTACGATTGTTTATGCATGTTTAATTTAATAAGTATGTCTGGCTAGTTTAATCAGATGTCTGTATGTAAATTAATCTAAACTAAGGGATCCGAAACAAATTGGCCTAAATAATGTTTTATTAAAAATCACCTATTTTTGGTTTTTGTGTCTAATTGTATTTATTAAAGTTATAAAATCAACAGAGCGAAAGTTTGAGATTTTAGAACTGATTAAGGTTAAAATCAACAGAGCGAAAGTTTGAGATATTTAACTGGATAGTAGACACAGGACATTAGTTTTAAGGACAGCTAGAGCGTATTAAAACTAATTAGATATTATTTATTTTCAAAAAGTGTTTTTAAATTCAGCGGGACAGCGGGAGCGTACGTTAGGGGATATTAGCATAATCTAAGTCAACAGAGCGAGAGTTTGAGATGAGGGTTTTTAATTAAATAATATCTGCATGAAAAAGGCATTTTATTAATTCTGATATTTTAAAAAAGCGTTTCTAAATCTGGTGGGACAACGAGAGCGTACATTATGAGTTAGGATTGTAGTCTTAATCAATAGAGCGAGAGTTTGAGAGGAGGACTTTTAAATGACATATTTAATCTAGATTTAAGATTAGACGGATTACATACCGATATCTGCGCATTTATATTTTATCTAGATTTAAGATTTTAGTTTCCCCTTATAAACAATTCAAATATCATTAGCCTTAGCTTTACATATTAACTTTAGATAACGGTAGATCGATTTATAATCCCTGTGGATTCGATATCTTTTAAACTACACGACACGACTATGCACTTGCAGTTTTCCGACTAATAGACACGTAAAGTCGCGATCAAGTTTTTGGCTCTGTTGCCGGGGACTATTTAAGCCGATATCGTTACTCTTTTAGTTACGCAGTAGAGACTGAGGCAATTTTTTCATTAGTTACCATGTATCACCCAAACTTTTTCTACAACCCCCACTCCCAGTATTTCAAGGAATCACCTGGATCCTATAAATCTGATCTCGAAATACTATTGGAGAATTTCAATGTTGCGCCACCAATTCATTCTCACCCAAATTACCTTTGTAGCCCCCAATCTCAACATTTCAAGGAATCGCAAGAATTTTATAATTCTAACCAAACCTATCCTCAATCGAATTTCCTCTCCGATCACCGCGACCAATATTTCGAGGAACCACAAGAATCCTATAATTCTAACCTCGAAACATTAATAGAAGATTTCAATGCAACGCAAACTTATCATCAACCAAATTTCCTCTACGATCACCACGCCCAACATTTTGAGGAGTCGCAAGATTATCATAAATCCAACCTCGAAATCTTAATGGAGGAATTCATTGAAGCGCAAACTCTCTCTAAGCTAGAATCTATGATGACGAAGCACTTTGAGGAAACGCAAAATGCAACGCTAACTCCCGTTGAAGAACCTCAAGAATCCCATAATTTTAACTTCAAAACATCAATGTAGGATTCCGACGAGACGCTAACTCACTCTAGATTAGAAGCCATGATGAAGTACTTTGTAGAGACACAAACCGTACAAAACCAAGAGTTTATCAAACAAAGTCTTCAAAACAATGAAACCCTTAGGCAATTAACCACTATGGTTAAGTCCCTCGTGACTCACAACATGGCATTAGAGACTCAAATCTCCCAACTTGAACAAAACCCTCTAGGACCCTTCCCTGAGGAGCATGTGGATGTTGAAATAACCATTAGTGAAAAACAAATTGAAATTCCTAAGGAGAGTGAAGATGAGTTTGAGGAGAGTGATAATGAGTTCTAGGAGAGTTTTAGTGAGAAAAGAGTGGAGTTTGAGAAAAATCCACCAACACCAACTGAAAGAGAGGTTGTAGAAGAGGTAGAGAAGGAAGCACCTATTGTTATTACTACTCCTTATACCCCACCAATTCTTTTCCCGCAAAGTTTTGTGGAAGCTAAGGTAGAATCCCAATCCAAAACGTATGTGGAGGTATTGGAAAATATCCACATTAATGCACCCTTGTTTGAAGTCTTGCATAAAAAGAGAAATTTAGAGAACCATAAAACTAGGGAGATCATTAGTGTTAAGAGCGTAAGGTTAACCTTTGAGGCGGTGGATGATATCACTAAGCCCAAAATTGAAAAGCTGATACTTAGGATAGATCCAGAACCACCACCACGAGTTCAAAAGAGTGAACTACCCCACAGAAGAAAGAAAAGAAACGAAAATGTGAGGGATATGTGAGATGGCTCGATAAGTGGCCATGGAAAATAAAGACTGTTAAAAGTTCAACCGGGGAGTCATCCTCGAGAGAACCACCATGAGTGTTTGCACTCTTAAACCGTCGAGCTATCGACGTTAAACAAACCGCTGCGTGGGAGGCAACCCACGAGCTATCAATTTAATGTTTTCCTTTTATTGTTTGAATTTGCAGAAAATAAAAGTATGGATCGCTTGTCACGTCTCAACCATATCTAGGCGAAAAATCTATAGATGATCATCTCAAAAATGAGTCGGTCTCCACGCATATTCCTACGAGTGTTGCTGCTGGTGGTGACACAATTGATGAGTATGATAGGAGAAGGTATTTCCTCCGAACGCAGAGCAGATTTGGTCGTGATAGCTCGCCAGTAGCATTCATACAGGTTTTGTCTTTCCTTTTTCCATCTTTTATCAAAACATTGAGGACAATGTTTGGTTTAAGTGTGGGGGAGGAACTTTACCGCTTTTATTTGTTGCTTTATTGTTTTCTAGTTATGTTGTCAACTCTTTATACATGATTTTCGGTTTCTATTGAATTTCCCCAAAATTCAAAAAAAATTTGAAAATTTTAACCTCCAACAAAATTATTTTCTTTTTGATAAATGACACGCACACTCTGAAAGTATATAAGTCGTCACACTTTAGGCTTTGTTAGAAAGACTTGGAGATGTTTCAACAACATCGATACTGTCCTGACACCCTAAACCCCCTAATTATGTGATATCAATTTGAGTACCCATTATGCCGAGACCTTAGGCTCAAGTTTTTAAAGTAGTTCTTAAGTAGTTTATATTAGCAATCGGCACCATCTTAAGCACAAACTACGTAGGGAGTCGATGAATATAAGTGAATGATCCTGTTTTTAAATGATTTAATTGAAGAATAATCTTCTAAGTTAGGTGACCCTCACCCGGTCATTTAGCCCAACGGTTGTTAAGCCAATAAGGATTTAATAATAAGCACCAACTATTGGTTGGCCTAGAGGTCACTAGTACTGGACTTGGTAGGGCGGGCTACGATCCGATCCCCCGCAATCGCAGTTAGGAAAAATGGGGCTGCACCACTTAAAAACCAGAACCCCATGCTAAAGAAAAAGGATCATAGTCTCTAACCGATTTCCCCTACTATGTGAGTGTACGGATAACGGGCTTAATGAGATTGCACTTGAATGAAAAAGAGCGAAAGAAAAAAAGGAGAGATATAGGTTGAGTTATAATGGCATGATTCGAATTGATTTGTATAAGGAGTGAGTCTTTGAACATTATGTCGTTACAGTATCCTTGGTGTTGATATCTAGTACCTATCGATGTGACATTTGCCTAGCACCGCGTATGACTAGGAGTGGTATCGTGCCCTTGTTTCAAATCGTGCTTAATTAATTTCTTTTACCGTGTTGGTTGATTGCTTGAGGACAAACAATGGTTTAAGTGTGGAGGAGTTTGATAACACGAAATTATATAGTATATGTGATTCGATTTACATAAATAATGTTTGTATTTTCTTTTAATTAAATTAATTTCTTTTAGTATTATGCTGGTATTTTCATTGTTTCGGGTATTACGTTCATGCGAGAATTATTTGACAAAAGGAGAAGAAATTGATTCTAAAAGCAAAAGAAATACAAATAGCAAGATGGGAGGTAAGAAGAAGAAAAGAAATAAAGATATTGGATGAAACAAAGCCCAATCCACGAAAATAGAGGGAGATGTCCATCTCCAAACGGAGACGCCCGTCTCCAAACGGAGACCACGTCTCCAAACTGAGACCCCCGTCTCCAAAGTTGAGATGCCCATCTCCAAAGTTGGAGACCCCCGTATCCAAAGGCCCAAAGCCCAACACAAGTGGCCACGTCACAACTGGAGACGCCCGTCTCCACCACTTGAGACCCCCGTCTCAAGACTTCTTCAAACGTTCAAATTGAAGACCCACGTCTCCGTTTTATTTGCCGCACGTTACACTCCACGAACCAAGTCAAAAGAATTTAACCTTCCTATATTTGTGGAGAAAAAGGAGGAACGAGGAGGAACTCGGTAAAAGGGGCAGTTACCACAGGAAATTATAAAAGGAACATGAGAGACCAACGAAAAGGGGTTGGACTATCTTTTGGTCCCAGCCATAGTTTTTCTTCAGCAGTTTTATTCTAGCATTTTATTTCCAGCAATTGTTTTCTATTTCGTTCATCTTTTCTCACAACAATTTCTACACCGGAAATTGTTGTGAACTTTTAACTGGATCTAACCTTACGTTAGATCATAGTATTTTAATTCCTTGTTTTTATTATTTGATCGAAGAATTCTAAGAACAGATCCAACCGGCTTGTGGTGGAGTGTTCTCTATTTCAAGATTCAAGAATTAATTCAAGTTATACTTTCAGGTGTTTATTTTTATTGTTTATTTAATTTATAGTTTTATATTCCTTGCTTATAAATTATTGAATATGTCTAAATATATTAATTACGATTATTTTAGCATGTTTAATTTAAGGGTTAATACCTATTTTCACCCCTGCCATATGGGGCTGATTTGAAAAAACCCCCTGCAAAAAAAAAAGTTGCAAGAATTCCCCTAACATTTGAAGATTTTCTCATTTTAAACCTTCGTCAGATCCAGTCATCCAAAATGCTTACGTGGCATGTATTTTTTTGATTTTTTTAATGTTTTTCGTTGACTGGATAGCCCATGTGGCTTTTTATATTATATTATTTATTATTTTTATTGCCAAATAAGCATTTTTTATTATATAAATTTTTAGTTTATATTAGAAAGCATATTAATGCCCAAAAATTTGTCTTGGGTGGGAGTTGAACCCACACCATCAATATACCAACACAAGGCCAAAACCACTAGGCCACTTGATTTAACTTGTCTTTCTAATGCTTCGAAAGGATCTTATAATATTCTCTTACAGTAAGTTTACTTCATTCTACTTAACATTTAAATATTCATGTTATGTTTTCTAACAATTTTTTTTCATTTTTTCATTTTTCTGTTTTTTATTTATTTTTTCTGTAATCTTTTTACTATTTAACTTAATTTTTTATTTTTTTAAAATATTTATTTTTATTTCAATTATTTATTATTTTCATTTTTAATTATTACAAAAATGTATTTTTTTAATATTTATTATTTGATTTTAATATTTACAACAATATTTTTTTTAATTATAGTTTTAAATTGTATTCGTTTAAATATGTAAATAAATAATTAAAATGTATTAAATTATATAAAATGTATTTAAATATTAAATAAAAACACACGTTTTAATTATTAAATAAAAATGTATTAAAATATTTTTTATTTAATATTTAAAGTTATTAAACAAATACAATAAAAATGTATTAAATTAAATAAAATGTATTTAAATATTAAATAAAAACATACGTTTTAATTATTAAATAAAAATGTTTTGTTCACTAAGCCAATTGGTCTGTTTTGTTCATTGAATATTTTGAATGGTATTAGTAGCATACTGCATTTTAATTTAAATAGGTTTTATTAGTTTTAATTTAACTATATTAATATAATTAATTTAGTTTAGTTTTAATTTGGTTTATTTTTAATTACATAAATTAGTTTAAATATTAACCTTAGTACATTAATATTTAAAACGTTATTATAATTAAATAACTAGTTTTAATTAAATTTAGTTATTATATTTAAAACGTTATTATATTTATAACGTTATTAAATAGCATACTGCATTTATATTATATAGCATACTGCAGTTATATTATATTTAAAACATTATTATATTTATAACTAATTAAATAGCATACTGCATTTATATTTTAACTAGTTTTAATTTAACTAGATTAATTAAACTAGTATTAAATTAATTAATATAATTAATTTAGTTTATACTAACTGAACCATATAAAAATATTTTTATGTTTTATATAATAATTAATAATATAGTTTATACTAACTGAACCATATAAAAGTATCTATTATTAATTATGATTCTTTGGTTTATAATAACGTTTTAAATAGCAATTAACTATGATTCTTTGGTTTATAATAACATTTTCAGTATCTATTAAGTATTAGCAAAGGCAACTAAATGACAAGAACAAAGTTGCAGTTTAGTGGTAACGTTGTGTTTCTTGTAAGTTTGGTGTCATGGGTTCAACTCCCATTGAGACCATGTTTTTTAGCTTTAATATTTAGCATTTTAACAACTTGACAATAAAATAATAATAATAATTGCCACATGGAATTAAAATAAATAAAAAATAATAAAAATGCCACATAGCCAGCCACGTCATTAAAAATAATAATAAAAAATAAAAAATAAATAAAAATAAATTGCCACGTCAGCTTTTTTGCTGACTGGATGTGATGAAGGTAAAAAATGAGAGAAACTTGAAATGTTAGGGAAATTCTTGCAACTTTTTTTTTTGCAGGGGGGTTTTTCAAATGACGTTTATATGGCAGGGGGGAAAATAGGTATTAACCCTTAATTTAATAAGTATGTTTGGCTAGTTTAATCAGATATCGGTATGTAAATTAATCTAAACTAAGGGATCCGAAACAAATTGGCCTAAATAATGTTTTATTAAAAGTCACCTATTTCTGGTTTTTGTGTCTAATTGTATTTATTATAGTTATAAAATCAACAGAGCGAAAGTTTGAGATTTTAGAACTGATTAAGGTTAAAATCAACAGAGCGAGAGTTTGAGATATTTAACCGGATAGTAGACACAGGACATTAGTTTTAAGGACAGCAGGAGCGTATTAAAACTAATTAGATATTATTTATTTTCAAAAAGTGTTTTTAAACTCAGCGGAACAGCGAGAGCGTACGTTAGGGGATATTAGCATAATCTAAGTCAGCAGAGCGAGAGTTTGAGATGAGGGTTTTTAATTAAATAATATCTGCATGAAAAAGGCATTTTATTAATTCTGATGTTTTCAAAAAGCGTTTCTAAATCTGGTGGGACAGCGAGAGCGTACATTATGAGTTAGGATCTTAGTCTTAATCAATAGAGCGAGAGTTTGAGAGGAGGACTTTTAAATGACATATTTAATTAAGATTTTTGATTTGATAAGAACCTAGCCAATGAAACTTCGGATTACCTAAGTTAGACGGATTACATACCGATATCTGCGCATTTATATTTTATCTAGATTTAAGATTTTAGTTTCCCCTTATAAACAATTCAAATATCATTAGCCTTAGATTTACATAGTAACTTTAGATAACGGTAGATCGAGTTATAGTCCATGTGGATTCGATATCTTTTAAAACTACACGACACGACAGAGCACTTGCAATTTTCCGAATAATAGACACGTAAAGTCGCGATCAGGGTACCAGTGGTATAGCATATGTCGAGGTCATGGAGGAGATGCGGCTTGTAATGGACGAATTATGCTGCCACAACCGGATATTGGAACACGATGTCCAAAACATCAAACAGTGCCTATAGGAGGTCCATCCCTTAGAAAAGATGGAATTGTTGGATCCTCAGTCCTCTCTCAGACGAAATATGGGGGGGCTTTTCTCAAGGATTTCAAACCTCTATCATTGGCCAAGTTTTATGGATGCATAGACCCCTACGAGTATGTCGCCTTCATCAACACGCAGATGGTCATCATAGGAGCACCAAACTCCTTTAAGTGTAAGCAATTGTCAAGTACCCTCAAGGAAGCCACCCTTCAATGGTACATGGGCCTCCCTCGTGTTTCTATTAGCTACTAACAAGAATTAGTAAGGAAGTTGGTACATCATTTTTCCATTAGTCTCCAGGAAGATGTCAATTACCATCTTGTTCAACATCCGTCAAGGTTTGTCGGAATCGCTGAGGGGACTATCTCGCCCGCTTCAACGAAGCCACCATCAAGGTAATCCCTCCAAACCAAAAAATGTTGATAGGAGCATTCCAAAATGGACTCAAGGCGGGACACTTCATTGAATCCCTCACCCAAAAACTGGCATTCACGCTTGCCGAAGTAGTTTCCAAGGAAGGATGTTACATCAAAGGCGAGGAAAAAGCGGTGAAAAAAAGGCTCGTGATGCCAAGGGGCGTGTCACTGGCGCCGAGAGAGAGCTATCATCCCTCAATGAAGAAAAGTTATACCTCACCTGTAAAGGAAAAATCCTTGTTCAAAAGTACAGGAAAATTGACAGAGAGTTTCAGACCTTTGAAAACTAGACGAGAACAGATCTGGCACGAGGTGCTCTACCTACATAACATCTCGATGCCACCTACCCTCAGGGTCGAGGTAATTGGATCTGAATCAGGAAGATGGTTTAAATTTCATTGGGTGAAAGGGTGTCATACTGATGACTGCTTCTAACCAAAGCTTTTTCTAATTAAGCTTTCTAGCCTTCTCTATAGTTATACTAGCCGCTAATAACTCCACAATTTCAGAATTTCCTTCACTAAAATAAGCACAAAAACTCCCAAATGACAAGTTATGTCATCCCTGAAGATTCCACCGTACAAAGTCAAAGAAGGAGTTTCTCAAGCAAGCTCGTCAATGTTAGCTTTAATCCATCCTCGGGAGAGGAGAAGACCTCAAAACCTCTATAGTTTTTAAAGGCTTCCTAGGGATGTGAATATATTAACCATCTGAAAAGATTGCTTTTTCAAATTACCTCTTCTTAGGCGTGGACAACGGTTCGATTCGGTTCGGGCTCAAAACCCAGAATCGGACCAACCCACGAGTGAGATATATGGACCCAATTTTCGACCATTTTGACTATCGGTTTTTTTGGGTTGGTTTGGTAAATCGCTTATTCGGTTAGGCGCATTATTGGACCATATCAAATGTTCAGCCCAAGTTTAAAACCAATTAAATTTTATTTTAAATTTTTCATAGGTTCAGGCAGTTACTGGGCCAGTGTAAATTATGGACCAACTTGACCCATTTTAAAATTTAGAAATTAAATGATTTTCATTCTGCTTTTAAATACAAAAATTCGACTATTTTAAGATTTTTACCAATCTGATGAGACTATTATATTTAATTTTTTCATTAAAAAATAAAGTTATCTTACAAGAGTATAAATCTATAGTAAATTACACATTATTTGGTTTGCCCATGTTTGTGGCATTTTGATGCTTCATCCTACTGTATCTATTTATATTCTATTTCTTGAATATAATCTTCTTTGATATCTTTTCAATTTTCTTTTTTTTTCTCTTCAAATTCAATTTTCTATTTTTTTCTCTCTTCAAATTCTATTTTGATGTTTAGTGGACTAGAAGATGTCTTTCCTCAAAACAAATTTATTATGCTATAATCCAATTACAACAAGATCCTACATATAAAAAAGAAGTGATATTAAAACAATTAATAAAATGGAAACAATTTTATAAAATATTAAATGAACAACAAGCCATTAGCAACTTAAATATAATGAATTAATTATATAGAAACAAACTTTATTCAATTAGGATCACAACTCTACACATGAATACCAGAAGCATCATCATGTTCCAAAAATGTTCTTTTATCCCTGTAAGAAGAATCAATATTCAGTATCATTCATGTTAAGCTCATTCTCATATGCAACACTGCTTTCCATCTTACATATAACTGAGCATATTTGTTTTGACCACCGTTTATTTTACCTTTTAATACAAAAAATCATATACCATCCACACAAGAAGTCAATTGATTGTTCTGCAATCATTGGATTCACTATTTGAAAGTGGCTCTTACATGATCTTTCAAGTGGTTCATCGGCTTCTTGAAAACGGTTCATGATTGCTAGAAAGTAAGACTATACTATTCCAATCCAACCACTTTGATATGAGCGTTAGCATTTAAATAACAATTGTAAAGGTTAACATGAAATTGTTTATAGATACATCTAATACCCAGAACAATGCATGACAACAACAAAGAAATGTGCTGCCATTAATGTAGGGCCTGAAAGTGTGTCAAAACTCCTTAAGATCTATTTTACCTGCAAATACCAAACAAATATTTTTTGAATAAAGTATTACATGTACACCAAATAATATTCTGAGATGTTATCTTTTTTAGATTGTGAGATGCTCATTTATGTAGTGATTTGATCACATTCAAAAGAAGATAGTTATTAGATAAAACAAACAGAAACTGAATTAAATAAGAAAAGGAAAAAAAACACATTACATTGTGAGAGGTCCCAAAGAAACACATATTCTCTGTGTTGTCCTTTTTATGTTTTTCATGGTTGTATTGAAATAGTTGTCTCTGAATATCTTCTAGACACTAGATCTGCATAGTACACACACAATAATCTAAATCAATACATAAAAATAAAATATTACAAAAACTCATACAAGAAAGGACAAAACTTAGGTACAATTATTTAGGTGTGGTTCTTACTATTTTCCAATGTAAATATGACAAATATACTTAATTATCATTTAGTGATTGAAAATAGGAGAAATTTGCCTATGTGTAAGAGGTAATTATACACTTGTCATATTTTCATTGAAAAATAGTAAGAACCACACCTAAAAAATTGTACCTAAGTTTTGTCCTACAAGAAAATCTAAATCATTTTTATAAATACAAAACTTTATCAGAATCAAACCCAAAATAATTTCTAAAAACACAGACATTACAAATTTTCTATCCCTAACCCTAAATCACTTTAAGAGATACACAAATCTTACTGTGAAACTAAAATGAAACATTACTCTTTTAATACACAAATAAAACAACAAAATAAAACAAACTAAAAAACCCAAAAATGAATCATTTTATAAGATACAGTAACCCAATATCTAAATCAGGATCCTAAAAAAGAAGCCAAAAATTAACCTTTTGACCTTTTAAAGAAGTCCATGTCTTTAAAATGGTAGACCCTCCTTTTGTTGCATCAAATCAACTCATCAAATGAGAACAAAGCAATGCATGAAAGTTAAGATGGCGGTAAAAATGAATCAGTGGTGAGACTACGATGAGAGAGGAAGATGAAGGTGAAACGAGAGAGAAGAGTAACGATGAAGGTTGAAGAAGCGGTGGCTGGGACAAGAGATAATGAAGGAAGAGGGAGTGAGAGAGAATGAAATTAGTTAGGGTTTTTCGAGAGTGAGATTAAGATCGAGAGAAGAATAATTGGTGATAGAAATATAAATAATTAATAATTAAAATAAAATATCAATTAAATTCGGTCAGTTTCAGATTTCGACGGGCCCAAAAATAAAAACTAAAATCGACCAAAGTAAATCGGCTAATAATAAATCACCCGCCCATCCGTTCAACTAAACCGGTCCATTGACTCAAAAAAACCTTTGAATTCGGTCTGATACGGTCGATTGGTGTGTCTTTGTCCAACCTTACCTCTTTTCATAGCTAGAGAAAGAATTGTTTTGAAAACTAAGCAAATAACAATGCAAAGAAATAACTTGGACGTTATAATTAACATATTTTAAATAAATAACAATGCAAGACCATATTATAGTGAAAAAAAATAAAACTATATTCATTATTTTTCTTTGGTCTAACATGAGTTATAATTTTTTAATGCAGAAGAAAAACATAAAATTAGGTTGTGGTGGAAAAAAAAGGTAGAATTAAAAAGAGAATTTAAAGAACAATTAATTAAGAAGAGGGCTGACATTTGGTGTTATTGCTTGGATAAATGGACAACTGAGAAAAATGCTAAAGTAGCATAATGTTATAGTGAAATATGGATGAAGTGGCAGTGAAATAGATTGTGCATTAGAATGATTATATTATTATTATATTAAAAATTTGACATGCACGATGTGCAGAAAAACTTTAAAAATATTAGGGAAAACTATTCTCATATATTTTTAAAATATTTTTTATCTTAAATGTCTTGAAATTATAAGATAATTATAAGATAGTATCAACGTATAGATTTGAAATTATCCATGTATTGCATAGGTATGATTAACATATATAATTCAATTCTCAACTACAATCATGCACTCATTCACTATATTAATGCAAAATTTTAATTAATAAATTAGTTTAGTTACACTTTTTATTAATTACTATTTTCTATTACTTTTTTAGAAATTTTTTTCCATCACACCAACCTTTAATTCATTTTTTTATACTTTTTTATCATAAAATATTACTCTTTTTAAGACATTATATTTATGTAAAACTATTAATTAATAAATTCTAAACTTACAATTTTTATTAGTCTATTGTCATTTTATTAATATAATATAAAATAGAATTTGATAGAATTTTTATTTTCATCCTAGTCAATAGTAAATAACTTATTATAAAAGTATTTTTGTTTTGATTTGTTTTATGTATTTATATTTATTTTATTATATCATATATTTTGATGAAAAATATAGGAAATTATTTTATGCATATCATTGCACGAAATTTAGATTACACAACAAAATAATTGATGCTTTTTTTTATATTTTTTTATTCATTAAGACTAATAAAGTTATAACTTAGTCATCAAAAATAAGTTTAGTATTATTTTAAAAACGACACAAATTTATTTTAAAAAATTAAATAATAACATTAATTTTATCGAGATTATCGTAAACTATAAAAAGATTCTATTTTAATAATCATTGTTATAATTTAAAGAGTTATATAATTATCAAAATAAAATAAATACCACTATAAATTTATAGAAATATATATACTATAATAACGGAAATTATATAAATTAAGGTATTGTTAAGATAAAATAAATACAAAATATACAAAATTGTAATATAATTACCAACATCTAAACTTATATAATAAGAAAATAAATTAATATTCAAATGTTTTATGAATCATTATAATATCATTTATATTCTCGATCCTAATACAAAAATTTAGTAAATTTAGTGGAGCATGAGGCAAAGGAAAGGAAGCTTAAAAATTGTTTGTAGCTAATCTACGCGAAATTGGAACCAAAAACAAACCTCAGTTGTAGCATTAACATAAAACAATTATTTACCAATACAAACAACAAAACCATTAAATCTTCTAAATCAAAATACTCTGGAGATTTAAACTTTTTAGCAAATTCTATGTTGAACTCCTAATAAATCAGAGTTCTTCAAACACATTTTTAATTTGCAAGACTTTTCAATGTTACCTTAAACAACATATATGATTAACTCTTGATAAATGAAAATTATAAAACTATTAGTTTTGTAATTTATACATTATAATTCATATTAACTAAATATTATATTAACTTTATTATTATAATATTAACATTAATAATAGTGGTGGTTGAATATTAAATTATTATTTTTATTAATTATAATTATAATTAGAATTTAGATAAATAATTATAATTTTTATAATAATGATTTTTAGATATTATATTTCATTATTATTTTTATTAGCTAAATATTATATAATTATATATTATTTCTATTATTATTATTATTAGTTGTGGTGGCTGAGTGTTATATTATAATTATTATTATTGTTATAATTATTATTATTATATTTATTATTATTTATTCTTATTATAAGATTAAATTAATAAATAATAGATTTAGATTTTTATCAAGAGTTGTTATCATATAGTTAGGTTTACCACGACAACATTAAATTTATATATGCTGTGAATTCAATGCCAATAACGAAGTATAAAACAAGGAAAGAATAAAGAATAAGGAAGAAGAAGAACACAAGATTGGTTATAATTATTATTCTTTTACTTTCTCTTAGAAAACAAGATTACAAGTTTACAAGAATAACATATAACCTCTCTCACCCTAAATTAGGATTTGTAGTGTGCAATGATGAGAGAATAGTATGCGATTTATAATAAAACCTAACATACTAACTAATGGGCTTTTCCACAAGGCCCATTACACAAGCTAACTTAATGAACAAGCTAACTTAACAAATTAGGGTTTAAACACTAAAACCTAATTTAACATGCTAACAACCCTAGCATCTTTGACACCAGCATGTGAACAACCTTCGACTTCATGCTTAATCATATCGAACCAAGAAGCTACCCTTCGACCATACAAGAGTTCGATCTAATATCTCACAAATCTCCACCTTGGATCTAACTCTACAACATCTAGGGAACGAACTAGTTTTCTTCATGCAGATTTATCAACTGTATACACTGGAAAAACTTGCAATTCGGCAATGACTTGGTGATCATATCAGCAGCATTATGATCTTTCGAAACCTTTAGCACTTGAACTTGTCCACCCTCGATTACTCCTCTGAAGAAATGTAACATCACATCGAAGTGCTTAGTTCACTCATGATATGCTGAGTTCTTCGACAGGTATATTGCACTTTGACTATCACATTTAACAATGATACCTTGACCTTGAAGTTTCAGCTCCTTTGCAAAACCTTCAAGCCACAATGCTTCTTTCACATCTTCAGTTAAGACAATATACTCTACTTCAGTGGTTGATAGAGCAACAACCTTCTGAAGTGTTGCTTTCCAACTGACTGCAGTGCCAAACATAGTGAAAACATATCCAGAAATAGATTTTCTGGAATCCATTCAACCTGCATAATCAGAGTCGACATATCCTTCAATTACTGCTTTACTATCTTCACCTAAGGCTCCACCATAAATTAGGACCCTATTCAGAGACCCATTTATGTACCTTAAAATCCACTTCAATGCTTGCCAATGAGGCTTTCCAGGATTTGCCATGTACCTGCTTACAAGACTTACTGCATATGATATGTCGGGTCTAGTACAAACCATATCATACATTAAAGAACCAACTATATTAGCATATGAGATGCTATTCATATAGGCTCTTTTGACATCAGTAATGGGACACTGATCTATACTCAGCTTGAATTGAGGGTTTGTCGCAGTCACAACTAGCTTCGAATTCGACATACCAAATTTTTCAAGAATCTTTCGTAGATATGCCTCTTGAGATAAGCATAACTTCGAATTATTTCCATCTCTTCAAATGTCAATTCCAAGAATCCTGGAAGCAGCTCCCAGATCCTTCATATCAAACTCCTTATTGAGTTCATCCTTCACCCTCATTACATCTTTGACATTGTTGCTTGCTATGAGAATATCATCCATATAAAGCAACAAAATAACAAATGAATTACCAGGTCAAAATTGGAAGTACACGCAATGGTCGAACTGACTTCTAATGAAACTTATACGTGCCATGAACTTGTCGAATCTCCTATTCCACTGTCGAGGAGATTGTTTCAGCCCAAATAAAGATCTCTTTAGCTTGCACACATAATCTTCCCTCCCCTTTTCGACATACTCTTCAGGTTGCCTCATCAGGATCGTTTCATCTAGATCACCATACAAGAACGCAGTCTACACATCCATCTGTTCTAGTTCAAGGTCGAATTGTGCCACCATGGAAAGCAACATTCGAATGGACCTATGCTTCACAACAGGAGAAAACATATCATTGAATTCGACACCTTTTTTCTGAGAGAAACCCCTTGCGACCAACCTTGCCTTGTATCTTTTCGACATAACTCCTTTGATTCCTTCCTTAACTTTGAAAATCAATTTACAGCTGACTAACCTTGCCCCAGCAGGTTTCTTGATCAGTTCCCAAGTATGATTATCATGAAGATATTTCATCTCATCATCCATGGCCTTCAACCATTTAGTCTTATTTCGACTCCTCATAACTTCCTTATAATCTCTAGGTTCATCATCAAGAACCTCACTGGCAGAGATTAATGCATAAGCTAAAAGATCTGCATACCCAAGTCTCTGAGGTGGCTTGATGATTCTTCTCGACCTGTATCTCAACTGAAGGATAGAAAAACACTTAGAAAGGGGGGGGGGGTTTGAATAAGTGTAGTCTAAAAACTTGAACGATAAAAACAATTTGCACAGTTATTTTTATCCTGGTTCGTTGTTAACTAAACTACTCCAGTCCACCCCCACGGAGTGATTTACCTCACCTGAGGATTTAATCCACTAATCGCAACAGATTACAATGGTTTTCCACTTAGCCCACGACTAAGTCTTCTAGAGTATCCTGATCACAACCTGATCACTCTAGGAACAACTGCTTAGATACCTTCTAAGACTTCTCTAGAGTATACTGATCACAACTCGATCACTCTAGTCCTTTACAAATTAATGTAAACAAATTCTAAGAGTATTACAATTGCTTCTTAAAAGCGATAATCACAAACTGTGATATTTCTCTTACAGATTTAAGCTTAGACTCACTAAAGTATTACAACAGCAATGTAGTGAGCTTTGATGAAGATGAAGTTTCTGAGCTTTGAGTTGAACAGCGTTTCAGCAAGTTAATATTCACAGAAATTGTCAAGAATTGGTAACCTTGCTTCTCATCAGAACTTCATTTATATAGGCGTTTGAGAAGATGACCGTTGGGAGCATTTAATGCTTTGCGTATTCCGTACAACATTGCATTTAATGTTTCACTGTTTTGTCAACTACCTCGAGCCTTGCTTTTGCTGTGACTACTGACATTGCCTTTAATAGCTTCTAATGTTCCTTTTGTCAGTCAGCGTAGCCTGCCATCTAGTACTTGATTCTGATTTGTTCTTTGTAAATACTACGTTGAAAATCATCAGAGTACAAACAGCTTGGTGCAGAGCATCTTCTGATCTTCTGATCTTGATATGCTTCTGAGCGTGATTCTATGACTTCAGTGCTTCTGCTTCTGAACTCAAGTTCTTCTGATGCTTCTATAGACCATGTTATGATTCTGCTTGACCATCTTCTGATGTCTTGCCAGACCATGTGCTGAAGTTGCATACTGAACCTTCTGAGTCAAAGCTTCTTAGCGTTGATTTGTGCATACTCTTTATATATTTCCTGAAAAGGAAATTGCATAGGATTATAGTACCACATTATCTTGAGCAAAATTCATATACATTGTTATCATCAAAACTAAGATTATTGATCAGAACAATTCTTGTTCTAACAATCTCCCCCTTTTTGATGATGACAAAAACATATATAAATGATATGAATTTGCGATCAGAATAACAGACGGCTAAAGACAATTACACAGCTAAATCATAAGCATGTGAATATGTCTCCCCCTGAGATTAACAATCTCCCCCTGAGATGAATAATTTCCCCCTGAAATTAATACTAGAAGAATTTTATAAATAAAAGACTTCCCTGAGTATTTCAGTAGAGACGTTCACATATGCTTGAACTTTAGAACATTCACTGCTTCTGATTTCTGCTTCCATAGGACAGCTTCAGAACATTGAATTTCTTTAGATCATCAGAACATTCACAGCTTCTGATTTCTGCTTCCATCGGACAGCTTCAGAACTTGAATTTCTTTGATCCTCAGAGCATTCACAGCTTCTGATTCCTGTTTCCATCGGACAGCTTTAGAGCTTGAATTTCTTCTTACATCACTTCATGCTAGATTGTATCAGAACATTGTTGAATGTACCAGAGCATCATCAGAGCATCTCTACATCCTGAAATGTTACAGAACAAAACTAAACGACAAAAGTCAGCATGAATGAGTCAGAACATAGAATATGTTTCAGAACACATAATATGTATCAGAGCCAATATAGAATGTATCAGAACATATAGACATAATGTTTCAAATCATATTCTATCATCAGAATATCTGAACATTCTTCCTTCTTGCTTCTGATTCTGATTCTGAAGCTTCATAGCACTCAGCTTGCTTCAAGAATCCACAGCATTCATCTTGTTGCTTCTCATGTTGATCTTTAAAGAGAATTTTCAATTCCTGCAACAACACAACTTAAAGCATAGAACTTTGCAAGTTCTGTTAGTAAAGCAACTGATTAAATCAAATCATTTATCACATATTTCTCCCCCTTTTTGTCATAACATCAAAAACATAAAAGATTCAGATGAAAAACAAAAAGAAACACATGGAAGAAAAATATAATTTTCATTGAAGTTCAAGCAGACAAAAGTACAGAAGTACAAGAAGATAAGGAAGAGAAGATGCACAAAACAGATGCAGCAAAAGCAAAAACAAAACATCTAAGACTCAATCTAAGATGACCCTAGCCTCGACAAGATCTTGGCCAGCATCTCTTGAACCCCATTGTTGTGCTCATTCTGCTTCTCTATGAAAGCTCTAAACTCAGCATTGACTGAGCTTTGCTCATCCTGGTTCTTCTGAAGAACTTCCAGAGTCCTTGCAAGACGGGAAGGTTCATCAGAAGAAGCTTCACAGCTTCTATCCAACGGGATGGCATTGTGATCTGTAGCTTCCATTGATAGATCATTTGCAGGGATTTCCTCAACAGGAACTGATTCAGCAACATGATCTTCTACATCTGCTTCTTGCATAGAAGCATCTCCATATTCTGCTGCAGGAACCTCAGAATCTCCATTCTCAAGTGCCTGAAGAATGACAGCTAGATTCCTGGGGGCAGAAGGACCTTTAAATTCTGGTGGGTCAACAACTTCTGGAATGACCAAGCTTGGGTCTTCCTTAGAAGGGTTTTCCCTCAAAAAGTCAAAGAGAGTCTTAAAATCCCCAAGTAGAACAGGATATTGAGGTATCCAAACCACAATCTCCCTGCAAGGGTTAGCTTCCAATGCAGCAGCCAGTCTTGCTTCTTCCAATTCATCCACAAACTGCTTCTCCTCAGCAGCAACACAATTTCTGAGAGGATGGTAGTATATACCATTATCACCCTCCAGAAGGTAACCAGGGTAACCAGGGGCAGCAGCCACTAGTCTTTTCTGTACTCCCATTGCTTCTACTTGAAAATCCTTGCGAAAGCTTTTCTAGAGATTTCTTGTAGAAACATCATCCAGACCATTTAGAAAGGCATCCTTCAGAAGGTCTAGACTGCTAATCACCTCATGTCTGAATAGTTCCAGGTAGGTATAGGGTTCAGGTTCAGGCGGATTGAAGGTGAATTTGTAGTCAGGGTAGAGAAGACAGTAGGGTTTGGATTTTCTGGTAGGTAAGGGATGGGATATAGAAGGTGGAGGTGCAGTGGATGAGGAAGAAGGGATATCTGAGAGAATGATTGATGAGGATGGAATATCAGAAAGGATAGATTGAGAAGAGGATGGAGTATTTGTAAAGGGAATTGGTGAGAAAGATTTATCAGAAGGAGTTGGGGGAAGAATACTTAGAGGTGTGGGGTTTAGAATGGGAGAGGAAAAAGATGATGGAGAAGAATTTGGTAAAGTGAAGTTTACTTTTGGTTCAGATGGAGGTGATTGGAGAGATGGTTTAGGGACAGAAGGAGGTGGAGTAAAAACCTGCCTGGGGATGTGTTCAGAAGAAGCATGAGAGGATCTGGTTCTGTGAAAGGAGTCTCTGATCCTTTTCTCCCTTCGTTCTTCAGAGTCCACCTTGTCAGGATCATAGGTGACCCTCAATTTCTTAGCTTTCTTAACCTCATCTTCTCGGGCCTTTCTTTTTAGCCTAGCCTTTTGTTCCTTCTGATCCTTCTTCAGAAGATCAGCTTTGGACGGAAGTACTCTGCCACGGATCCAAGCAGGATCAATATCTGATTGCTTCCTAACACAATCTTCCAGGTAAAGCTTGACAACCTGATGCAGTTCTTTATGAAACAAAGAGGCAAAACCTTCAACAGCAACTCTTCTTGACAGGATGTCAGGAAAGCTTGTGCACATAGAAGGTACATTTTGAATGAGTTCCAGTCTGAACAAATCCACACCATTGAAGATGGGACCTTGAACTACTCCAAGAAAATGGGACGCATTGAGTTTTCTGATGGAGTCCAGCACTTTGCTTTCAATCAGAATGTCTGAAATCATTCTTCCGAAGGGAATAGTCTTTCTTGAAATATGAGGGTACTTCGCCCTTTCATCTTCTCTTGACTCACAAATAGAAGTCTTCAGATTCTCAAATAGAATATGAGAGATGTTGATCTCTATCTTTCTGCCAATGCAGAAAATAGTATACTTGTGATCCGGACTGATGTAGGAGGAGGAGAGCATCTTCTTTCTATGGTGAAGAGAACCCAGAATAATCTCAGCCCATACTTGATAAAACGGCCTTAAGGTGCCCGTGTTATGAGAATCAATTCCAAAGGCCAGAGAGATTTGTTGTTCAACTTTAGACCAGTCAACTGTTGCATGTTGAAGACCAGACCAACCTTCTTCATCATTCAGATTGTACAGCTTCCTGATGAGCTTTTCAGTGATAACCACTTCATGCCCTAGCACGAATGAAATGATGGCAGTTGGGGTAACCGTTGCATGTACCCAGAAATCCTTCACAAGTTCAGGATAAATTGGACCAACCAATCTATCAAGATATTTAGACCATCCTTGCTCAAAGATTCTTGCATCACACTTAAAGCCATTTGCTTTTAGGTTGTTAATGTCCACAGCAGATTCACATAGAACTTCCAGTTCTTCTGTGGGAATTAAGCATGTTTTCAATGGAGCATACTCATATTTGCGTAGAAGGATCTGTGTAGAAGTGACTCTTTCTTTTGGATTTGATGAACATGAAGATGAGTTCATGATGATTATGCTTTGAGATCAAATCAAAAACTAGGGTTTGAAAAGCAGATGCAACGAAAGGGATGCACAAAAGAGAGAGAGAGAGAGAGAGAGAGAGAGAGAGAGAGGGAAAAAGAAGGAATGAAGGTGAAGCGGGCTATTTAAAAGATTTGAAAATAAAGAAATCATTATGCATTTAATGAGAAATGACATTAGGAGAGAGAACATGGTAAATGAAATGATTTAACACAGTTACCTAGATCGGCGTCTTTTCAACTGCACGTTTTTTACTAACCGTACAGACACGCGTTCACCATCCGAAAATAGATGACAGCTGTATTTTTCTGAAAGAACTTCACGCCTTCTAATTCTGATCACTGCTTCTGATTGTCATTCTTTAGAAATGATCTTGTTCTGATAGGATCATCTTTCTTTCCAAGGATCACATCTTCTGAATGAGCTGATGCAAGTCTAGATGATCTTCTGATAGTTGGTTCTTCAGAGATTCTCAGATTTTCCAAGGATGCAGCAACCTGAACTTCTGATTCATTGCTGCTTACGTTTTCAGCTTCTGAAACTTTTCTTCTTGGTTCTTCAACTTCTGAGATATCAATATCAATATCTGCAAAATTCTCAAACTGCTTTGGCTTTTCAAGACCAAGCTTATCATCAAACCTGATATTGATTGATTCTTCTACAATCAATGTTTCAGTATTGTATACTCTGTAGCCTTTAGAGCGTTCAGAATATCCAAGAAGGAAACATTTTTGTGCCTTAGAATCAAACTTACCAAGATGATCTTTAGTGTTCAGAATAAAACAAACACATCCAAAAAGGATGAAAATATGAAATGTTGGGCTTTCTGTTCTTCCACAATTCATACGAAGTCTTATTTAGAATAGGTCTTATAGAGATTCTATTCTGAATATAACATGCAGTGTTTATTGCTTCTGCCCAGAAGTGCTTAGCCATATTGGTTTCGTTGATCATGGTTCTGGCCATTTCTTGTAGAGTCCTATTCTTTCGTTCTACAACTCCATTTTATTGTGGAGTTCTAGGACAAGAGAAATCATGGGCAATACCATTTTCTTTGAAGAACTTCTCAAAGAATTTGTTCTCAAATTCACCACCATGATCACTTCTGACCTTTATGATTTTACACTCCTTCTCAGTTTGGATCTGAGTGCAGAATTCAAAGAACACTGAATAAGACTCATCCTTGTGTTTCAAGAACTTTACCCATGTCCAGCGGCTATAATCATCAACGATGACTAATCCATATTTCTTCCCTTTGACAGATGTTGTTTTGACAGGGCCAAACAGATCAATGTACAAAAGTTCTAACGGCCTTGAGGAAGAGACAACATTCTTAGACTTGAATGCAGGTTTGGAGAACTTGCCCTTCTGACATGCTTCACAAAGAGCATCTGATTTGTATTTCAGATTAGGGAGTCCTCTGACAAGATTTAGTTTGTTAATCTGAGAAATCTTTCTCAAACTAGCATGTCCTAATCTCCTGTGCCAGACCCATTGCTCTTCAGAAACAGACATAAGACAAGTTACCTTCTGATTCTTAAGATCCTGAAGATCTGTCTTATAAATGTTGTTCTTTCTCTTGCCTGTAAATAGGATGGAGCCATCCTTCTGACTTACAGCCTTGCAAGACTTTTGATTAAAGATCATGTCATAACCATTGTCACTTAATTGACTTATGGATAATAAGTTATGAGCTAATCCATCTACTAGAAGAACATTAGAAATAGAAGGAGAGTTACCAGACTTTATAGTTCCTGAGCCAATAATTTTGCCCTTCTGATCTCCTCCAAACTTCACTTCTCCAGCAGATTTAAGCACCAGGTCTTGGAACATAGACCTTCTTCCTGTCATGTGTCGCGAGCATCCAGAGTCCTGGTTGTAGCAGGGAAAATCTGATATCGAAGCCATGGGATTGACTCGAATCAATATTTCGTTTTGAAATCGCCACCGCGCTTTATTTTTTCAAAGGAAAAGGGAAAAGAACGTAAAACCCAAAGTTTTGTTTTAAAAAAAAACAAGAGAGAGAACTCAGGTTCGGGCGTTGATTATATGAGGGGAAGGTTTAAAGCACCCCTCATATCCGTGGTACTCCACGGGAACCTTTTTGAAAATCTGTGTTGTGTGTGTGCTAAAAAACCGTTTGTTTTATTTTCAAAATAAGCTCGGCAAAGCGTTAAGCTTTGGGCCTACATACCTCCTCGGTGCAATGGAGAAGTCAGAGCTAATGTAGTTCCGCTTTTGGGAAAAAACGTTTTTAAAACGAATAAACACTTTGTTGTCGTTAGAGAGAAATACTCAGCCATTGATCTTGAGCATGAGAACAAACAAGTTCTTTGCATCGCAAATGAAAGAAGGGCGCCAACTCGGATAAAATCAACGAGTATGCCACTAGCTCTCTCACGCGGAAAAGATCTTGTTATTATCAATCAATTTCAAAATCGTGGGGTATAACCACTCGTTTCGACAATTAACGGTGTCTAAACTTTTGAAGAAAAGCCACTAAGGGCGAAAGATATTTTTAAGAAAAAGGTTTTGAAAAGATTGCAAACATAAGAATATTTTGGAAAAAGGGAGAAGATTTTGAAAATGTAAGAATGGGAGGAGATGAAGAGGCTAACCTAATGCATAAAATAAAAGTTAAGGAAAGAAACGGTCTAACCGAATAAGAAGCCAACACTTGACATTAAGAGCCAAGGTAGTTTTCCCATCCTTTGGATTTATCAATACCAACACATTAACACTTGGGGATCCAGATGAACTTATTGTCTTAGCACCATTTTTTCATTAAGCACATTAAGATTCTGACAAAAATTGGGCAGAGTAACGGCTGTTTTTGGGTAAAATCCTTATCTCAATGCCTTGGAATTAACCATCAAGGGCTTTCAAGGAAATACCTGCACACATAAACATACAACAGAACAATGCCAGACAGACAGAACAATCACAGGATAGTAATAGAATGAGTCCAAAGGTACTAGGTCCATAAGTCCGAATCTCCAAATTGCTAGGGATAGTAACTGATAGTCCAAAGAGAGCCTTATGTATTTTTTAGATTTTTGATTATTTATTAGTGTTTTAGCGAAAAAATAAAGTATGGTCCAAGTGGACAAAGAGAAAATGACAGAAAGTAAATATGATGAAATGATAAAGTAAAGCGATAAAGCGAGAAATATAAAGAGCGGTAATATAAAGAGCGGTATAGTAAAGGTGCGGAAATTAAAGTTAGTTGTTAAATGTTAAAGATAACCATCTTGAAACTTGTCAAGTATGTTATCAAAGTTAGTAGGAGATCGATGGTGAGTGAATGATGTACTCGGATTTAAATTCAATGGGGTTTATCATAAGCTTGATAAAATCATAGCGACTACACGATAAAAACCTCCACAAGTCTTAAATCAACCACATACAATTCTCTTCCATATTTGATCTTTTTTATTCGGGACACGAAATATTGCGCTATGTTAAGCAGATCGCCAAGTGATTTATATAGAAATCACCCTACAACGAGGCCGGTCAAAACTTTATGTGCTAATGCATGCGAGAAGAACGATATGTAGATCGCCTTCCGAAAGCAATACCGCACGAAAAGAAAATAGGTGAGTGATCTAGTCTTCACCAAGAATCCATAAGAATTCTCAAGGCATTAAGACTTTCATCGATCAAAATAAAGAGAAACAAAAGATGGAACCACATTAAAAGCTCCTTTCATCCATAATTTCAATCACTTAATTTTGCGGATTTGGATTCTCATCCTATCGACGCCCTAAGTCCATTGAAATTAGAGAGAAATTAGGCCTCTAACTTGTGATTCAAAGAAAATATCAAAAGAATGGAGTAGAAGATGAGTTAGAACCAAAAACAAGTCAAAAACCACAAAAATCAGCATTCTGCCCAGTGTAAATCGATTTGCACAGAGTGTAAATCGATTTGCATAACTCTGTTTTCAAAATCTGCGCAGTTTTTCAGTTGTGTAAATCGATTTGCAGCAGATGTAAATCGATTTGCACAACACAGTTTTCAAAAAAACAGCAAATAAAGAGAAGAAAACTTGTTTAAACATAAAACCAAACACCTTGTGATCTTGGATCAATTTATGCACGAAAATGTATCAAGTAAGCAAGCAAATCTCATCAATGTAGCACCAAAGGTGCATCAAGCATAAACAACAATGGATCACATCTTGAATTATGGAATGGATCTAGAATTTTACCAAATCTTTCACAAACTTTGAATCTTCTTCAAGAACAAACAACCATAAGCCTTGATCTCTCACAATTGATGAATAAAAGTAGTGTTTATGTTGAGGTTTAGCTCTAAATTAGTGAGGTTCAAGATGTGACTCACTAATTTGTGGAAGAAATGAGAGCTTTGAGTGAGGGGTTTGGAAGAGGTGAGGAGAGAAAGAGCAAGAGTTTTCTTGGCTATCAAAAGCTTGACAAATGAAGAGGGGAGTGCCTCAATTTATAGCACTTAGGCTTGGGAAATTTTGTGGCTTGGAGTTAGGATTGGAAAATAGAATTAGGCTTGGAAAAGTGATTTGGAGCCAAAAATGAAATCCAATGGTCTTGATGCAATCACATGAGGGTACATGATTAGATGATGTAGGAAATCAAATGTAAGAACCAAGTCATGTTTCCCATGCTTGCAAATGATGTCAACACTTCAAAAAGCTAAAATTTGCCTTCATTTTTCCAAATTCGTGCTGGTGCAATCGATTTGCACATTATGCAAATCTATTTACATGGCTGAAAAAAGGCAAAATCTGGGGCAAAAACAGTTATGCAAATCGATTGCTGTCTTATGCAAATCGATTTGCACTGATGGCAGAAGCAAATCTGGTGCAGAAACAGTTGTGTAAATCGATTTACACCTTATGCAAATCGATTTGCACAGTGAAAATGTTGAAAAATGCTCCTTTGATGGGTATTTTGACTTGGTACCTACAAAACACAAACATACAAGAGCACAAGGCAATATTTTTGGTATTTTGGTTAGTAAAGGAATATATACAAACTAAAACATGGGTGCTCGATGATTCCTTTGCAGATGAATTGAGCACAACATTGCAAGTAGAGATCTAGGTTAAAACTTCTTGATTGATGATTGGTATGCAAATGATGCGTGATCTTAGGGTCAAAAATTGGGGTATGACAGATGCCCCTATTTAAGTTTCTTCGATTTGGAGATACGATGATTGGAAATCTTCGTTTTGACAAAAATCGAAGAGACTTAAATATATAAAACACAATTTTTGATCCTAAGATGCAATGCAATGTTAATGAATGCATGTAATGATAATAGAGCATGACAACACTGGGGAGTAACTGGTGATCCACTGGGGAAAACAAATGTCTTGCTATAACTCCGCTGGGGAAACAAATGTCTTAGAAACTCCACTGGGGAAAGCAAGACTTTGTTGGAGAGACGGAACTTTGGTGGAGAAAGAAACTTCTCTGAGGAAAACACTTCGCGTCAGAGAGGTTATAGCATCCTCTTTCACTGGGGATGAGAAAAGGGGATCATCCTCTTTCACTGGGGATGAGAAAGTATGCATCCTGAATCAGAATGCTAATCACACCATCGTACCACTGATGATATGAAGAGATGTACCGCCGTACCACTGACGATAACACATACCAACGTTCCACTGAAGGTGTGAAGAGAGATATACCACCGTACCACTGATGATATAAAAGGAGATAATTCATCGACGTACCACTGACGATGAAAGAGATGTACCGCCGTACCACTGACAATAACACATACCAACGTTCCACTGAAGGTGTGAAGAGAGATATACCACCGTACCACTGATGATATAAAAGGAGATGATTCATCGACGTACCACTGACGATGAAAGAGATGTACCGCCGTACCACTGACGATAACACATACCAACGTTCCACTGAAGGTGTGAAGAGAGATATACCACCGTACCACTGATGATATAAAAGGAGATGATTCATCGACGTACCACTGACGATGAAAGAGATGTACCGCCGTACCACTGACGATAACACATACCAACGTTCCACTGAAGGCATGAAGAGATATATACCACCGTACCACTGATGATATAAAAAGAGATGATTCATCGACGTACCACTGACGATGAAAGAGATGTACCGCCGTACCACTGACGATAACACATACCAACGTTCCACTGAAGGCATGAAGAGATATATACCACCGTACCACTGATGATATAAAAAGAGATGATTCATCAACGTACCACTGACGATGAAAGAGATGGTGTTCAAATATGACATAATCAAGCATGTCCCAAACTGAACATCCTAGCAGAAACTGCTATCAATCTTTTGATGGCTAGGGAATATTGAAGTTGAGAGAACGCAGTAACCGAGTTCTAAACCATATTCGAACCAGGCCGAAGGTGCATTGAGTGGAATACATTCTTCTGCATATGAATACATCAACATATTCATTCCTTGTAATGCACTCATGAATCAAAGTAAAAATTCTTTTATAATTTTCAAAAGGATTTTGTTGAAATCAATTTTCTCTTTGTTTCAAAAATTACTATCAATAATAAATGACATTTTGAGAGATATGAAAGAAATAAGA